>NC_041403.2:47056512-47656512 GCF_900747795.2 Erpetoichthys calabaricus
TATTCACTTTTCTTCCAGGTAGTGTCAAATCTACTTTGCAAATAATCCTTGTTCTGTGTAGCACCAGATGGGATAAGATTATAATAGTAATAAAGTCACTGTGATTTAGTACACTGCAATAAATGTGCCTCAGCTGATCTTAGAGCTGGAAGAATTCTAATGTACATTCTGTAATCCAATGGGAAATTAACATCTTGTATTATCCAGAACTGAAGAAAACATAGCTGTGATTTGCATAAATATAACAATACTTTAGCATTCCCTAAAAAGGACATGTGCAACTGACTGTAAAAATCTGAAAACAAGCAAGGCAAAAAATTAAAAAAATGAAAGTTGTGTCTATTTTGGCTACTTACCATGGAAGTACGGTTAATGAACTGAGCTCCGAGAAAGCCAGGACCTTCACTTTGGACCCGTGCTTATGCTTTAACTCAGTCTGGTCCCTGACACAAATGCACTCCACTTGACTGTTTTTTATGCCACCTGATTCCCACACAAATGCTTCTCTCATGCCAATACATGGAGAATATGCAAGGTCCACTTAATGACCAAGCCAAAAATCAAACCCAAGATTGTGAAGCAGGTGTACTGACCACTACAACACTGTTTAATCCAAAACTATTCGATGGTAAAAAAAGGCAGGAAAGTATTTTGTTAAAGTAGTATTAATTTCCTTCTCAATATTTGCACATGTAGCATGATGCTGCCTCACAGCTCCACCGCACTGGGAGCAAATCCTTTTCATGTGTGTGCTCAAATATGTTCATATTTCTCGACTTGTTTTCTCTTTGTTTGTTTCCAACATCTCTAAATTGGTTAGTTGAGTGTGAACAATGGACTGATGTTGATTTGATGGGTAGTACACCAAGCATAATCTCTGCACCCCTCAATCCTAATATTGGCAAAAGAAGGTCAGGGAAAAGACTGGATTAATGGATTGTAATTGCTTAAATTTTATTCATGGGAGCAGTATGATGATGCCATAGTTATAACTATTGGCTCACATTTCTACAAAACTAGGTTCAAATCTGGCCCCAGAGTCCCTGTAAGGATTTTAAATGTTCTCCCCTTGTCTACATCAAGCTTTTAAACAGAAGATCTGCTTTCCCTCTCAATCATTATTTAGTGCTCCCGTATTCAAATCTGAAGCTTTAAAATTGTTTCTGTGCCACCACTACAAACCACATGGGGTTAGTAATGGTGAAGCATTTCTTAAAGAAAGGTTTTTATTTTTATTTAATTTAGAATACGTGCAAGGAAACCTACCTATAGTATATTCTGTCTTATTTCTTTTAATTCAACTTTAAATTCCTTTTCCTCCTAAAAGGTAATTCATTATTGATGCAACATATCATTTTAAAGGTTTTTGTACATTTCTTACTGATGTGATAATCTCTCCAAACAGGCATCATTAATGTTTTCTCAGGACATACCTTTTTGATAAGAGTATGAATATGTGGCCAGTGTTGTCATGCATTTCAAACTGGTTACAGTCATTACTATGTGCAGTTAACACACAGAAGTACAACAAAACAAGGGAAGGAACACACTTTTAGGAAAATGCACAGCACAATGAAAGAGCATAAATCATAAGTTTAGAAAATGTGCAGCAATGCCTGGAGAATAGAAAGAGACGAGACAGTGGTTGAGCGTATGCGTCTGTCTGCTCGCTTTTAAGCACGACTGACAAAGAGCTCATGCAGCAAATGCCCTTTAATAAGTAAACATTACGAGACATCTGTCACCCACTGCAGGCGCACCTCAGATGAGATATCCAGCAAGGTACTGTAGCTGTCTGAGAAAATCTATATGCTAGTATTTCATGGCTCTGTTTTCTTTCTAAACAACAAAATGGCCAATTCAGACACTAGCCAAGGAGGCAAAAGCTGTAGAAAAAATGTTATTTATTTAAAGTCAATTGGGTGCATCAACTGCCTCTTTCACTTTCGCCAAGTCTATTTATTCAGGGGATTTTCTGCCTTTCACTGCACAAAGCTTTGTAACCATAAAGGCTTTTGCTGTGGTGATACCACCTGATGTAATCAAATGGCTTTACATGTTCATTTTCTCTTTTCCTTTATGTGGACTCCTGGCAAGTCTTCTTCATTAACAAGCACCAGGCCAACTAAAGCATACATTTAGATATGCCTTCCAATTGTATACACGTGCTTTATTAATTACTATTTTCAGCAAGAACTATCCATCCATCCATTATCAAACCTGCTTTGTCAGGTTCATGGCTATTGGGGTCCAGTGTCTGGAGACAGAAGACAGACGTCAATCCCGGATGGGGCCACATTTTATCACAAGGCAAATTCATACACACATATCCATGCTTTCACTTTTCTCATAAAGGATAGGAGAAATATGCACCTGTATCTCCAACGTCTAGCCTAGACTTTGTTTTTAAACATGGTCACAGTATGATCACTCCTGAAATATAACACAGAGCTGGAAATTCGTAACAGAAGGGTAAAATATGTAAGGAATGGGCTGGGATACCATAAGGACTAATAGAGAAGATTTTTCTTCCAGTGGTGAGTGTCCTGTACCTCAGTCACACTTGAGTTTTTTGGACAGAGGGTCACTTTGCTGAAGTCAGATCTAATAATAGACCACTTGAGTCTGACAGTAACATGTCAGCATAACTCTACAGGTAAGTTACAATACCCAACTATATGTTTCAAAAGGCATTTATGTGAAAAATACTATGATTCAAATCCAGCATTGCTATATTCATGTTTCAAAGTCCCAGATCTCAGCCAGTGATCCATAATAACCCTTTAGCCATGAAGATCGATTAAAAGCAGGCAGCCTGTTAGCATGCATATGTCACCAGCAACATGGAATTAAAGGACTGTCTTGACCAGACATGGGCTCTTCAGGCTGACATCAAAATTGAATTTAGAAGAGAGACCTACACAGTGACCAAGATGCACTGGATCAGAGAGCGACTGAGATGGAAGAGTGTTACATGTAAGAAACAGATGTATGTGTGTGAGAGGCAGAGAGAGAGACTAGGGCAAGCACTACAGGCAAGCAGGTGTGGAATGAAAGCAAAAGTTGTTACCTTTGTCGATTAGGGCGACCCAGACACAGGCAGGCAGACACGACTACGTCTATCACCACACATTTATTTACATACGCTACTATATACAGTCAATATGTGCACCAATACCAGTTCCCCACAGTCCCAACAGTCCAGGCTTCCTTCAGCCACCTCTTCTCTTCTCAGCACACTATTTACACTGGGCCTCTCTTCACCCACCTCCTTCTCCGACCTCGTCCACCTCCTCACCTGACTCCAGCCTTGATTGTCAGGCGGCGGACCCTTTTATAGGCAGCCGAATGCCGACCACACCCAGCCACCTGTGACACCTTCTACATGAAAGTTTGACAGTTTTGCTTCTTGATGGCAGTTTAGACACATTTCTCATGTACCTAAGTAAACTGATTTAGTAGTGCCAATGTCGGCTAGCAGTTTTGATTGTTACAATAAATTGTTTATGTAAGTACATAACAGACTACTATATTTGAGCAATTTAAAAGTCACCTTGCCCAGATGATTGTCACCTTGCAGATGACTTGATATATACATGAGGATCACTTTTGATCTATAGCGCACACTTTGAGGGCCACTATACCAGAGAGGTCCCAGGGGTTTTGGTGAATTAAGACAATTGCTACTTCTAAGTTCACAGTACTGTTGCAGTTGAGTAGCTTCTTTAAGTTCGCTCTCCATTGGCTTATTGCTTCTTCACTGTACTTTGGTTCATTGTTCTTCTTTGTTGCTGTCATTTTTTAGACTCATTGGGTCAGTCCTTGATGGATCTTTAGGCTTTGAAGAAACATACTGTGTCATCTAGAACATACAGCTTTTATATTTAGAAAGCTTTTTCAGCCCAGCCTTTATTGTTATTCTCCCTCACACAGTACTGCACGTCTTTTGGCCCTGTATTTGAGGTGATATTCTTAGAGAAGGCATTCTTTTTCTTCTGTTCTTCCTTTGCTGTTTTTGAATTCCTGGTTACAAATATTTTTTGCCTGCTTTTTGTTCTTTTTGCTTTTTCTTCTTTTTCGTTTTCTTGAGCTATTCCCATTTCATGGGGTTCGCTTTTTTTCACTTAAGATTTTTAATTTACAGTTTGGCTCTGGTTATATGTTCCTTTTTTATTTTTTGGTTACCAAACTATGATTCTTGAAACACATCCTGAGTATCGTGTAATGCATGTACGCCAAACGGTCACCTTCCAGGCTCACCTAAGGTAAGTGGTACCATCCCAGGATGAGAGAAATCACTCAAGGACAATGAAGCCAAAGAAGCCCCACCTCTTTCGGTCTGCCCTGTATAAAAGGAAGACGCTCCTGGAAGGTGAAGTCTCATTTTCGGACCTGACCGTGATAGTGAGTACCTAGAAAAAACAGAGAAAGTGCTACTGGACGAGCGTTAATTAAATGGAATTGTCCCTAACATAGAGCACCTGTGAGCACATACTTTTAATTATTTTTCTTATTTTTTGTTGGGATTAAACCGGTTGGCACCCCCAAGCATTTGGCTTTTGCCTTGCATCATCATTCGCCCAGCTACAACTGTTTGCTTAACTATTAGTCTTTTTGGTTCTGATACTTGGCTTGAAATTTTTGATTTTTCAACATCTCCTGATTCCAATTCCTCTTAAACTTGCTGCCACCTCCTGCAGTCAGTACAATGGTTGACACCTATTGTACTGGTGTAACTCCTTCTCCATTGCCTAACATTAACCCATCCTTCCATCTTCTTTAATCCCACAAGCATATACCTCCATGTTTCCAATATAAGCATCCTTTGGGTAACAGACTGTTCACACTGACAGGGCCATACCAGTTACTACTTGTAGTAAGTTTTATCCTGCATTACAGTCTCAGCCCCAATTATGCCCCCTTCCACAGTATTAACAGTCAATTAAAGCACTTCATGCAAAAGCAGATGTGTGTATGTATGTGTGAAGATACTAGTAAAGATGAAGTTTTATGTACTTTATTTGAATGCAATATTTGTTTTCATATTTCTTATATTACATTTATTAACATGTTTGATGTGCTCTCATCAAAATACCTGTATATTTATAAGTCAAGTCAAGTCAAATTTACTTATAAGAGCACATTTCAAAACAACAGAAGCTATACCAAAATGCTGTACAGAAGAACATATAAGATGACCGTAAAGCAGTTATGTAAAACAGTTTGTTAATGATTATTTAATTTCCATCTTCCCCCTCCCAACGACTTTTCCCATAGTGAAAAGCAAAAGAGAAAAATTGGGTTTTAACCGAGTCTTAAAAACCTCAATAGAAGGAGAAGATCTGATGTGGAACAGCAATAATTGAAAATGCCCTGTCACCCCTAGACTTCAGCCATCATCATGGAACTGCAAGGAGTGGTTGAGCAGATGACCTCAAAGTCCTCGTTCCTGAGAGGGAATGAAGGAGACTGCAGAAGTATTTTGGAGCAAAACCATGCAAGGCCTTAACACTAGAATTACCACAGCCTATGGAAAAAAAACTTGTAATTCTGGCCCACCGTAAATTCCTTCGCACCTCTCTGTCAGCATCTTTTGTCTTGTAAATGTGTCGATCAACACAAGCAGCAAGCAGCCTGCTATACCATCCCCCCACTGATGCAGAAAGGGCAAAAAGTTCTCCCACCTCAAGCCTTGATTATCTAGAAGTGAGACACCTCGAGCTGTATCGAGTAAATAATATATCGTTATTTGGAATACATGCATTTCATTGTGTTCCGTGTCTACAACAATCTATGTAAACACATCTTTAAAACAGAAACTTTTTTCATGTTTTAGTAATAATTGACAAAATGTAAACATGAAGTGTATAATGTGTGAAGCCTGAAGTCCAAATATCAAATAGACATTTTCACAAAAGTTACAAGTATAACAAAACAAGTGCGCTTTAATTCAAGAATATAACTGCAGAAAAAGAACTCGTGTTAGGGTGCAACATTGACACACAATTAAAAACAAACAATAACATTTTAAAATCAACCCGAAATCTCACCAGTTGCCAGTGGAGAGAGGCCAGTACAGGTGAGATATACTCTTTTTCTAGTGCTGGTTAGAAATCTAGCTGCTTGCATTTTGAACCAGCTGAAGGCGCAACACAGCAGATTTGGGCCATCCTACATATAGGAAATTGCAATAATCTAGCCGAGATGTAATAAAGGCATGAATCACTATTTCTAAATCCTTCTGAGAAAGAGAGGAATTTAATTTTGAGATTTACTTCAGTTGGTAAAAGCTGGACTTTACTACCAGGGAGATCTGTTTGTCAAAACTTAGTGATGACTCAAAGATGACAGCCAGGTTCCTAACATCATTATGCATTTTTGCTGTCAGCAAGCCTAAGTGAGTGCCAATTTCATTAGTGAAAGAAGTGGGGCCATAGATAAGACCTTTGTTTTATTTTCCTTAAGTTGGAGATAATTTTGCACCATCCAAAGTTTAATATTATCAATACACTCCATCAGCTTTTTTACAGATGAAGCAATATCTTGGCTAACTTAAAGATAAACTTTTCAGGCTTTCATCATTTTAGTCTGAACACACTAGCATACGTATGATGACAATTACCTGTTGCTCTTCATCATTACAGTAAGTTTTAGTCTTTAAACTTTTTACCTAACACATAAAAGTACCTCCAATCAAAATCTGTGTGCAAATTCAGCTGGTTTACATTTCTATTTCAGTGCACAATCTATCATATAACTGCACTTATGCTGGATTTGACATCTTAAACTGCTGCTATTAATAAGAAGCATTAGATCTACCAAGATTGAGAGGATGTGGTGTTTTACCTCTCTTGCTTTGCAGCTGTGTCTGAGCAAGATAACTGCCTTAGTGACTGGTTGCTAGGGGACAATGAGTACCTCAGAAATTGTCGTTTTTCGACTTGTGCTGAGTGTCAGCACTGATTTCCTCTACCTTCCCATATAGGAATTCTTGCTTTGTCTTTAACGGATATGCTGGGAGATTGACAACAAGACAAGCCAGTAGGCAGACAAACAGATAAGCAGGCTCTTATAGGCAGACAGACCTTAAGGATGCCCTTTTTTGAGTATCCCCTCAGGAGACACACTGGAGTGACAGCATTTACTGTAAATAGTCCCTTTGAGTTCAGATTAAAAGTTTATCTTTCTTATTGCTTTCTCTGTTTGTTACTTTACAAAGAGGAATGGTGCAAAGTCAGTGATAGCAAAGCACAAACAGAGATGTGATTCTGTCTACCTGAGCATTTCTGTCTGATTTGAATCTGTTGTCATAAACACAACAAAAAGAGCCACAAAAAGGTTTGGGGCAGCTACCTGTATATGGTTCCTGGCTGTAAAAAGGACATTAAAAATTTACCGATGTGTACAGACTGGAGTCCACAACAGAACTGACTCGATAGCACAAAGATGGCGGCTTTAAAGGAGAGCGGAGGAAATGACGTCGTCAGTGGGGCCATAACCAGAAGTAATTTGTTATTATTTTAACCTTTCTTTAGTGCAGTGGAACTAAAAGGCACTTCCATTGAGACATTGCTACATTTGTTTTGTTGTACTGGGCTATGATGATTAATTTTGATTTTTTTATTGGTTTTCTGACCTCTCCCTGTTTTTTGACCATGTTTATGCCATTTCCTACTTGCTTCTGCCATGTCCTGGTCTGTTTTTTTTCTCTTCCCCTATATTCCTCTGAACACTTCCTCTCCATCAGGAGAAGCAATGGGTATCATTGGTTCGAACAAAATAGTGAGGTCCTGCAAACAGCTGACAAAAAGGTGACACTTAGGAAGAAAACACATTATAAAATGGTGGTGCGCCAAAAATACATACATACATAAATAAATAAATAGATAGAAGTAACAAGAAAAAATATATTCAAAAACTGCAAGATAACTGTTGAAGAAATAACTGACACTTATTTTTTATCAAAATTGTATTAAATAAGTAAGCAAATAAAAGTTATTACAAATTAAACACAACTATAAAACCATCACTACAAATAAAAACAATCAACTCACAACTCTATCCCTCCATTCCACAGCCCCAAGTAGCAGACGTTAATCTATGAGGAGAGTAAAAAGCACAGCTGCACAGAAAAATTAGGTGGACATCACGTCAGTGCCCATGCAAGTGCTTCTGCTGTACGTAGGATTGCCAATTAGAAGTACTGGAGTCGCTCGCTCCATTAATTCTAACAGTGAATAGTTCAAGAAGCATAAAATACAAAGAGGCATGTCAGAAATTAAAGGATATAGGAGATTTACAACTTGAAGCTAGGGCTAACCTTGAAGCAAGTATGCTCAAACAGAACACTCTCTAATAGAAAGAGGAAAGAGAAGGAGCAGAAAGATCCAAGAGGAGGAAACCCTGAGGAATAAAGGTAATAGTAGAGGAGATAACAGAAGAAAGAAACTGCAACAAAGCACACCAGAAGTCTGAGACTTTAGGACATCCCCAGTACATATGGATGAAAGTACATGGGGGTTTAGAAGAACAAAGAAAAAAGGAGATCGCAAGGAAGGCCCATAGTAAAACTTTATGGGGGTTTTAAGGTAAAAGAAAAAAGGTGCTTCAAACTGCCTGACTGTTAAACTAGGACATCCTGACATTTGTAACAGCACATTCAACATTGTGTTTTGTGCTATGATAAACGTTTACTAATGAGAAGTCTTATTTCTTATACTTAGGACTTTAATGTGTTTAATTAGATTGGAACTTTACATAATACTTAATTCAGAGGTGCATGTTCTGGTGTATACCGTTCATCTAAAACAGATTGGTGAAAATTAAAATCTATTCAAAAGTGTTATGTAAATGAACCTAGCTGTTAACAGGACACTTTCTGTTAAATTTCTTCAGACTGACATGTTGAATTAACAAGAGCATGTGGAACTCCATCTATAAGTGCTGTGACAGATAGGGGGCGCTCTCGCTCCCTTGAACCCTCTGACCAGACGTCAGACACCAGATAAAAGTCCAAAATGACTTTATTAATAATAATAAACGTGCACAAAGCACCCTCCACTCCACAATACTCAAACAAACAATAAACAATACTCAATCCTCCACTCCCAGACGCTTAGTCACCCTGCCTCCCAACTCAGCTCAGTCTTCTGGGGTTTCCCATAATCCTTTTATAGTCCATGACCCGGAAGTTTTTCTGTCCCTCAGTCCATGTGACTTTCTATCACTTCTGGGTCAGATCAAAAACTCTTCTTTTTCATCCCAGAAGTATGTCATTTCTTCTGTCCATGTGACGGGGACGAACTTCCGGGGTGTAGGGAAAATAGTCCTTAATCCTCCCTGCAACGTCCTCTGGCGGCCCCCATGGTATCCAGCAGGGCTGTGAATAAACACTCCATTGTCCATGATTCCCTGCTGGCATTCGGGGCACTTCCACACTACAGGGAGGGCTCCATCTGGTGGCCTGGGGGTATTGGACGGGATGAATGGCCAGGCATATCTCACAGTACTCAAGCGAAGAACCAAGGTTCGAAGCGGCCAGCCCCGCGAGGGACGTCTTCCTCCAGGAGGATCCATTGGTCGGGCCTTGGCTACGTCGTACATATTCCCGGGAGAACCTAGGGGGAACATTAAATGGAAAAAACCTCTGTTCCCCTGTCCTCCGAGGACAACTTCGCCATACGTGGCCCGGGCGGCGGCACTCATAGCACAGCTGCCGCCCCCTTGTTTGTATCCCTCTGCGGGACTGGAAGCACTCAGGAAATTCTGGATCCACCCTTTTCTCCGCTGAGGAGGATTCCCCGGCTGCCCTTGAGCTTTCAGGTCTCTTTTCTAATTTGTCAGGAGACCCCCGTTTCATTTTTGGGATCTCCTGTTTAATCTGGGGCTTGTCCACAGTTTGGGTCTCTCTATTAGGAAAAGAGAGCCCTTTTAGTGTCTGCACACCCTTTGATTTTGAATTGAAAGGAGGCGGCGTCTTCAGCATCGCATCGCTCTGGGAGACAGCACTTTCCAGCTGCTCCGGTTCGATCGGTTCTTCCCCCGCCCCTTCTGTCATTATTCCACACTCTTTTGTAGGGCTCGCAGTGACTTGGCACCTGCTACTTATTAATCGCGGGCCCGGATCACACTGCATCCCTTTATGCTGTACGGTACCGGCATTACTCACCTGTACCGCCAAATTATATAAAACAGGAGCCTCTGGACCTAACCGCCGCACTTACTCTACCTTCTTGATCAGCGCTTCGGCCGTCGCTCCCAAATCTCTGACGATCTTATTTATCGCCGCCAGCATCTGAAAAATACCTCACACGGGCTCGATCAGTTTTTCGAGTTCCCACACGTCTAAAAAATTATGTAATTCGGCCAGAGGCAGGCTTAAACAATCACTCGCCTTACCATCTGGCCGGGAGCCAATGAGCATGTTCATTCCAGACACATGCTTGGATGGGCTTCACAAAGGAACCTGGGATTTGGAGTTCTCTTCCACAGAGGACCGTGTCGCCATCTTTAGCAGACTGCGACCCGCCTGTATTAATTTGTTGGCAGATCGATCAGTCATTTCCCGGCCCTCCTCACCTTTTTGTGGGATGAGCGGCGCTTCGCTCGCCTCCCCCTTCCCCTTCGGAAAGTCCAAGTCCGTCTTTTTCAGGACGCAGCCATAAGCAGTCGGACACAGACCTCCTCCTTCCCACAAACCTTTGGTAAGGGTCACGTGTCCCTCGCCGGCAACAGACATGCGGAAGTCCTTTGTTTTGTTTGTCTGCCTTAACGAGAGTGCACCACCGTCTTTGGGATGTTCTTCTACCTTCTACAGAGCCTCCGGATGGACATCTGGGAGGTATGTGCACGGGACAAAATGTGTTATTTTAAAAAGGTTTTCAAACGCTTCCCCGGCACATACCTCATTGAAGTTGTTCTCCTCCGGATGTTTCTCCCTAGGCGCGTAGCCACTCCATGGCTTGTCTTGAGCGTAGGCAATATTGAACGCAGGATCTCCACTTGGGCTGCCACTCTGCTTAAGTTTTTTCTTCCCCGTGATGTCCTTGGTAAAGGTGAGGTTCTGGCGATATTTCTGCTTGTCCTGACACTGTCTTCTTGGGGTTCTCTGTCCACAGAAATTTGTTTGTACAGGTCCTCTGCCAATAGACGGCCAGAGTATCCTGCCGACTACGCCACTGTGACAGATAGGGGGCGCTATCGCTCCCTTGAACCCTCGGATCAAATGCCAGACACCAGGTAAAAGTCCAGATATTATATTTATTACAATAATTCAGTGCACAAAGCACCCTACTCTCCAGAATACTCATATAAATACACTATAATCAATAATCAAACAATCCTCCACTCTCCCAGACGCGTTGCCACCCTTCCACCCAGCTCAGCTCAATCTTCTGGGGTTTCCCATAATCCTTTTATAGTCCATGACCCGGAAGTGTTTCTGTCCCTCAGTCCATGTGACTTTCTATCACTTCCGGGTCAGATTAAAAACTCTTCTTTTTCATCCCGGAAGTACGTCATTTCTTCTGTCCATGTGATGGGGACATACTTCCGGGGTGTAGGGAAAATAGTCCTTAATCCTCCATGCAGCGTCCTCTGGCGGCCCCCATGGTATCCAGCAGGGCTGTGAATAAACACTCCATTGTCCATGATTCCCTGCTGGCATTCAGGGCACTTCCACGCTACAGGGAGGGCTCCATCTGGCAGCCTGGGGGTATTGGCCGGGATGAACGGCATGCCATATCTCACAGTGTAAATAAAAGACACACACATATTTGGAGTTCATATATAGCAATGGCTCAAGACTCTTCTTTATTTACTAAGTGTGTTCCACAACAGGCTGATGCACACATCTGAACTGGGTATGTTGATAATTGGGAAAATAATTAAAGGCAAAAGTAACATTCTTAAAAATCAGATCCCAATCAGGAGGAATAAGCAGTGATAGATCATTTGTCCACACTGAATGAACTGGAAAAGGATTCAAGGCAGCCCTGCATAAAAAGATGTCTACGTTACAGAAACAGGTTTCATCTTAGAGGACAAAGAATGAGAAAAAGGTTAAAAGAGAATAAGAGAAGAACAGAATAGACAGATGAATACCATAAGATCTAATAGTGTAACAAAGCTGGAGATAAAAGAAAAATAAGAAGGATAGAATAGTCAATGTGAATGTCAGGGATTAAAACGTTCTGAGCCTGAGTCATCAAAATATCACCAAGGCTAATGGTGCCACACTCTGCCCAGCCTGAGAATGAGGTTGGGTTACCTCTAAATAAAGACTGAGGCTATTAAAGGTGGGGGTGTGAGAATACAGACTTAGGGAGGGACCTACATTTTTATCAATTTTACATCAAACTATAAAGTTATAAAAGATCAAAATGCCTAATTTAAGGAATTGCCACTTTAAACTCACAGAAGTAAAAGGGAGAAGTAAAAGAGATCTGGGACAGACCAATTTTATTTAACTGGGGAATTCTAGCCAACATCAAACAGGTCTCCAGGAAAACACCCAGCAGTATAATTACATATCAGGCACGGACACTCATGTTTAATGGAGAGTTTTTTGTCATATAAACAGAAGAAATCTAATTTCTTGACAAAATATTTCATGGGGGAATGGTGAAGCACATTGCACTAAAGAAGCTGAACCAATAAGAAATATTCATTTTAATAATAGCCAGTCCAGAACAGAAGAATAGGGGCACATGAGACCAGGTGAACAGTGAGATTTTATCACTCTTAGAAATGTGCTTTGAATTAATTGCAGTGATGTGATGTAAAGAGCAAGAAATGGCGATACTTAGATACTTGGTGAAGTTTCCATATGGAACAGGCTGTGAGGAGAAAGACTGAATACTGGAATACCTAAGAGGGAGAAGAAAAGACTGTGATGAAGCGGGCCAGCTCCACTCTCCCAGTAACCCTATTGGGAGCTTCTTGGACCCACACCGTTGATAGTCATAACCAAGATGATAGGCCTTATCAAATGAGGAAACACACTATCAGCAAGGAAAGGGTGCAAAATTGCAGGTGCTTTTATTACAAGTGCCTTAAAAATATAGTCAAAATGAAAGAGTAAAACAGTGCAGTTCTTCTTCCCTCAATAAATAAATAATCCAATACTTAAATAAGGTTTAAAATAGGTGAAGATTTAAAATGCAATAAACAATTTAAAAACATGAGGTAAAACCAAGTCAGGATTCCCTCATAAAATCCCCAGACGCAAAGCATCCATGCATGCACCTCTCTCTTTCCTCTGCTGCAATATCCGTCTTCCTGCCTGTCGCTGTCCTGCCTCTCTCTCTCTCTCTCTTTCCCCTCTCTCTCCTTCAGCCTATCACGTCCACTCTCATCTCTCCAGCTCACCCTTTGCAGTTCTCGCAGTCAGTGGAGATATTAGCAATTGCAACCTCTTTCAACTATGGCTTTAGCCGCGACCACTTCCTTTAATGTGTCTGCTGTCACTCCACAAGCCACCTTTTCTCATCTTCCTCACGTAAAACAAAAAAACTTGGCATCAACTGGATTCCTAAGGAGATCTTGATCGTCACCCGCTACCAATTAGCTGTTCAAGAACGATGATCACTTGTTCCTCTGTGGGGCCCTCACCGATTGCCTCCTCTCCTCTGTATTGGCTGACAGACTACTCTTTTCACATTTGGTTCAGCTACTTTCTCTCCGATCCTGGCCTTCCTTTGATCCAGCTACCTTCCTTCATGTCCAACTCCCCCTTATATGCCTCTGTGGCTGCAACAACTCTAAAGCAAACTGGGTAAAACCAATTAAGCAATAAAGATAGACCACACCCTCATATGCAGATGTGCCCCATCTCGATCACTCCACCAACACCATGCAGCCGCGCGTGCCCACACACCTACGGAGATTGAGCTGGCTCTTTATCTATCTATTCATCTATTTATCAAATAGACCACAAGTTGCTAAGCCACAGATCCACTATATCACATGGACTTTATCAAAATAATTTTTTAACCAGACAAGTCTTTCAAAGAATTGCATAAGCTAAAGAAAATGAGGAAGATCAGAGTGGGAGTTTCAAAGAAACATCACAATATTACCAGTATACAAATAGACTTCATGGGGTGTACTGTGTACAATGAATGGAAAAATGAAATCTGAATTAAAAATTGCCACCGGTAGATATTCAAAGGACAAATCAAACAGGATGGGAGAAAGTGGACAGCCCTGTCTGGCACCTTTAAATATCTGAAAGGGTCGTAAATATCACTGAATTAGTGAGAATGACTGCAGATGGAGATTAATAAAGAGTTTTGATCATATATCTGATTTAAAACCTGCCAGAGACACTTCCCAATTCATACGATCAAATGTGGTTTTGGCATCTAGAGAAAGCAGAGCTGGAGCCCAAGGAATATTAGGGGATTAGGAGCAGAATCAGTAATGTGCAAGAAATGCCTTACATTATCTGCCTCTTAACAAGAACTAATGTAGCCTTTCTGATCGGAGTGAATTATTATGAAGACTACTAATTGAAGGTGACGTGGCCAACAACTTTGCATCTGAATTCATCACAGAAATTGAGTGATAGTTTTAACAATCAATGGGCTATTTGCCTTGTTTTAACAACAAGGTGAATATAGCTGTGTTAATAGAATTGACTAACACAGTGGTGGAAATTGCGGCTTTGGGCATTAATTGTTTCTGAAATGCTGAGAGGAGTTCTGGCAGACACCTATTTGGTCCAGGAGAAACCTTCGCCAGAGCGCAAAGGATCTAAAGCTTCCTTAAATTCAATCACAGTAACAGGAGTATCTAATGTGGAGGCTTACTCCTCAGAAAGTCAGGACAGGGTTAGTTCAGACAAAAATTAATCAATTTCATGTATGAAATTGTCCAGAAAAAAATCTAGAATTGAATGTCACAAAGCACTTATTAATTTCATTTGTTTTATTAGAAAGGTTGGCTTTACTCTGAATGGATAATACCTTGGCAACTGCATCACATTTAAGCAGCTGATGAACCAACAGGTTACTAGGCCTAGCTCTAATTACATAGTGCCTGGCTTGCATGCGATGGACTGCAAATTTAGCCCTCTGAAAAATAATCAAATTTAGTTCTGACCTCAAATTAGAAAAGTTCCACTCCTCTCCTATGAGCTCTGTCCTCTTCCACCTGACTCCAGCCATCGAACGGAGGGAGGCAGCCCCTTTTATACACACCCGGATGTGCTCCAGGTGCCACCCGAATAGCTTCCACCGGCACTCCCCAGTGTGGCGGAAGTACCAGCTGTGCACCCGGAAGCACTCTGGGTGACCCTGGTCTTCTTCCCCCCAGCAATTCCCGGGTGTGGCGGAAGTGCTGAGGGCCAGGGCTCCATAGGCATTGGGACACCCCCTGGCGGTGACCGCGGGCCCCTATAGTCCCGTGGTCCCCAAAGCCATCAGGGCGGTCACCCCCACGTGGTCTAGGGGAGGCAAAAGCCCTCCTCCGGTCCTCCTGGGCGTCCCGGCTGGGTACCACCCCAACCTCCTGTGACATCAGGCAGAATTGAATAAGGATTCCTTAGCAGAGGGATTGAGCAACCTAAGTGAATCAATCAAATATAAGTCAGACAGAAATTTGCAAAGTGACCAGGTAAAATGAGGGACACATTGATTCAATGTAGGAGGGAGTTTATCTAATAATATGTTTGTGAAAGAATTTCCATCCATGCCAAGAATAAGTTGGTGACTGTTAAGGCTTAGAAGATGGTTAGTTATAGGAAGAAAAAAGGAAGTTTAGTAAGGAGTGAGAGCTTAGCTAGCACAAACAGTGATTTTCCAATTAGTAAATAGCAAAACTGAACCCTACTATCAGAACCTGATCCAAAAATTTTAATTGAAAGGTTATGTCAGAAGAGGGTGGTCACCCCACATATTTTTGGACTGGGTGCAAGACAAGGCAAATACTTCCTAATGCTTGTTCCAAAGTCAAGGAATGTCTCCGCACAACAGCCAGACATCCTGTAAGAAGGTAATAAAGAATACTCAGTCTCTTTATGTTCAGCCTGAATCACTGAACAACACAAAAGACTATGGTGAAATTAGCTGTGTATCAGAGAATGAAGAGAAGGAAAGAATAAAAGGTAGGAAAAAACGGGCGGACACACAAAGAATTGTATTGTACAGGCACTCTGCCCACCCCTCATGATCCCATAGCACCCATCAAGGCGATCCTGTCATCAAACCCCCAAAGCAATCAATAAAATCATCTCCCAATTAGGATCATATAAAAATAAGAATCCACATAAAACAAAGACTGATATAGGTGCAGAATCCCTCCAAAGCTTTTCCTGAGATGCTTGCCTTAATTAACAGTACTTAGGAAAACTAAAGATTTGATTGAATTCAACCTGGAACAAATCTGGAACCCATCTCCCCAACACACATAAACAGTTAAACAATCTCCCCATAGGAGCACTTTACACATTCAGCTTTTTTTAATGAACATAATAATAATAATAATAATAATAATAATAATAATAATAATAATAATAATGACAAGAACAGAGCCCTAAGCAACATTGTTAAAAGAAAAACAGGCAATATGAAGGGTGCACCCAAAGGCATAGGCCTTTGCTTCTGGACACATGTCCAAGATTGTAGGTCCCGGAAACAATGGACCACAGGAAGAAGAAAGCAAATGGAGAGTGTCCAAGAACCACAGAATTTCTTGACAGAAATATAAGAAGTAAACAAATATTGATGTATGGCTTTCAATGTGTATGTATTATTTTGAAGAGAAAATTGTAAAAGAAACTGCTTCAATCCACCCACAGTAGGTGTGAAAGAATATGTAAAAGATTTGCCATAAACACACAGAACTCTTTTCCTGGCAAGAACTGGATTTTAATGAAAAAATTGAATAAAGTTGAAAAATTTAAATTTTTTGGAAATGTAATATTTTGACAATAAAACAGTGACATTATTTGTCACTTCAGAAATGGAAATTTTGCATTAAAAACACAAAATCTTATAAATCCAAACAATACATATGACAAAAGTATTTAAGAATGTTATGAAGTAAAATATGTAAATGTTCTATATTATGTTTTAAGAGATATAATAAGAATGTTATGTGATATACTGTAGTACAATCATTCAGTATGTCAAAAGTTGTAAACTTCTCCTTTAATTCAGGTGGCTATCACAAACAGTGTAAACCCAAAAAGTTTTGTAGATAAGTCTGCGGGTGACTTAGCATGTGTGACACCTCGATTTTACAGCCAATGGTCAATGCTAATTGAACGGGAACAAATTCAACAAGGACTGACCCTACAATTTTAGTGGATTCAGTGTTTTCCAGAGCTTAGAATGTTTGAAATCATCTGCAACAAAGGTTCCATGAAGAATTCAAAACAAATTTGTGCAGATGATATGAAAACAGGACAGGTCCAAATATACTAGGAAATGAATAATTTCAGCAAAGAAAGTTGTATTTTTATGGGGAAAACCAAAGGAGTAGACAGAAGCTGGCTAAACGTTGTTACACAGAGATTACCAGGACTGCTGTAAGTAACTAAAGCCAAAGGTTAACCAAAACACATAATTAAAATACTTTTCAAAGTAAACATTGATAAAATTTGGAAGTGATCTTTTGCAAGACAATAACAAGGTTATTGTCTTGTTTTCATGCAAAGTTTGTATGCCAGGCAGTTTACATCTGCCCACTGTTATAATGGTGACACAATGACATCTCACACTGCATCACCAGCAGCCATAAGACAAACAGTTGGAATTATTACCATCCAAATAAGGCGACAGCCATGAAAAACTTTTTAAACTTTACAGAAATACACAGAATAAAAATAGGCAACAATACTAAAAGCAACAATAACATTTAATAATAATTCAGTACAATATGTGAGTAGATCCTGACAAAATGATGGTAGAATAAAAGAAATGAAGGTTTATCACTTTGATAAAGAAGTGTTATTAACAATATGAAATCCTCAAAAATACATTAAAACAATTAAATGGCCTGTCTACACAGAACACACCAAATAAGAACAATGACATAAGAAATTTGACAAACAAGAGGAGACCATTCAGTTATTCAAGCTTGTTTGTTTGCTATTAGTTAAATTGTCCCAATAACTCACCCAGTTACCTCTTAAAGGTTCTTAAGGTTCCTACTTTAAATATATGTTTTGGCAGTTTGCTCCAGATGCCCACAACTATTGGAGTAAAGAAGTGCTAATGGGCAGCCTTCTTCATATCTTTACTTTTCTCTCTTTTTAATATTCTGATTATGCTATTCTGCTTGTGATTATTTACCCAAAATTGTCTCTACATTTAAAGCTGATCTGTCTTTGTTGTGCTGATTCTTTAACAAAAGTAACTTTACTTTAGCATATTTGACATTTACCAAATATAGCATGCTGCATCAGAAGGTCTGAAATCTTTTTAAGATCATTTGCTGACCACAATGTATATTGTACATGAAATTAATGCAATAGTGCCCATGTTAACCCATTTGCAGCCTGCTGTAATTCATGATTTATATTTGGCTTTCACATTTCCCTTTTGTAAATATATGGTGCCCTCACCGGAGAAGATGGCCTATGGCTAGATCCACTGCTACATATCTATCGTTCTCATTTTTCTAACCATACTTTACCCAGTGTAGTTTAGGGTGCTCTAGTTTGAAATAAGTGTCATTGTGTTGGTCCTCACCAGCTTTTGTAAGGATCTTCCGGCTAATCTGGTGTCACCAGGTAGAAACATCTCCGTGTTTCATGTCTATATTATTTGTGCATTCTCATGGAGTGTAGATAAACCACCATGAGACTGCTTCTTGAAATGGAAACTAAAAACTATTTTTATATATATATATATATATATATATACAGTGATCCCTCGCTATATCGCGCTTCGCCTTTCGCGGCTTCACTCCATCGCGGATTTTATATGTAAGCATATTTAAATATATATCGCGGATTTTTTGCTGGTTCGCGGATTTCTGCAGACAATGGGTCTTTTAATTTCTGGTACATGCTTCCTCAGTTGGTTTGCCCAGTTGATTTCATACAAGGGACGCTATTGGCAGATGGCTGAGAAGCTACCCAGCTTACTTTTCTCTCTCTCTTGCGCTGACTTTCTCTGATCCTGACGTAGAGGGATTGAGCAGGGGGGCTGTTCAAACACATAGACGATATGGACGCTCGTCTAAAAATGCTGAAAGATTATCTTCACGTTGCTATCTTTTGTGCAGCTGCTTCCTGAAACAACATGCTGCACGGTGCTTCGCATACTTAAAAGCTCGAAGGGCACGTATTGATTTTAGACTGAAAAACAAACTCTGTCTCTCTCTGTCTCTCTCTCTCTCTCTTTGTCTGCTCCTGACAGAGGGGGTGTGAGCTGCCGCCTTCAACAGCTTTGTGCCGCGGTGCTTCGCATACTTAAAAGCCAAACAACCCTATTGATTTGTTTGCTTTTCTCTATCTATGTGACATTCTGTGCTCCTGACGCGCACTCCTTTGAAGAGGAAGATATGTTTGCATTCTTTTAATTGTGAGATGGAACTGTCATCTCTGTCTTGTCATGGAGCACAGTTTAAACTTTTGAAAAAGAGACAAATGTTTGTTTGCAGTGTTTGAATAACGTTCCTGTCTCTCTACAACCTCCTGTGTTTCTGCGCAAATCTGTGACCCAAGCATGACAATATAAAAATAACCATATAAACATATGGTTTCTACTTCGCAGATTTTCTTATTTCGCAGGTGGCTCTGGAACGCAACCCCCGCGATGGAGGAGGGATTACTTATATATATATATATATATATATATATATATATATATATATATACATATACAGTGCATCCGGAAAGTATTCACAGCGCATCACTTTTTGTGAATACTTATGGACATGAGCTTTCTCAATTTTTTTATTTTTAATAAATTTGCAAAAACCTCAAGTAAACTTTTTTCACGTCATCATTATGGGGTGTTGTATGTAGAATTCTGAGGAAAAAAATGAATTTAATCCATTTTGGAATAAGGCTGTAACATAACAAAATGTGGAAAAAGTGATGCGCTGTGAATACTTTCCAGATGCACTGTATATATATATTGGCTGGGATTGGCTCCAGCAGACCCCCGTGACCCTGTGTTCGGATTCAGTGGGTTGGAAAATGGATGGATGGATGGAGATATATATTGTGGCAAAGGCGCTTTATTGGCGCCGACCTGACACAGACTGACACCAGAGGCATGGGCAAAGTAAACAAAAAGATTTTATTTTTTCTTCACCTGTGCGGCACGTCTTCCTTATGATCTCCACAGGCACAACACAGTTCCAAAAACACCACCAAAGAAAAACACCTAACACTAGTGCTGGGCGGTATGACCAAAATTCTATATCACGGTATTTTTCAAAATTACACCGGTTTCACTGTATTGGACGATATTTTTTTTCCCATGCACGAGTGGATGTTAACCACATTTTCCACAGCAATTACTGGCTAAGAATAACCTATTCCACTGTCATGAGAATTGTACATTGTCAAAAAAACATTTTAATGTGCACACAAGTATTAATACAGGTTTTCATGGCCCCATAAAGTGATAGTTTTAAACGGGGTGGCGCTAATGAAGAGAAGGAATCACATTGCATGACAGATGCAGTCAAAATATAGAGCCTTTTTATTGAACAAAGTTCAAAGAGTCATTTAGACTTAGTAAAATATCCAGAGGTGATTGTCAAAAGTTGTATTGCACTGAACATGTCTTAGAAAAGGAATAAATAGTAATTTTTTTTTGTAAACTAGCTACACTTTGTTAATGTTAACAGTCTCTTTCCACTGACATGTTAAAGTGACTTTTTAAAAAACGTTTCCATCATTAAACTGCATAATATTTAAACTAATAAATAATAACAATACAATAAATAATAGTGCAACTTCCAGTATTAATACTATTACTTCCAAGCCCAGGTGCATTACACAGTATTCACAAAATAAAAATAAAATAAAACAAGTGCTCCTTGGTGATGACATCTTTACCAACTGAACCATCATTAAGACAAACTGCATTAATATGGACCTTGCTTCAAGCTAAGCTATTTACATCTTAATACATAATTCGCCTGCCTCCTCACTCACTCACTCACTCACTCACTCACTCACTCACTCACTCACTCACTCACTCACTCACTCACTCACTCACTCACTCACTCACTCACTCACTCACTCACTCACTCACTCACGTCTGTCCGAAGCTGAACGGGCAGTTGCCTTCTGCGCAGCTGCCCGAAAAACCTTATGAGACTGACATCCAACCCCAACATCGCGGCAGGCGGCGGATTTACGGCCACAGTAATTCAAAGAGAAAGGCGACTTCGAATAAAGCTCTAGAGGCCTGAAAGGCCATTTCGACTACAGCTCAAGGGCTAATTATGCATTCTGATTCAATTACGCATTCATTCAATATACCTATATCAGGTTTGTGGTGCTTATACTTATTACTGTTCCATATTGTACTGGAACATTCATCATTCAATATTATACTATAGGCCTGGAAAATTCATCAACTAACAGTACAAGCCTGTACAGTAATGAGTAAAGCGGACTACAATCATTACAAAACAACTTCTTCGTTACTTATCATTTGTTCTTCATACACTGCTGACACAAACTCGTGCCCATTTCATCTTACGTTGTCGAAACGAGCTCTTTGTCTAGTAAATAATAAAACTACAACTTGCATTTATAATGCTATTTGTGGTATAGCCCTACGAAATCGTATTAGAGCCACTGTGAAGAAAAAAAAATACAGACATAGTGAAGAAAAAAAACAAACTGTCCAGATTAAAGTCGACATTTCCACTTTATCCTCTGCACTAAGAGGAGGCACAGGCAGCGATCGCTGCACAGAATACATTCACTTCATGATATTCCTGCTCTCTGAAAATGTAGAATGCCAAGATAAATTTTCATGATGAAATGCATTAAAGCAGGTATTAAACATTCACGGTAGTTCTGTTCCCTCACAGTAAGGGGTCCCCAGGTGTACGTTCAGTGTAGAGAACTTTATGGCAGGTGTGACGAGGCTCCAAAAAAATGGGTATCGCACAGGTTTAACTTAAATATTATGTAAATATTGGGTTTGTGATCTGGTGGTTGGAGACATGAACACAGAATTCGATGGATGTTCTTCTGAGTGGGCTTTCTTTATTGCATGCGTGCTGTCTCTTTCTGACATACCAAAACCCCAGTTCCTATCCTTCCATTTTCTTTCTCCACACGATAAACGTCTTTGTGAAATTAAACGTAGTTATAAACTTAGACCACAGAGTGTTCAGAACTTTAAAAAAAATCTTTGTTATACATGTTTAATTATGCCATCCATTCAGGGTTGCGCCCATCCCAGTAAGCATTGTGTGCAAGGCAGGAGCAAATCCTGAACGTGGCGCCAGCACATCACAGGGTGAATACGAGCAAAACATACACTAGCAGGGTTAATATAGCAGAACAAAACCCCACACTCTACATGACTTTGAAAGGAAACTGAAGCACGCCAAGTAAACCCACCAGAAAAACATGCAAATTCAAAGCGGGGAACAACCGGGACCCCATTGCTGCGAGGCACATGATTAATACATGCTTTAATGCATTTCATCATGAAAATTTTATCAAGTATTTATCTTAGCATTCTAAATGTTCAGGGAGCAAGAATATCATGAAATTAATGTATTCTGTGTGCTGCCTGCACCTCCTCTTAGTGCAAGAGGAAGTCAGTTTAAGAAGCATGTAGCGATTAACATGGCTCCGGGAACCCTTAACACAAAGCATTTAATGTGCTACATAACTTATAACGGGGTTTGAGAAAATCTAGTAAATTAAATATTCATTTTAAGATTAATTTTAGTTTACGATGCTCTACTTTAATAACAAATTACGAGAATAAAGTCAACATATCAACTTTAATCTCGTCAAACGGCGAGAATAAAGTAGAAATATCAAGAATAAAGTCAACATGTCGATTTTATTCTCATCATAAGCGTCGAGATTAAAGTGAAAATGTCGAGAATAAAGTCAACATGTCGTCACGCTGTTACACAGTACCTAGGTACATTACACAGTATTGAAAAAAATAAAATAAGTACAACTTGGCTTGCAGTATTATCCAGTAGTATAGAAACAGTATTCACACATTTGAACATAATGGTCCATATCCGACCTTTTAAATCCAAAGTATCTCCAGACAACAGACGTGACTCCTTTTTCCAGCAAAAGTTCATCATTTTCAACTTTATGGTCAGCTACAGCTTCAGTTTAAGAATGTTCTCTGTCTATTTTCACCGCACAATACCTCCACTCCCGCATGTACTCCGTTGCATGCCTGTTTTAGCAGTGTAGCATTGAAAAAGAGCCCCCGCGCAACACTGGTGTAGCAGTGAAAAGGGTCCCCCTTAAACAGTTTCCCGCAGTGCCACGTTCCGAACGTTGTTTAGGCAATTTAAACTGGTGTTGCGGTATAAGAAAAATCCATATCATAACAAAAATTAAAAACGGTTTTCGGTATGAACCGGTATACCGCCCAGCACTACCCAACACACACTCTTCTTTTTCCTCCACTCCTCCCAGGGCAGCTTTGTCCTCCTCCTCCCAACTCTGGTGCCCTGAGTAGTGGCTGCAGGCTCCTCTTATAGCCCACCCGGAAGTGATGCAGGTGCTCGTTGACCTACTTCCGGGTGTGGCTGCGCTCCCGCCCAGACAGGCTCGTTAAGCTGTGCAGGGACGTAGCGTGGCTCCCTTGGCTGCTCCCCCGGATCCAGTGACAAAGGAGCGTCCTGGCCAGGCATGGGTCCCGGCCGTCCGCCACAATATTTATATATAAAAAGTATATATATATATATATATATATATATATATATATATATATATATATATTGAATTTCTGCCTGCACCTTCTGTATGTCTACAAGACTTTACAGTTATTTCTGGTATATTCTAACTTTGAATACAGGAAAACACACTTTTAGATTATTTATATATAAATATCTAGAAAAAAAAAATTTAACAACCTTACTAAAAGAAGTCACCATTTTTGCTAGAGATTTGCACCTTTTAACTTCAGTATCTTCAGAACACAAAATGATGTCAACATGATTTTTACTTCACAAGATTTAGAAACGATTGCATAACAAAACAGTGCCACCTTTGGGTGTTTATGTTGACCACAGTAATTATTAAGAATTTTTAAGCATTTATGCATGTCGAAAAAGTTTATGCTTGCCGCTCAATAGCTATTTAACAGTTGAGTGTATCAAATCCATTACCTCTTTTCTGAATGCTAATTTTATGATGATCAAAAAAGTTCACGTTCAGTTTTTGTCTTGGGCAAATAATAAGCGAACAAATGACAAATTCTTGACAAGATCCATGCTTGATCTGAAGTAACAGAAGCTTTCTGAGATGGTAGGAGGAGGGAAGGTAGACACGTCATGGGGATCTACCAGGAGTGCTGCTCAGCAGGGAGGACAGTGTGTGTGCCACTCGACCCTGATCTGCCTTTCAGGAATCAGTTTGTACACTATAAACACTATATAACATTTGAATGTATTACTGAACTATTGAAATAATTGTAGTTACTGTCCTATGAATTACTTCTGTTTCTCCAAATCTTACACTTAATTTCACAGTATAATTTCACAACGGCTCAGAAACAATAGATGTTAAATGATGCTTAAAAATACTTGTCTTTCTTCCACAATGATATGGTCATAAATGTTGGATTTGCTTGTAAATGTAACATACATTTTATCATTTTTCTGGGTGAATCCGGGTATAATAGTTATATATCTATAATTTTTATTAAAGAATTTTTAAAATGAATTATTACATGCACTGTGGTGCATATGCATAGCAGCCTATAAAATGATTATTGGTTAGAATACAGTATTGCAGTTTGTTCCCCCTTGCAGGTTCTGCTGTTTAAAATTCTACTTATGTGCTGCGTTCATGTGCCTTTTAGAGGCAAAATAGGAATGCAGTTGGGAGTAGAATGAAACCCTTGTGGGAGGAATTGAGTAGTAGTGGCCAGAAATGAGATGGAACTTTGTCAGAAATGCGTGGGAGCAGATACAAGAATCAGTGCAGCGCGCACCTCTACTTCTGATGTCCAACTGCAACTATGGTCATGTTACAATATGCAGTAGGCTCGCTCTTTTTATCCTCAATATTGCTTGGTGCATTTAGTAGACTTTAAAATATGGATCCTTATGAATCCCCCACCCTAACTCATATACTGAAGATGCCTGTTCTCCCCTGGGCAGACTATGGCAGCTGAATCAACATGCTACAGCATATTTCTGGTCTCCAACTGTTTAACAAGAATGTCAATGCTCTATACCCATTTTGTATCATCTACATAAACTCAGCATCATGCACTTTGTTCTTTTACATGTCCTGTGCAGTATAAACAGCTTTTAAGGATGTATAATTGCTTCTTTGATGCTCATGATGTCTACCTTCATTCCCAGTTTGCAGTAATCACTAACTTTTTTATTTTTTCCCCAGGTACTCTGATCTTCCTTCCAAATTACAAGCTGGCAATGCCAAGGTTTTTAATGACTTTAAACAGACCTGGGGTGTGTACACACAAAAAGAAGCTTGAAATGTGCATATAAAGCTTTCCACTAAAACTGATTTATAAAAGTAAACATGATGGGACAACATGCATATGTTTATGGCAACTTTGACTCATCTGTACACATCATTTCAGAGAAACTGAAAAATGATAATACTCTCAAACAAGTAAGAAAATGTAGCCAAACCAGCTAAATGTCAACTCATGTATTATAATTCATTACACCAAGCCATTATTAGAATGTGCGTTGACATGACAAACATATTAAACCTTTAAAGTGATCAATATGACATATCTATATATATAATTCACTAAAGCAGCCGACCATGGCAGGCAAGACACAAGACAGAGCCACGTCCGCCAACTCACAGAGCCCCGCCCACCAACAATTCACTAAGCAGCCGTGCGCGCTGGTGATTTCCACACGTGTTCAGTCTCTCCCTGTGCATTCCCTGTGCAGCGAGTGAGTGAGCCAGAGAGACAGAGAGAGAGAGAGAGCAAGCGAGCGACACACACAGGCGCGCGAGAGAGACACACACACACACACACAGGCGCGTGAGAGAGACACACACATACTGACGCGCAAGAGAGAGAGAGACACACACACAGGCGCGCGAGACCATGGCAGGCAAGACCCAAGACAGAGCCATGCCTGCCAACTCACAGAGCCCCGCCCACCAACAATTCACTAAGCAGCCGTGCATGCTGATGATTTCCACACGTGTTCAGTCTCTCCCTGTGCATTCCCTGTGCAGCAAGCGAGCCAGAGAGAGAGAGAGCGCGACACACACAGGCGCGCAAGAGAGACACACACACACAGGCGCGCGAGAGAGAGACACACACACACAGGCGCGCGAGAGAGAGACACACACACACACAGGCGCGCGAGAGACACACACACAGGCACGCAAGAGACACACACACACAAACACAGGCGCGCGGGAGAGACACACACACACACTCACACACACACACAGAGGCGCGAGAGAGAGGCACACACAGGCGCGAGAGAGACACACACACACACACACAGGCGCGCGAGAGAGACACACACACACACAGGCGCGCGAGAGAGACACACACACACACAAAGGCGCGCGGGAGAGAGACACACACACACACACACACAGAGGCGCGCGAGAGAGAGAGAGACACACACACAGGCACAGGAGACCATGGCAGACAAGACACAAGACAGAGCCATGCCTGGCAACTTACAGAGCCCCACCCACCAACAAGTCACTAAGCAGCCGTGTGTGCTGATGATTTCCACATATGTTCAGTCTCTCCCTGTGCATTCCCTGTGCAGTGAGCGAGCAAGCCAGAGAGAGAGAGAGAGAGAGCGCGACACACACAGGCGCGCGAGAGAGACACACACACACAGGCGCGAGAGAGAGACACACACACACAAAGGCGCATGAGAGAGACACACACACACACAGGCGCATGAGAGAGGGGGCTGGACACATAAGGCAGAGAAGGCAGTTAAAGAATGCACCGGGCTTGACTTTGTTTTCACTTCTTTTTACAGCGATCGTTTGTAGCGTGCATTGTTGCAATGTTACTTTTCTTGGTGGTTTATTAAATTACAGATTTTTAAAAATGTTCATTTTTTTCCCTGTGTTTAAAACTCATTAAAAAAGTGTTTTTAGCGAGCGGTTCGTAGCGCTATAGCGCGAACTCTTGCAGTGTTAAGTTTTCTCTGTTGTTCAAGGTTTTCTGAGTGTTATTCAATGTTTTTACATTTAGTTTACTATTACGCTGTGCATTCTATGGTATAATCTTCTATCTATATATATATATAATTCACTAAGGCAGCCGACCATGGCAGGCAAGACGCAAGACAGAGCCAGTTTTCAGTCACGGACAATTGTATGTTGCTCTCTCCAGAGTTCCATCTTTTCATTCACTCACAGTCGTACCCTCAAACCCACCCCATTTGGACAACTGTGCCTTTCAGGAAGTGTTCACACATCAATAAATAATTATGCGGCGTATGGTACACCGCAGGTTGGCTAGTACACTTTATTTTAGTCCCCTTTAAATAGGGCCAATGATGTGTATGTGCACTGAAGAGCTTTTTTTGTTTTTTTTTTTTTTTGTTTTTGTGAGTTTATATTGGTCATCTAATGTTACTTCTCAGGGAACTGGCCTACAGGTCAGGAATATCTCAGCCAAGATTCACTTCATCATACCTGCTGTGCTGGATGCCGTTAACTGACTGGCGAGGCCAGTTTTTGTATGGTGTTGGTGCACATACATAAAACCTAACATGTTTTTGCAAACATGAAGGGACTTTGCAGTGTCTGGTTCTCCTAACATAACTGGAGCTTCTTAATGCATTCATATTGCAATAAGGACAGCTAATAAGAATGATGCTACATCCTATTTTTTTTTAACTATAAGCAGTTACACTCCATTAATGAACAAGTCATCTGTCATGCCAAGATTTGACTGTCGAACATTGTGGCTTGGTGGCCTGGGTTAGCTCATGATTCACTTTTTGGTGATGTATATGGTGGTGGCTTGTTTGTAAGATAAGTAAACGAGCCCTCAGTTTCTTATATGGGCTGTGGTATTCATTATAACAGTAGCCATGTCACTGCATGTGCTAGGTGATAATGGGTACCTACCCACTTATGCCTTTCCCTGACCGCAACAACACAGAGGAAAGCAAATGCCAGCTCTTGCATTTTTGTGGCCCTAGGCAAAAGTGAAAATGTTGTGTCCAAACCGCGCAGTATTGAAGGCAATTACAATACATTCTATTGCAGATTCATGTGAGTCATATGCCAATATCAGATGTTTGATCTTGGGGTTACTGTAAGTGAGATCAAAGATTGGCGATGTTTAGGAAGAGAATGTGAGGTAGGGAAAATAATGGACTGTGTACCAAACATCACCTGAAGCTAACTCCTACCTAACACAAACAGCAACATCTATTATAGTTTACAAAATACCATCTCCTGAAAACTTTGCTACCATAGGCAACTGCCTAGTTTACTTATATAGTACAGCCGGCCCTGGGAGAGGCACTCTACATTCTCTTGAGTACAGAGAACATGGTCTCAATGCATCAGGATGAAGGCTGCTCTACCAGCCAATAAAGTTCTTCAGCATATTGACTGCATATGCATGATGTTGATTAACATGTTACATATATGGTTGGAAAGGATCTGAGGCATGTTCACACACACACATTTACAAAATGATTGTGATTTATAAAGAAAATTAGCAGGTTTCATAAATTGGATTGCTCTTCTGGTGTACCCATATTCCTGTTGTTGGTGTATACATATTTTCAAACTCAAATCCTTGCAAAGTTTTATAAACAAGATTCAAAGTGCAGGAGTGGGTTCTGAAACTACCTGGTACTTCTCACCATAGTTGGTTCCTGCCTTGCACTTGGTGCTGCTTCATAGTCCATGAACTGGATTAAACAGGTCTAGGAAATACATGGAAGGATTAAAAATGACATCTTCAGCACCATCTATTGGTATGTGCAAAAGCAGTTCAAATGAAGATCATTTTTGAGGTTGTTATATGAAGAAGAAATTTTTAACATTTTTTTCGTTTTTTCTCATTGATGTGCTATTAATAAAAACAGAAATAGACAGGAAGGCAACTGTCAGTTATTAAACGGATAACTAAATGTGCCTAAATATCTTTTTTGCTATATTTTATTAGCTAGAGTTGTTGTATAAATACACAATCATTTCACAGACAAGGACCATGACTGAAAAGCAGGGATAAGAGGTGGTCTGTCTAATTATTTGTTGCTAGGTTACAGGCTAATATAGCAAAGGTTTCAGTGAGTCAAGCAAATATGCATCTGAAAGACGCATAATGGAATGGCCATTTTGACTACTGGACATTAATTTTGCTATTTTGAGAAAAAAGAAAGGAAACTTAGTCTTATATCTGTAATAAGTTTTGATAAATTTCCATACCCGAAATGCATTTGCAACTTTGCATATCCTTTCCCAGCCTCAGCAGGATGCTTTTCATTTATGCATACAGAGTCAAATTTATATTGAAGATGATGGAAACCACAGAAAAAAAACGACTACAAAAAACAACACAAGTAAAACACAAAGATGACTAAGAAAAATGGAGTAACCAGGGGCATGTGACAGAAATTGGTAGTATGTTGTTTTCAAACAAAGAACAAATGAGAGAGAAAAAAGGAGAGAGCACAGCAAGTCTAACTCTATGAAGCCTGCCCTCCATGTCACCTCACTGGTCACTGGACATATAGCAACCAACTACGCTAGTGGTGGAGACCCATTTTTTACTTTCTCCTATACGAAGTATAAGGAACATATTGTAATCGTCCAAAGATTCGATGTTGAGATTTTAATGAATCTCAATGTTTTAGACCTCTCTGGCTTTCTTGTATACAAAGTGCAGGGAAAGTACTGGAATCCTCCAAAAATTCCATTTCGACATTTTGATGAACATAAACTTTCCAGCGAGGTCCCTGTAGTAGTTTGGCACTGATACTGCCAAGGGATAATACTTTCTTTTTTTTAGAGGAGTAAGAGAAAGAGAAGAAATATTGTATCTACGAGAAGAAAAATATAATGAAAGAAAGTAAATTCAATATAGAGGATCAATTAAAGACAGTTTATCATTAAGAAGAGACATCAAGATATTTCAGAAACATGCAGAGGAACTTTCACAAAACACTTAAAGAACAGTACTGGCACAGTGGATCAGATGACAGGCCCAGAGAAAAATGTTTGTGGAATGTAACATATAGACAGTGAAAAATAAATTGGGCACACTAATGATTAGGGATTTTGGAAGGGTGGGTGATACTCTTTAAAAAACTGTTTTCCTAGACAAAGTGAAAGAAATACGCAGGAATCATAAAAGACCCACAGATGTAAACTTGGGAAGGAATTTGCTACCACTTGCTGGTCACAAGGTGTTGGGCAAACTGTAAACAAAACTGCAATCTATACTGTAAGAAGGGAAAAGGATGAATGACACCTGTATGGCTGTGCTGAAATAGGGGCACCAACAATGTCAGAATGTTCTGTTTATAGAGAGATTGTCTTGGGTACAGAAGCAAGGGCAGGACACACAATACATTTAAAGAAGTCCTAATGGTTGATAGGTAGCATCAAAATAATCAGATAAAATAGATTTGTAACTCTGTTGTATTATATGGAATACTGTTCACCTGGGAGATTCCTAAAGTGGACAACTCTTTCAAATGAAGTTGGGATTAAGGCTGCCAAAGTGAGTTTTGTGGATGGATTGTGAAGCCCCAGAATATCCCCAGGGTGTTTCTCATTTCAGATGTAGCTCCAGAGATTGGCCCAGAAGCACCCTCTGTGATAGGTTTAGTGACTGACTGTGAGGTCAAGAGATGAGATTAAGATAAATGCTCAACTGTTGGAAAGAAGAGAGGTCAGGATTTACAAAGAGAGGCAGGAGGTGGGATGAAGGGTAGTGAAAAATGTAAAAGTGGAAAGTTCAGTCAATATTGTAGACAGGGTCTTGAATCTACATAGTTAGAACTAGTGAGGCAACAGTGATTGTTCCTTGTTCTGTGTGTTAGGTTTGTGTTTCTTCTTTTGTTCTTCCTTTATTCCCTGATGTGTACATTAGAATAAATCTTAATGTTTGTATAGATTGACCCCCTTGATCTAATTCAAGGTTGGCAGATCACTACAACTGCATCCCCTATCATTTTCACAACATATATATTAAAAGATATTTCAGGGGCTGAATGGCAAAGAACTACCAAGCAAATATTGCTTGACAACTATTTTATAAGCCACTTTTCCAGTTCAAGCTTATAAATAGCCAGCAGAAGTTAAGAACACCAATATAAGGACAAGTGAAAGAAAGGTGTATGGGCTTGCTTCAGAGAACTTCAACAGGTTACTATGCATCAAAAAATGTGTCAAATTTATCATTGCAAATGGAATACTGTACTATGTCACTGTGGGAAGCAGTAGACAATCTGAAGATTAAATGATAGAGCAATAACAAGGGCTGGAAAAATACATGTGAATGTGCTGCTGGGAAATGCACTTCCATAATTTACAATTTTTCATGTTTATTATTGTGCTATGTCATGTACAGGCTGTAGAATTACTTTCACTTATTGCACTCTTTCCTTATATGTTACCTTGTGCTTAAAATGTGTTTTTGTCACAGGGTTATAGATATCTTTAACTGGGGCTGCAGAGTGAGAGAATGCTCATGAATCCTCTCATTTATGCCCAAAAGACAGTCTGATGATAATTATGAGTCCTTCACCTCTCATATTACAGGAATCCCTCCCTAACTCCCACTAACAGTATCTAACAAGGATTGAGAAGTCAGGTAAAGCATGAAGCAAAGTTGTGAAGGATTAGGATAAATAAAACTGACCAGGTGAATATGTGTGGTGCCACACAGGCAGAGAAGCTTTGAAAAATAATTAAAGTGGAGGTTACAAACTGTGTTATGAAGATTAATAGGCTGAGGTGGTTTGGGCACGCATAGCAAAAGCCAGTGAACATGTGGGGAAAGAAGAGGGGAAGGATGAAGGTGCCCAAGAAAAACTGAGAAAGATCATTTGGAGACCAACAAGTCAACCTGGGTAGAATACAAATAATGGATGTTATGTCTGTTTTTGCTATTTGTAATAAACTCTGAGCACATTTACAAAACTCCTGTATGCTACTAACATAATATACCATTCTCAAATCCAGTTACTCTAACGCAGAGTCACAGGGGGCTGGAGTCTATGGTGGCACAGGGTAAGAACCAGTCCTGGACAGGGCAACAGTCATTTTAAAAGCCACGCCACTAAGGAACAAATCAGCAGTATCTATCTATCTATCTATCTATCTATCTATCTATCTATCTATCTATCTATCTATCTATCTATCTATCTATCTATCTATCTATCTATCTATCTATCTATCTATCTATCTATCTATCTATCTATCTATCTATCTATCTATCCATCCATCCATCCATCCATCCATCCATCCATCTATCTATCTATCTATCTATCTATCTATCTATCTATCTATCTATCTATCTATCTATCTATCTATCTATCTATCTATCTATCTATCTATCCATCCATCCATTTTTCAACCCGCTGAATCTGAACACAGGGTCACGGGGGTCTACTGGAGCCAATCCCAGCCAATACAGGGCACAAGGCAGGAACCAATCCCGGGCAGGGTGCCAACCCACCGCAGATCTATCTATCTATCCAGTGAATATATATATAGACAGGAGGAGGGCTCATTCCTCCTCCAGACCGCAAGGGGGCGACCGCCCTGGTTTTATTGGGGGCCACGTGTACAGGGCTTGAATAGTTCATTATAATAACTATTCATTCAAAATCTGTACTAACCCCTACTCTCTCTTCTGTTTCCTTTTTCGGTGTCCTGTTGGTGGTGGCGTGCGCCACCACCATCTACCCAAAGCACCATGATGTTCCAACAATGATGGATGAATTAAAAGCCAGAAGTCTGTATGACCATCAGCATCAAGTGACTCTGTGAAAAACCCGAACTACAAAGAGGACTATTTCATTTATGTTAGGTAGAATGCCCAAAGGGGACTGGGCGGTCTCGTGGCCTGGAACCCCTACAGATTTTATTTTTTTCTCCAGCCTTCTGGAGTTTTTGTTTGTTTTTTCTGTCCACCCTGGCCATCGGACCTTACTCCTTTCTATGTTAACTAATGTTGTCTTATTTTAATTTCTTATTTTGTCTTTTATTTTTCTTCTCTTCATTATGTAAAGCACTTTGAGCTACTTTTTGTATGAAAATGTGCTATATAAATAAATGTTGTTGTTGTTGTTGTTGTTGGAAGCGCAACCTTGTAGGGGCCCGTGGCCACCACCAGGGGGCGCCCCAATGCCTTGGGAGCCCTGGACCTCAGCACTTCCAACACACCCGGAAGTGCTGGGGGAAAGAGGAGCAGGGACACCCGGAGTCCTTCTGGTTGCGCAGCCGGCACTTCTGCCACACAGAGGAGTGTCGACGGAAGAGGGTCAGGAAGCACCTGGAGCCCACCCAGGGGTGTATAAAAGGGGCCGCCTCTCGCCATTCAATGGCAAGAGTCGGGTGGAAGTGGACAAAGCTCGGTGGAGAGGAGTGGAGGCGGACCAGAGACTGTGAAGGCATTGTGTTGTGTGGCCAGGACTGAAGGGGTGATTGGTGCTGCGGCACTGGGAATTGTGTACCATATTACTGTAAATATTGTAAATAAACATGTGTGTGGTGAAACCATCATGTCTACCTGTCTGTGTATATATACATATATATATATATATATATATTGTCATGCACACGCGATTAGGGAGCCGCGAAACGATCCAAAACGTAACGCGACAGCATATACCAGATGGGAATGGCGGGGTACTAACCTCTCTTTCTTTATCTCTGCAGAAAGAAAGACGCAACACCGCCATGAATCCTCCTGAAAACGGTTTATCAACACGCCACTTCCGCCTTCCCTCTGTCTCACCCCGATGACGTCAGCAGTCCCAGCATCCATCTCGGTTCCTTCCCATCAGCCCATTCGTCCATTTCCAGTCCCCCTTCATAAATGTTCCCCCCATCCCAAACTTTTGCCTCAGTTCACAACTACACACTTGGTATACGAACAAGCCAGTTTCCCTTTCGGTTTGTACATGTTCAGTCTCTCCCTGTGCATTTCCTGTGCAGCGAGCAAGAGACAGAGAGAGAGCGCGACACACACACACACACACAGGCAGAGGCAGCGCGAGAGAGACGCACACACACAGGTAGCGCAAGAGAGAGACGCACACACACAGGCAGCGCGAGAGAGAGAGATGCAGACACACAGGCAGCGCGAGAGTGAGAGAGACGCAGACACACAGGTAGCGTGAGAGAGAGAGAGACACACTCACACAGGCAGCACGAGAGAGAGAGCTGGACGCATAAGGTAGGAAGGCAGTTAAAGAATGCACTGGGCTTGACTTTGTTTTCACTTCTGTTTACAGCAATCGGTTCGTAGCGTGCATTGTTGCAATGTTACTTTTCTTGGTGGTTTATTAAATTACGGATTTTTTCAAATGTTCATTTTTTTCCCTGTGCTTAAAACTCATTAAAAAAAAGTTTTTTTTAGCCAGCGGTTGGTAGCACTATAGCATGAACTATTGCAGTGTTAGTTTTCTCTGTTGTTCAAGGTTTTCTCAGTGTTATTCAATATTTTTACATTTAGTTTACTATTACACTGTGCATTCTATGGTTTAATTAACTATATTTGTGCTTAAAAACTTAAAAAAAATATTTATTTACATACAGTTCGTATGGTCTGGAATGGATTAATTGTATTTACATACAATCCTATGGGGGAAATTGCTTCAGTTCACGACCAAATCGGTTTACGATCAGAGTTTTGGAACGAATTATGGTCATGAACCGAGGTTCCACTGTAAATGCAAAGTTCACTCACTCATGAACAACACCACTATTTCCTGTTTACTTAAAAAGCTGAAATTTGACAGGATGGTACATTTAAATCAAAACTAAACATTTAAGGGTACAACAACAACAAAAAAAAAAAACTAAATACAGGTACCCTAAAATCTCAAAAATACCTCAACTGATTTGTTTGAAATTTGGTGACTTTATAGCTAAAAGAAAATTAGCCAACCCATGTTTTTTTTATTTCTCAATATTTAGAGGTAATAAACTTTTAATAAGTAGGTTATTCATAGGGAGTCTGTACTTTTTTTGCTTCGGTTGTGATAGCACAGAGAAATGGGACAAGCAGTTCGTACAAATGAACACCAAAAACAGAATAGCACCCTTGTACTAGCTGAAGCTATAATCACGCAAAGAAATGGAGCTGGCAGCTTCCCTGCACAGGAAAAAGGGACGTGGTGGTGAACTGCACAGAAAATGAGATATGAAGTGGTCAAAGAAAACACTTACAAAAAAAAAACAGATGGTTAGTAAGTGGTCTCCTTGAGCACATGCAGTACTCAGTCAGCTTTGACTTACACTTATACATTCAAATTCAAGCTGGATTGGATTGTTGAGCCCTCTCATATATATGTTTAACCTTTAAAGAACGCTCAACTTGGTGGTAAAATACATACAATATTGTAGAGAGCTGGGGTGTACCTTTTCAGGGCAGAGCGTGCTGCTACGCTCTGATTTACAAAACACAGAGAACTGCCAGTACAGAGCACTAGCCCACTTCAAGTCCTGGGTACAACTCAATTCGGACATGATGGCACAGCTCAGAACAGAACATAGAGGAGGTAGTAGACATTATAAATAGTTTACAGTATTACTTCTTTTTATCTGTTCTTATCTGTACAATGCTTAAAACAGAGTTCATTCCATGAGACACGTAAACGTGCAACTTATAAACATCAATGCTGTATGTAATAAGTTAAAGTAAACAACTCAGTGTACAATATATTGCTTTTGATCTAAACCCTCCAAAACTTTGTAACAGTACATGATGACAGATCAAAACGTTACATTTAAATCTGACTGAAGCTACCACTTTTACAGGATCTGCTACAAGGTGAAATTATATTTATACCTGAAATTCTCATCACTCCTTCTAATTACCAGTTTGATTTCAAAACAATATGGTTTACTCTAAAATTGTGTTTTGCATTGACCATGAACGAAAGCCAAGTAACAAAGAAAAGCAATAACTGACATACGACCAGAATGATTTACTCATGTGTAATTGTATGTAGTTCTGTCTCGCAATAAGGAGACCAGGGTTTTCTGTATGGAGTTTACATGTTCTCCCTCTGTCTGCATGGGTTTATTATGGGCATACCAATTTCCTGCCATAGTTCAAAGACATGCAGGTTAGGTGGATTGGTGACGCTAAATTGGCAGTGGCACATGTGTGTGTGTGTCTGTGTGTGTTCACCATGAGATGGACCGGTATCCTGTTCAGGAGTTGGTCTTGCCTTGCACTTTATGCTTGCTGGGTTAGGCTCCAGTTTCCCCACGACCCTGCTCAGGATTAAGCAAGTTCAGGAAATGGTATGGTATGATCAACAGTAAGGAGCTCCAGAGAACTAATAATATTAACCCCTGGTTGGAGATAAAAAAAAAAAAAAAAAAATATTGCATATAGAAATTCAATTAACCTTCAGCACTATAATCAAGGCCCATTGTCTTAGAAATTTCTCAGGCAAAGGAAGGTAACATAGCTAGTACTGTACAATTTGCAAATCCACACTTGGGTGTTTTTTCTGAAGGCTCATTGTGTCAAATGATCATTGTTCTTTTTGACCGATGTATCTAAATACACAGTGATGGTCCTACCTTACAGATACTCCTTAAAGCATTGACTATGTATTATGATTTAGCATTTTTTTTCAGTTTGAACCAACTACCTGGCTTAAAGCAAAGTTAGCATCTCCGTCTCTTCATCAGCTATTTCTAATGCATTTCTCTTCAGAATTCCCTCTGGTGCTAACACAGCAGCATAGCATTTTTAAAGGGATTGTAACTCTCTTCCGATAAGGAGAAAGGCTTTGTCTGTCACTCATCTTGAGTAATCTATTGAGACTAGGCTTCTGTAAAATGAAAACTGTTAAAAATATCTTCAGGAGGCTACACCCCCTGGCACAGGCATAATCACTTTGCGCAAGCACTAGTGATTCATGGCTGTCGCCTAAATAATGTCTCATACTGAAGGGAGCAGTACTTGCTTTAACCTGGGGAGATACAGTATTTCCTTTTATTTATTCATTCATTCAGTTTTCTTTGGGTGCTTGAGTTTTCCTCTCATTTCAAGAAGGACACGCTGGTTAGGTTAACAACAGCGGGTGGATGTGTGTGTCTGTGTATGAGTGAGCCTTGTGATAGCCTGGCACTCTGCCCGGGATTAATTCTGGCCTTGTGCCCTGTCCATCCATGATAGTCTTTGGTCCCCTGAGACCCTGAATTAGTTTAAGCAGGTCTGAGAATGTTATACTGCATTATGTTATGCAGTGGGCAGCACGGTGGCGCAGTGGGTAGCACTGCTGCCTCACAGGTGGGAGACCTGAGGACCTGGGTTCGCTTCCCGGGTCCTCCCTGTGTGGAGTTTGCATGTTCTCCCCGTGTCTGCGTGGGTTTCCTCCGGGCGCTCCGGTTTCCTCCCACAGTCCAAAGACATGCAGGTTAGGTGGATTGGCGATTCTAAATTGGCCCTAGTGTGTGCTTGGTGTGTGGGTGTGTTTGTGTGTGTCCTGCGGTGGGTTGGCACCCTGCCCAGGATTGTTTCCTGCCTTGTGCCCTGTGTTGGCTGGGATTGGCTCCAGCAGACCCCCGTGACCCTGTGTTCGGATTCAGCGGGTTGGAAAATGGATGGATGGATGGATGGATGTTATGCAGTTCCATTACAAATACTGCATCATATACATGCACTGCCTTCAAAAAGATATCACCCTCTTTGAAGTTTTCAGATTTTATTTTTATACAACATTGAATCCCAGTGGATTTAATTTGGCTTTTTTGACACTGACACTCTTTAATGTCAAAGTGAAAACATCTCTCTGCAAAGTGGTTGAAATTAACCACAAATAAAAAGCAAAAAATAATTAACCACATAACTATTCATCCCTGCGGTGGGTTGGCACCCTGCCTGGGATTGGTTCCTGCCTTGTGCCCTGTGTTGGCTGGGATTGGCTCCAGCAGACCCCCGTGACCCTGTGTTCGGATTCAGCGGGTTGGATGATGGATGGATGGATGGACTATTCATCCTCTTTATTATGACACATTTAAATCATCACTGGTTCATCCAAGTGATTTTAGAAGTTACTCAAATAGTTAAATGGAAATCACCTGTCTGTAGTCAAGGGGTTTCAATTCTCCTGCTTCTTCTTAAATCTCTTCCCACCCCTATGAGGGGGTCCTTGATCAACCTTCTCCATAGAGCTTGGTTTTGCACATCCTCTTCAGTCAAAACTATTTCCTTCAAAACTTCTTTTACTTTATCCATCCGCCTCTGCTTTGTCCTCCCCCATTTTCTCTTTCATCGTACTTCCATTTCCATCATTCTTCCGCTGACATATTCACTGTCTCTCCTCACCACATGTCCATACCATTTCAACATATTTTTCTGTACTTTCTTAGATATCTCTCCTACTTTTTTTGTACCTCTGATTGTTTCAATTCTAATTCTGTCTTTCTATGTAATGCCACACATCCATCTCAACATTCTCATTTCTGCCACATCAAACTTCTACTCCTGCATGTTCTTTACTGTCCATATCTTAGCTCCATACATCATTGATTGTTGTGCAACTGTAACAATATCTGGAAGGTCCACCTTGCTGTGAGTCAGTATAGGTCCTAACCTATACATTGGAACCTCGGGTCACGAACGTCTCGGAACACGTACAAATCAGGTTACGACCAAAAAGTTCGCCAAACTTTTGCATCTCTTCATGACCACACACTCGGGTGACAAACAAGCCAGTTTCCCTTCCGGTTCGTACGCGCAGATGATTTCCGCACGTGTTCAGTCTCTCCCTGTACATTGTTCTTGGTCAGACGTGTGTGCATTCGCTGTGAACTCTTTGTGCTCTATTTCATGTGCTTTTGCATTAATTTGCAATTAACCGTGGCCTGTAAGCTAGTGAAGAATGGTAGTGTTGGTGAGAAGAAAGGTTCGAATTAAACAAAGAAATTATTGAAAAGTATGAGCGTAGCGTTTGTGTTACTGATCTTGCCACCAAGTACAAGAAGTCAAAATCTACGATTTCAACTATTCTAAAGCAGAAAGATGCCATTAAAGCAGCTGATGTTGCAAAAGGAGTTGCAGTGTTAACCAAGCAGAGGCCTCAAGTGCTGGAAGAGATGGAAAAACTGTTGCTAGTGTGGCTGAACGAGAAGCAACTTGCAGGGGATAATAGCGTAAATGAGTCAATCATATGCGAGAAAGCCAGGAAGATTTATGGTGATTTGCTGCAAAACTATCCTTCTACGAGTAGCTAGTTCTTCCTCCTCACTTCCTTCATGCCAAAACTCGACTCATGCAAGGTTAGTTTTCTTGGTTGTTTATGGTTAGTTTTTGTATAAATTAAGGATTTTTCAAATTTTCATTTTTTTCCCTGTGCTTAAAACTCATTAAAAAGTGTTTACAGCGAGTGGTTTGTAAGGCTGTAGCGTGAGCTCTTGCAATGTTAGTTTTCTCTGTTCAAGGTTTTCTCAGTGTTATTCAATGTTTTTACATTTAGTTTATTATTACATTGTGCATTCTATGGTATAATTAACTATTTTTGTGCTTAAAAATCTTTAAAAAAATATATTTACATACAGTTCGTACGGTCTGGAATGGATTAATTGTATTTACATACAATCCTATGGGGAAAATTAGTTCGGGTCACGACCAAATCAGGTTGCGACCAGAGTTTCGGAATGAATTACAGTAATCCCTCCTCCATCACGGGGGTTGCGTTCCATGTTTATATGGTTATTTTTATATTGTCATGCTTGGGTCACAGATTTGCGCAGAAACACAGGAGGTTGCAGAGAGACAGGAACATTATTCAAACACTGCAAACAAACATTTGTCTCTTTTTCAAAAATTTAAACTGTGCTCCATGACAAGACAGAGATGACAGTTCCGTCTCACAATTAAAAGAATGCAAACATATCTTCCTCTTCAAAGGAGTGTGCATCAGGAGCACAGAATGTCAGAAAGACAGAGGAAAGCAAACAAATCAATAGGGCTGTTTGGCTTTTAAGTATGCGAAGCACTGCGGCACAAAGCTGTTGAAGGCGGCAGCTCACACCCCCTCCGTCAGGAGCAGACAAAGAGAGAGAGAGACAGAGAAAAACAAACAAGCAAAAATCAATACGTGCCCTTCGAGCTTTTAAGTATGCGAAGCACCGTGCAGCATGTCGCTTCAGGAAGCAGCTGCACAGAAGGTAGCAACGTGAAGATAATCTTTCAGCATTTTTAGACGAGCGTCCGTATCGTCTAGGGGTGCGAACAGCCCCCCTGCTCAATCCCCCTACGTCAGGATCAGAGAAAGTCAGCGCAAGAGAGAGAGAGAGAAAAGTAAGTTGGGTTTCTTCTCAGCCATCTGCCAATAGCGTCCCTTGTATGAAATCAACTGGGCAAACCAACTGAGGAAGCATGTACCAGAAATCAAAAGACCCATTGTCCGCAGAAATCCGCGAACCAGCAAAAAATCTGCGATATATATTCAAATATGCTTACATATAAAATCCGCGATAGAGTGAAGCCGCGAAAGGCGAAGCGCGATATAGCGAGGGATCACTGTACGGTCATGACCCGAGGTTCCACTGTACGATGAAAACGAAAAAAAAACACTCCAAGCAATTCCATGAAAAAGGTGATTGAATTGCACAAGAGCATATGAATGTCATAGAATATCCCTTGGATTCCAGTTGATTAAATCATTAACAAATGGAAAGAATATACCACAGTTATAAATCTTCCTAGAGCAGTGCATCCACAAAAACTGAGTGATCATCCAGGAAGACGATGACTAGTGAGGGAGGCCACCAAGAGACTTTTGAGAACTCTAAAGGAGTTACAAACTAGATTGACTGAAATAGGAGTGTCTGTGGAGACAGCAAGGAGCTTTACCAGTTGCAGCATTATGGGAGAATGGCAAAGAGAAAGCCGCTATTAAAAAACAAACGCACATGATAGCAGGGCAGAAGGCAAATGGGAGACTCTGAAGTCAGCCAGAAGATGGTTCTATAGTCTGATGAAATGAAAAACTGAGCTTTTTGGCCAACAGACTAAATGTCATGTTTGGCATAAGCCAAACACTGCACATTATCTAAAACACACCATCCGTTAATATCCTGGAGAACCTAAGTCAGAGTCTCAATCCAACTCAGAATGTGCAGATGGACTTGAAAAAGGCAGCCTGACAGAGATTGAGTAAGTCTACAATGAAGACTGGGGAAAAAATGCAGTGTCCAGATGTGCAAACCTGATGGAGACCTATTTCCAAGGACTTAAGGCTTATACTAAAGTGAAGTGGGTTAATTCTTATGTGATTAGTTATTGTGTGTTTTATATTTGTAATACATTTAGACCAATTTGTAGCATCTGTTTTGAATCTGATATTAAAAAATCTGTTTCTGCTGATCAGTGTCATAACAACCAAATTAAATCCATAGTGATTCAATATTGCATAACATTAAAGAGTGATAGCCTCCAATGTAGTGTACCATTTTTTAGGTACTGCATATCATATATATAAAGATACTGTATATACAGTCACACATGCATGTCTGAGTGTCAACTTCCAGGACAAGAGTTGATAATGCTATCGTCTCTTCCTGTTTTCATAGCTCCGAAGAGACACAACAAGCTCTGAAGGCAACTGACTCCGCCCTTTCCAGTCTGAGGGCTATAAATTCAAGGTGCTCCTGAAAGGTGGCATGTCATTTAAACTTAGACTCAGGCCTGCACAGAGCTCTATCCTAGAACTGACCGATTGTTAAGAAGCACTGCAGCCTTATACATTATGCAATATTACTATTTGAACATAAGTGAATAACAGAAGAAGAATACATTATACAGGCATAAATGGTGAAAGGACTTATTTAGATAAATCAAGTTGGGTTAAAATGAATACAAACATTTGATGTAGCTCAAAACACAAACAAGATTACTCTTGATTGCCTCTTGTCTTTTAAGACAAAAAGGGGAATTCAACTTCAATTATACATTTCACTATTGATTACTAAAGATAAATGAATGTAAAAATAACACTGTGCTACATTAAAAGCATATCTTTTCTTCTGAGGGGTGATCCATGTTTTTGACAGTTGATTTCAGATGCTATAATGTTTTGATGCTACAAACAGCTGAGAGACATAAAAGATGTGTCTGAGACATAACTAGAGAGGACAAGGCAGAAACGAAAAAACTGATATGTATTATGATTAAAGTCAAACAGATTTAAGCACATTTTAAGGCAAACACATTGGTTTTATATAAAAAACAGCTACAGCCTAACAGGGAGAAACACATTTAAAACAAGTGGAATACAAAAATGCTGAAACAGTTTGTTCCTATACAGCGACATAGGGACTGGAGCTTGACTTTGCAGGCTTGGATCTAAAGTAGAAATGAACTATGGATGTGGTACAAGTTAATCTGCAGCGTACCCTGACTTAGACACACATCCATCACAACATTCTAACTTTTGCCATATCCAACTATTTCTCCTGCACACCTTTCACTGCCCATGTCTCAGGTCCATACATCATTGATTGTACTGAAGTGTGAATGTAACAACTTGTGTTGAGTCTCTATGGTGGCCTAATCTACACAATGAAGAGAAAAGAACACTTCAAGAAAACACAGTGGAAATGTAATTGGAAAGCTCAAGTCAGGTGATCCAAGTCACTGAATATCCCTTGGAGTTCAGTTAAATCAATCAATAAGAATTTAAAAGAATATCGCACAGCTATAAATCTGCTTAGAGACAAGATTAATTCATAATTTGTAATTCTATCAATATAACTCTGACATCTTTGGGATGCTAGGGGTAAACTAAAGTACCTGGAGAATATCCATACAAACACAAGGGATTTGAACCATGGGTTCTGGAGCTGTGAGGTTCTACAAAAAAAAAATCAGAAGAAATGTACAATGAAGCAAATGGTACAGTGGTGCAGTGGTTAGCACCAACGTTCAGGTTGGAGTTAGCCTGTTCTCCCAAAGTCTGTGTGAGTTTTCCTCTCAGATCCCAAAGATTCACATATAATCCTATTTTGCAGATATAAACTAGCCTTGTGTGGCTGTGTATATGTGTGAGAGGATCCTGCAACTGTCTGGTGGTTGATTGGTGGGACAATTTGTCTTCCATGACAAATAAATCAATTGGACAAGTATGACAACCCTGTGATTTTTGATACATGATCCTAAAATAAAAATAATCTCATCAGTGTATCTTTTCTCCTGGTGACCCTAGTTAAACTCTGTCATGTGCCAACCAGAATGTATTCTTTGGTTAATATTTACCTTTTTTCAAGTATCTTTTTGGTTCATTGTAAAGCATTACTTTCCAAGTATTTATTGTAATTGTGTATTTTTTTTACTTTAACTAGTCTCTAAGTTTATTATTTATTATGCATGCATTTGTTATGTATTTAACATGTGTTTGTGTTTTGTTATTTTTAAAATTCTTATTTTCATATTTTGTGTATTTTCTGTTATTTTTGTACTTGTATACTCTCTTTTCAAATGTGTCTCCATGCCATGTATTTTGTGGGCTGAGCCCCCCACATTCTAGAATCACCACTGCTGGGTCCTCTGTGTGCCTTTATCTGGAGGTGAGGGTGAGAGATCAAACCAGTGGTTAATTTGGTTTATACAGGGTGATTCTAATGGATGGGGCCCCGAGTTATGATGTATTACTGTCTTAATAATGAAGCAACCCAAACAAAATAAAGACCACAATATTCCTGGGTAAATGTACAAATGAGTGAGGCATGGTGTTCTTCTGTCACGACTGTCGGTGGACAGGAGAATGTCAGCATCTGTCTGCCAGACCAGAAATTGCTGCCATCACCCCTACAATGCTTGTGGTTACCTTTGCCAATATGGAGCGCAATGTTGATCTGTGTCTGCCAGAAGAAGGCGAATGTGATTAGATAGTTTACACATCTATCAAGGTATGCACTATATTTATTTTGTTTCTTTCACTTCATTATTACGTGTGTAACACTTCATAACTTGGGGCCCCATCCATTAAAATCTCCCTGTATTATTTGCAAGTATTACTATTATTATTTCTTGTTTTGCTGGTTATTGGATTTTGATGCTTGTTTATTTGGATTGGCGTTTGGGATTTGTGTAATGGGACTTGGTTGCTTTGGCTTGTCTTTTAGGCAAGTCCTTTTTTTGCTCTATTCAGCATTTTGTTATGTTTTTTCTATTTTGTTAAATAAATTCTTATCCACCCCCTTGTAGGGCATTTTGCTATATTTTGGGTCATTTCTTTATATTTTGAATTCTTGGGCCATTTTTCCATACTTTGGTTCTAGCCAGGCTAAAGACAGCAGATAGTTGTGTGGGGCAAGCTGGACTAGGCTAGTGAAGGCCTTTATAGGTCTTTTAGGAGGCCTCACACCATTTTAATCATGTTTGTCACTCTTTCATACAATAGTACTTCTCCAATGTTCCTTGTATTTTCTGGGTGGATCCCCAAGATGTGGGTCCACACTTCCATCACTGCTATGGGACCACCCCTTCACATAAAAGTGGAGTGAGAAGCAAGAATTTCTGTGGTTTATTGATTTATTCCCAGAGTGCTTTGTGAGTATCAGAATTTTTTGCTGGTTTCTTATTTTTGCTTCTGTTCCTGTGGTTTTTCGATATTTAGATTGTGCTTTGGGATTTTGTAAACCCTTTTTGCCCTTTTCATATTTTTGTGCTTGTTTGCAGTTTTTTGTTAATATAAACCTTTTTATTTATAAAGATTTTGATTGGCCTTGTCCATCATAGTCAAAGGTTCCATGGCTCCTTTCCCTAGAAGGGAATATTGGGATATTTAAAAGAATGTTTTTGAAACTTTAATATCTTCGGTCCGTGGAGGCGGAAACCAGCCATTTGAGTTTGGACATCAGGCTGCCTGGAGAAGGCCTACGTCCATCTGATTACAGAGTACACTCAAGTTCACAAAGGAGTCATGATGAAAATGGGATAAGTTAAATTTAAACTTGTGAAAAATGATTTCTAGCTCATCCTGTGATATAATCCATTTGCCATATCCTGGGTCTGCTGCTGGATTTCTTCCTAGTGGAGCAATCCTGGTACACCTCCAATAGCACTGTCTCCATGGAGATGACTTTCGTTAATCAAGTCTTCATAATAATAGCCATTGCTTTTGTCTCAAACACCCACCACTGCCATGGCATTAAATAGCTTCTCCGTCATTCCACAATGTGGAGTTAATTCCACAATAGAAAAGGACCCAACTTTACCAGATATTTCATCTTTTGTTGTTATTCTCCTTTCTGTAAACATGCATTTTAATTTTGAAGAACCAGTAAGCTGCATTCCTAGGTATGGGAGTTAACAATGACATGTCTAAATTAAAGTAAACTTACCAAAGATGGCGTTGATCTCTCCAGCCAATAAACAACCTTCCTTGCAATTGAATCAGTCATGACCATCTGCATACATTGCTGGAAATGTTTACATTTCTGTACATATACTTAAAAATAATTTCACTTACTTTTCAACCATTTTACCAATTTTAGCCTGGCTGTATTTTTAGCCCAGGTCTGGTCTGTAAGTGAATAAAGAAGAAGCCATAGGAAAAAGCCACCGACTCTTCAGTTTTAGAAATTTTGGATGATGTAGTTGTGGCCTGTAGGGGCATTGCAGTATCCCAAACACCAGATGCAACTTTACAGACACAAGTTCCGGGTGCAAACACAAAGTTTATTAATAATAATTACCTTTACAAGGGCTTCTTAATAAATACAATCTCGATTCCAATCTCTTCATCTATTCCTCAACTCCTCCCTGGCGAGCTTCGTCCTCTTCCACCCAACTCCAACTCAACTGATGAGGTCAAGCAACTCTTTATATCTTAGAGTTAGAGTACTTCTACTTGTTGTGTAAACTGATTATAACTATTACCACCCTCAGTATGCAGAAGAGTGAGTTCTATGGCTGTTTTGGGGTGGTGCTGTTTTTGTTTTGTGAGTAGTGTTACTGCTTTCCTTTGGTGCACTTTTAGGTCTGTTTGTGACTAATGTACTGTATAAGTCCAAAAGAATACACATTGTATTGATGGCTGCAATTGTGCGGCCTGTGTGTAGGTGTGTTTTGAGACTTGTGAAAGACATGATTTATATTTTTGTTGTTTGTGTTGTATAAGCTTGTCCGGTTAGAACCCAGGGTATTTGTATAGCTCACCATCTGCCATGGCCTCGATTCGTATGCCATTTTTGACGGTATACCCGCCTTCTCTAAGGATTCCACTCTCTACATTCATAGTTTTACATATGTCCAATCCAAACTCCATGTGTATGCCTTGTGAATATGTTTTTATTATTTCTAATTAACTGTTAATTGTTTGTTTGTTCCTGCATATAACTTTATTCAGCCATACAGAATAGATGTGATAGAGTGTATTGTTAGTGTTTTATTTTATATCCATATTGCATGTTGTTTAATCTTTTTGATAATGGTTTGAGAGCAAGACAGAACCAGAGTGGGCAAATGAGTCTACCTAGAAGATGCCTCGTCTTATCTCTATTGTGTCTGTCTGTATTGATGTGACGTTGATATATACAGTACATGTAGCGTTGTTCTCCAGCATCCAATTTGTTTGTATAGGCCATGTATATGAGTATAGCGTGTATCTTGTATAAGGGTAATTTTTGTATTAGCCATGCATATGGGACACTGTCAGATGCTTTTTTGTAGTCAATAAATCCAATGATCAGTTTTCTGTTTTTTTATATGCTTGCTGGAGTATAACAGGAGCTGTTCCTTGCAACCCTCGTGTTGCCTTCTGAAGCCTTTTTGTTGTTCTGTAAGTATATCATTGAATGTGATGCTTCTGTATATTAATATTTTTGTTACACATGCAGTATGTATTTTGTAGAGCATAGGCAGAAAGGTGATAGGTCTGTAGTTTGTGGGATCTGTGGTGTTTTTTGATGTGGGTTTCATGTGTGCAATGCCTTCTCTTAAAAATTGAGGTCTTGTGGGTTGTGTAAAATGTATTCAAGTTTGTCTGTATGTACCGAAAGCAGAGCACTGAATCTCTCATACCAGAAATTGTGAACTTCATATGCACCTGCTACCTTTTAGTTGTGTGTTTTTCTTACTGTTTCTATGAGATGTGTTAACATGATTTGCTTGAAACACACTGACATATTGTCCATGCTTTGTTTCTCCTCCTTGATTCAATCTGCTGTATTATTATGCTGAACCACATTAGACAAGAAGGAAAACCAGTGAGGTTGTCCTGTGTTGGCAAGCCATTGGTTTCTGTTATGTTTTTCAGTAACATAGTTTTTCATTATTTTGAAATTGTTAAAAGTTAGCAGCAACTTTGTGTTTTATTTGTTCATGACTTGTTTATGGGGTGAGGTTACAGTTTGTTGCTCATCTGTGATTCTTTTTTCTGAGATTGTGTGTTCTGTGTAAAGGCTATGTATAATTTGTGTCTGCAATGTGTTGTGTCTCTTTCTAATTCTGTAATTATTTGCCACCAGTAACCAAGGGAGACTGTACGTCAATTTCTGAACATGGCCGTCTACCTAACTCATGAGTCCTTTTTATCCTGTGTGACAACCAAGCCGGAATGAATTCCATTATATACAGTAACTATGTCAGAGTATTTAGTGGTCTGCTTCTAGTTTGGCCCCTTCCCCTTGACTTTATCAGCATGGATGGCCCTACAAGGAGAATAAAGCTCCCACCAGCATTGCTCTAAGGATCATAAGGACTCAGGATCCCTACCATCCATTCCCTATTATTATTATTATTATTATTATTATTATTATTATTATTATTATCCATCCATCCATTTTCCAACCCGCTGAATCCGAACACAGGGTCACGGGGGTCTGCTGGAGCCAATCCCAGCCAACACAGGGCACAAGGCAGGTACCAATCCCGGGCAGGGTGCCAACCCACCGCAGTATTATTATTATTATTATTATTATTATTATTATAGTGGTGAGGCCTTAAAATTAGTATCAGAAAACTACCAATATTTCCGAGACACTTGGCAATTTCAGGCACAGATTATTTATATATTTGCTAGCTTGTAGCATGTACAGAATAATCTCCAAATGATCAAATATTAGATCCCTCATACTCTCATGAATGCCATATTTTGTAAGTAGAGTCCCACTGTAGTTAAACTGAGGTAAAACTGCACAAGCTACTATACTATTGTTTATTTTCCTGCCACATAAAACTGGCTATTTGTCAATAGACATACTATATAATTATGCTTACTCCTTTTTAGACCTAAAACATCTTACATATGTTTGCATTTATATTAATAATACTCACTGGTTAAGAGCAGTATTCTATGGTGCAGCTGTCCTTGTTGATTAGGAGAAAGATCAAAAATCTGGCAGTGAGCAAATTTAATAGTGTTTGCATACAGACTAGGACTCAGACAAAATAATTTGGTACTTTTAGTGATGTTGTAGGTGTAATCTAAAAGTAAAATTGACTCTGTAGTTATCAATACATACATATTAGTTTAGCATTCTAAATAGTTCAGAGTGTGGCTCCACCTGCTGTCTAAAGTCCTTGCAATGTGTTTAAATAAGTGTAAAATGTTTTACAAAAACAGGTACTGTATCTGGGATAGAATTATTTCTCTTGAGTGTCTGGGTTTAACAATGGAACTGTAATTATTTTGAAGTCTTGCTTATCATTAAAATACATAAACAGTACTTTATATACTGCTGTTGATTATTTAATTGGTGTATGCCACACAGACAATGACATTCTTTTATAGCACTTGCCTTCATTAAAGCAAGTAAGCATCGAACCCATGTAATACATTCCACAACATATATTTCACAAAAATATATATTTATTACTTGGAACAGTAATAAATAAAATGGGTGTTATTCAACAGTCCCTCTGAACCTACTGTCAGGTAAGGTCAAAGAGATTTACACTCTGATCACAAAAGTTCAAAAGTGAGTAGTCAGGATTGAAACAGCACCCATGAATTTCATATTGTAAAGCTTTAGGCCACACTTCTGTTCCTGTCTAAAACACTGTCAAGGGCAGTGCATGCTTATATACCGTATTTAATTAAGATATATCACATCATTCTCAGGCCTGCCTTATTCACTTCATGATCACTGGGGACTGGAGTCTATTCTGGAAGTATGGTGCACAAAGTAGTTGACAGTGCCAGTCTATCACAAGACTCATTCACATACAGAGGGGCCAGTTTGAAATCAGCACTTAGCATAAACAGCACATCTTTGGGAATGTGGGAGGAGGACTGGAGTTCCAAGAGTAAAAAATCAATATAGACACTAAGAGAATGTGCAAACTTCATACAGACAACACCCAAACATGGAACTCAAACCCTGAACTACTGAACCATGTAAACATAAAGAAAATAAGCAAACATAAAAGTCTATTTAATTCTTCTTCTGTATTAAAACTCTTCCATCCATTTAATGCAATAGATGCACAGCTATATTAATAAATTTAAGTTTTGCTAAGAATTGCTAATGCAGTCTAACATACTATAGCTCATCAACTTCAGTTCACCTAACATTCACAAAATATTGTCACGATTTTCAAGGTCCTCAAAATATTAATATCTACCACAGTATTTGGTAACTTAATCCTTGTTGTGAAGAAATATTTCCTAACATTTATGCAAAATTTAACCTTAACCAGCAAAGCTCTGTGTTCTTCACAAAAAGTTAATTTTAAAGTAAAATCCTGGATCCACTGCACTAATTCCCTTCATAATTTTTGAGAATTCAATCAATGTCACTTCTTAACACCTGTTTGCTGAAACTGAGATGATTCAGGTCCTTCAGTATTTTCTCATTGTCCATCCTCTGCAGTCCAGGTATTGGTCTAATATCTGCTTTTCTGACATTTTCTCTGACATTTTTATAATATGCATACAATTTTCCATGTGGCCTTACGACTGCATTACTGTAACTCTAGTGCCGAAAACCCTTATTCACCACTTCTGTTACACTATCTGGTTGTGGGGAATAAAAATCACCCATAATTACTGGAAGGTTATTTACTTTTCACAAAAGAATACAAATTGAGAGCATTCAAATCATGTCATGTGCTTTGTTTTCATAAAGCAGCCCCCTTGGGCAGTAAAAAGCTTAGGGGTAACTGTTGACTGTAATCTGAATTTTAAATCGCATATTAATCAGATCACTAGGACAGCATTTTTTCACTTAAGAAACATAGCAAAAGTTAGACCTCTTATATCACTGAAAGATGCTGAGAAACTAGTTCACGCGTTTGTTTTCAGTCGGCTAGATTACTGTAACGCACTCCTCTCAGGACTACCCAAAAAAGACATAAATCGTTTGCAACTAGTGCAGAATGCAGCTGCTAGAATCCTAACCAGGAAAAGAAAATCCGAGCACATTTCTCCAGTTTTGATGTCACTACACTGGTTACCTGTGTCATTCAGGATTGACTTTAAAATTCTGCTTATGGTTTATAAAGCCTTAAATAATCTCGCCCCATCTTATATATCGGAATGTCTGACACCTTATATTCCAAATCATAACCTCAGATCCTCAAATGAGTGTCTCCTTAGAATTCCAAGAGCAAAACTTAAAAGAAGTGGTGAGGTGGCCTTCTGCTGTTATGCACCTAAAATCTGCCAATAGGAATTCGCCAGGCTAATACAGTGGAGCACTTTAAAAAACTGCTGAAAACACGTTATTTTAACATGGCCTTCTCATAACTTCACTGTAATTTAATCCTGATACTCTCTATATCCAATTCATTATAATAACTATTCATGGTGGCTCTAAATTCTGTACTAACCCCTACTCTCTCTTCTGTTTCCTTTTCCGGTGTCCATCTACTCAAAGCACCATGATGTTCCAACAGTGATGGATTAAAAGCCAGAAGTCTGCATGACCATCATCATCAAGTCCTTCCATGAGAACCCTAAATACAAAGAGGACTGATCATTTATGTTAGGTAGAATGCCCAGAGGGGACTGGGCGGTCTCGTGGCCTGGAACCCCTGTAGATTTTATTTCTTTCTCCAGCCGTCTGGAGTTTTTTTTTTTTGTTTTTTTCTGTCCCCCCTGGCCATCGGACCTTACTCTTTTTCTATGTTAACTAATGTTGTCTTATTTTAGTTTCTTATTTTGTCTTTTTTTGTCTTCATTATGTAATGCACTTTGAGCTACTTTTTTGTATGAAAATGTGCTATATAAATAAATGTTGTTGTTGTTGTTGTAAACTACTCCTAAGACTGACTTTTGAACTTCTACTGATATTTTTTCTAACTCCCTTTTGACATTTTAATATTTTTTACACTTTTGCTAACATTTACTCTTAAGTTCTCTAGTTATCTTTGGTTATTTGTCTTGGAGGCATCATACAGCTGTCTTTTCTTCTGTAAATTCTTACTTACCTCCTTAGTCATCCACTAAGTAGTTCTTTTACATTTCCATTTGCTTCTAAAAGACTGGATGAACAGGTCCTGCGTTTTATGAAATTTACTCTACCTTTATAGAAAATTGTTTCTGAACCATCTAACCACCTAGATGTTGTTCTCAGTTCCTCTCTTTAAGACTTTGATGAATTTCCTCAAAATGTACATTGCAACTTTTGCTTTTTGAGCAAGTATAAACAGATCGGGCAAATTAAGCAAAAAAAAAATCATGGAGCAGAGCTTTATACACACAAGATAACTTCGTGAAGAACGTATTAACAGCAGAGTAGGTTAAATTAATTCATCAATTTCTTTGTGCTGATCCCAAAGTATTCAAATTATTAAAAGTGTTGCCCTCACTTATATATAAATGGTATCTTTCTATCACCTGACCAACTTAATACCAGAGATTCTGGGCTCAATATTTCAATGGTAGTGCTGCTGCCTCGCAGTTAGGAGACCCGAGTTCGCTTCCCGGGTCCTCCCTGCGTGGAGTTTGCATGTTCTCCCCATGTCTGCGTGGGTTTCCTCCGGGCGCTCCGGTTTCCTCCCACGGTCCAAAGACATGCAGGTTAGGTGGATTGGCGATTCTAAATTGGCCCTAGTGTGTGCTTGGTGTGTGGGTGTGTTTGTGTGTGTCCTGCAGTGGGTTGGCACTCTGCCCGGGATTGGTTCCTGCCTTGTGCCCTGTGTTGGTTGGGATTGGCTCCAGCAGACCCCCGTGACCCAGTGTTCGGATTCAGTGGGTTGGAAAATGGATGGATGGATGGATAATAACTGAGAGATGAAGACTTAATGGTTAAGTAATCTAACAGTCTCTCTTTGTTGATTTTTAAAAATCATGCAAACATACATGTAAATGAACCCCACAAAATTAGACATCTGTTACTCACATTCTTGATTGTAGAGAGTTCTGTGAACATTCAAGTTCACTTCACTCGGTTCTTAGGGTTTATTTCTCACATAACCAATAATCATCTAGTTTTTATCAGATCCTAACATTTGATAAATCTAATATCAGGTAACAAACAGTATGAAGCAAATTTGGCTATATATAAGCACAACGTAATATATGTATAACAAATCAAAACAATAAATATACTGTTCTTATGTGTGACTTACATAAACTAGCTGCTTACTTCAAAAACCACACAAATGAACTCCTTTGTCACATTCCTGATCCTTCTTCAATTTTCTGACAGATATGCCTTTGCCTCTTTTTCAGGCCCAATTCCAAGTCCTCTTGGCTGTGGATCTGGAGGGTTTTTTATCTCTGAGTATTCACCTAGCCAACCAGAAAGTGATTCCAGGTCATCCCTGACCCCTCAAAAGGCATGCTGTTTTTTCCTTAAAGAGTCAAATGTGTGACGAGAGCTCAACTGTATGCTCCTGTGCTTCCTAAGTTGCTGGCAGAGCCGGACTGACGTTTACCATCAGCGGGAGCTTTCCCAGTGGCCTGCTGTCTATCCTGGCCTAGCATTCAAAGCAACCAGTGAAATAAATTAATGGTGAAGTTATATAATGTTATTATACTGGAAAATGAGCAGGCATTATTGCTCTGTAGTGGGCACAAATCCTTTCGAGTTTAACGTTGGCGGGATTCTTTTCTGGTTTTTGGTTGGATGGTTTCTTGTTTTTGTTCAAGTCAGGTTTTGACTTTGCATGCGTCTCGCTCTCTGACAGTTAAACAGGAGTGCTATGATGAGAGGTACGTACGTATGGTGCTTTTGTGATTAAAGTTGTATATGAAGATTGTTTAAAAGTTTATAATATACTTTGAATTATATTTGGATATTGTATGGGTTTTGGTATTTGTTACTGTGTATTTATTTTGTTTTATTTCTGTTTCAAATTTTAATGAAGTGTACTGTATGGGTCAGCTTTTTAACATTTTTTTTTCCTTTTTCCCTCAGAGTGACTGCATAGGCTACACTAAATGCTTTATTTTGTTTATTAATAAAATACATATGTGATCGGAATGATTGTGTTTTTAAATGTACATCTTGTTCTTTATTTCATGATAATTTTGTTAATGAACGGGTCTTGTTTTTACTTTATTTTAATATTTTTAAAGTGTGTCTCTTGCGCTCTAACAGTTAAACCTTAGCACTATAATGAGAGAGTGACTGAATAGGCAACACAAAATGTTTCATAGTTTTTTGTTTACTAAGTTCTTTCCTTAAAATATGCTTGACAGAGTCTTCTGTTTATTGAAGAAATTCAAAGTGGTCTTTTTTGACCAACACTTCAAACTTTGTGGAAGAGTATTCAGCATTACCGTCCAGACCCAGCGGCTATGTAGATTCCAGACTCACAGTTGAAATTGCAAACATAATCTATGCACTGTGGATTCCACTGACAACTCCTTTCTATGGTTCAGTGCTTTTTGCACATTTGTTTTGATAAAAAAATTATAGAACTACTTGGTTTATTTAATGTTTACATTTATGAAGTGTTGTTCCACACTTTATCAAAGGTTGTCTTGCGACTAATATTTAAGAGTGAAATGTATGTGTAAAAGCTCAATCTACTGTCTCCTCATTCATAAAAAATTCCAATACAAAATAGTGTTTGTTGGTTTTTTGAGTTTGTGCCTGTACAAGAAAACTGATGTATATTGTGTTGCCTAGGTTAGACTTGGAATTCTCGGCTTGAGTAAGCTTCCCAGTCTGGCCTTAGTTGCCGGGTATACTACTTGTAGACCTACAGTCCTTCTCTGGCAGCCTTTAGCTCCTTTAACATCACTTCAGGGCAGCTCAGCAAAACCTCATCTTTGGCATACTACCAGGAACCTCCCTGATGGGATGCAATATGTCTGGGGCTAAATAAATCCATGCACTAATTTATAATACACTGATATATACCAATGAATACATTACATACACTGAGTTTTTAAAACCACAGTGTTATGGGTTTGCTTTGTTTCTTCTTTTTTTGCAGGATAGGAACACTGTAAGTAACTTACTCAGTGACCCACAGATCGACTGAACTGACACCTCAATGTTACAATTCAACATCTTGGCCACAAGGGCAAAAGCTACACGCAATAATCAACCATTGTTAAAAGACAATCATCAGAAAGACCTAATTTGGGTTATACAGTACACACAAAAAACTAATTTCAACTAATAAATTATTTTTAAAAATGTTTCCCTTATTTATTATTTGTGTTTGCTGAAACACATTAATTTTTGATTAATACTCATAAGAAAAAAATACACTGCATTTACTCTGAAACTTAATCATTAAACTTAAACATTCATTGCATCCGGCGCCGCCGTGAGTGGCAGCCTTTTCAGCAGCTCCGTGTATGACTGTATATGTATGTGTACTTTTCTACTTTTACTTTTCTATTTTTATTTATTGATCACTCCTACCACTTTATTTTATGTGGATTCCTTCCCTGGACACACTTACTTTTACAACGTGGGCATGGATTTTAACACGCCGAGACTCGCCTATTCAAGTACTCAACTTCGGGCGCTGAGAACAAATGCCAGTGCCGGTGTGGTTCCATATTTACCCGACGAGGTAAGAAGGCGATATCGTGGCAGCAGAGCCGGCACTTTTTTTACTATTTTTGTGAATTTCCCATTGGGATTAATAAAGTATCTATCTATCTATCTATCTATCTATCTATCTATCTATCTATCTATCTATCTATCTATCTATCTATCTAATCAAATATTTAGCTTTGGGCTATTTTTTTCTCTGTTGTCTTTCTTTTCTCCCTTTTGTTTTATATTCTGATTTCTCTTTTATATAAATATTTAAGGATTTCTGTTTTAGCTATAATGTACTTTGCTCATAGCTACTAAACATTAGCTATGTTCAGTATTGCCATGCTGAAAGGCTGGGCTGCAGCATTTATTGTAAATGACAAAAGACATACCATTAAAACAATCACTGTGGCTTGAAATAAAACTAAGGGGTAACAAAGTCAGAGTTTTGTGTTGTTTTTAATTCCCCATTAAAAATGTTTACACTACATTTACTATCAGTATTGACATCTGTACATTCAATCATAGAATGAATGCAATGGGTAAGCAGTTTAATAACAGTCTTTTTAAATGCATAGTTTTTAAGTAATTTCTATTTTTTCTGAAAATTACTGTGTTCATCGTGAATGTTAAACATTAATTTATCATCTTTTATATTTTACATACCTCAACAAAAACAAAACAGTGGATAATTGTGTAACTCCTATGTAGCTGTTTCTCTGGTGGCATTTTATCTTCTCTTGTTTCCTACAAGACAAAAAAAATACTTCATCACTTTATAATAAATGCATGTTATTAAATTAAAACAAAGGTCCTTATATTTTCTGATTAAATTGTTTTTTTCTGCTAAAACAGCACCCACTGTCTCACACTTGATTATAAAGCAAAGCGGTCTGCTAAAGCTATGGAAGCTCTTGTGGTATAACAATAGAACTGGTCAAATGTGATTTCTTTGTACAAACAGTTTATTTCCTCTTAATGAATTCTCATATTTCACATAGCAATCCATTCATTTACTAAACTGATGTTTCCTTGTCTGATAGCCTATATCTCAGAATCACTTTGAATTTCTCAGAATGAGCCTTTATGCGGTGGCAAAACAAATTCAAAAAAATAAAATAAAATCTGTACAAGAGTAGAGCATAATTTTTCTGCACATTATTTCAGAGAGCATAATAATAATAATAATACTGCGGTGGGTTGGCACCCTGCCCGAGATTGGTTCCTGCCTTGTGCCCTGTGTTGGCTGGGATTGGCTCCAGCAGACCCCCGTGACCCTGTGTTCGGATTCAGCGGGTTGGAAAATGGATGGATGGGTGGATAATAATAATAATAATAATAATAATAATAATAATAATAATAATAATAATAATAATAGTGGCAATTAGGGTGAAAATAAGACATCTTAAAACAACACAGCAGTGGATGATTTCTGAATTTTACTCGAGAATTTATTAGTATTGATTTAAACTTTCCCTTTAACGCTTACACACCATGTTGCATAGATAAAGGATGAATGACAAACCGCTATGTTGGATAATACTATACTGAAATGTCTGCGCAATTAACATTTTAGACGTTACAAAAGAAAGTCAAGAATCACTGACGTTAATTAAGAAAATCCCATGTAACACCTGTTTCTTTTCCCCTAAACCTGTTTGTCGCACCTCCCGTCATTCCGTAACAGATGCGCTCTATAGTGTGCCCAGCCTATTAGCGTCAGATTACTTTTGTTCGCTAAAGAAATTAACTATGTGCCACTAGGCGGCAGATGGTACTCATCAAATCAGATGTTTAAACAGGCAATTGCGTCCAAAACCGCCAACCTACAAACATGATTAATTATGAATTAAAATGCAAACAGCGCTAAACACGATCCCAATTCGACTCGCGTATGTAATGTTGTTTAATGGGCGGTGTGTTTACTAAGAGACCGGCAGGTAAACGAAGCTGAAAGCAGCTGTGCCACAGATGTGCAGCCACAAGGTGGCAAACACTGCAAACTTATTAAAAGAACGGCAAATGTAGAAAGCCATTTTCCACAGTACATGTCGAAACGGTGACCCGTTTGGCCACAACTGACCTACTTAAACATTTCTCGACTCTGCCTAAAACATTGTCCTAACTTAACACCGACGTTAAGTGTACTGTGTCTCTTTTGTTATCGCCCTGCACCTAAAATGAAGATGGTACGTGCTTCTGTTGTGTGAAGAATTGGCAACAGGGTTCTGCCAATTTTATTTACGCATTTATAGAGTATGGTAAATTGACACATGGACATTTGTTTTACTAGATTTTTTGGCAAAGACTTCAACACAGACGTGCGACTGTATGCAAGCGAAAGAGACAGACGATAGATAGATAGATAGATAGATAGATAGATAGATAGATAGATAGATAGATAGATAGATAGATAGATAGATAGATAGATAGATAGATAGATAGATAGATAGATAGATAGTGCCCATTTAATGTCGATTATCAGTCAGTTTCTTCCCACATTCCCAAAAGAGGCAGACTGGGCTCAGGATTAAGTAGGTTTACAAAATGGTATGGTCATTACAAACCTGATTCACGGCGATAGGCCAAAAGAGTGTAACTGCAGACCGAAATACCCATGAGGTCAGTCATATAATGCCCCAGCATCACAAAACGCCCTCAGAGTCTGTCACGTAACACCCATCGCATTTGACTATGGTTAACATTAGGCGCACGTTACACTATGGTTGAAATTAGGGTTGTGGGAGGGCAGCCTAGCGCCCCCATGCTCCAGGGATAAGGCCCGGCCTCGCACGACCCTCAATAGGATTAACCGGTGGTTTAAGAATATGTTTTATGATAGACCGAATTGAAACAACTTGCTCCTCGTTGTTGTTCAATTACTCGGTGATGTTTCTGCTACACGAGAGTTGGAGATTATGTAGTAAGCAAGCAGACCTGGTATGGACTGGTGCTTTATCAAGGGTTAGTTCCTTTCATTCATCAGATGCTGAAGACGGTGCGTTTAGTACCATCTTATTTACATAAGCGCGGGATTGTAAAATAAAATAAGGAGCAACTGAATTAAAAATAAAAGTACACATTCGTTTACTTTATGCTTACGCATCAAACCACGTTGTCAAAATGTTCACCTACCGACCGTGTTAAACTTAAGCTGTTTAAACTGTGTGTTCGACGTAAAGCTGTTTTAATCTATATTGACAGACAAACACAACACGCTAGTATATTCTATACAGTTAATTACGTTGCCTTTCTCATTATTTTGTCGATTCCCGGAGAAGCAGAAGTATCAATAAACGGTGCAAATCTACGGGGAAAAAAAACAATGTTTTACCGAATATCCAATGACATTCAAAGCATTTGAGCAGTCATTAAACGTCACCGTCCTGCCTATTTTGATAGAGACCGATAAGGACTAGTCTGCTCTGTAATCTTCGTCCTCTTGTATTTTAATTTTTTCATAACCAAGCGGCTGATCTTACGTTCCAGGTCGCGGGGCTCATTTGAGAGTGCGACAATGGATACATTTCCAGCAGCACTGCCGAACTATGACATTTCCCCCCTTTAATTTTTTACAATTGTCCTGAAATACAATGCGAGATAAGTGCAGAATGCATTCGCCTCGAGCCGCTTCTCGTGGCTCTGATTTCACAGGCGCGCCCACGCAGTCTCGCGCTCCCCTCCACTTGCGATGCCCATCCTCTTTTCCGCCTTCCTCCTCCACACGCACAGATGTATTTTTCCTCTTCTATTTCTCCCCCAACCCCACTAAAATGTTCACTCCTCTATGGCACTCGCGTTTTGCCCTCCTTCGTGCTCACACACAATATTTTTTTTTCCGCACAACGTACTGCAGGCGGCTACCTCCCACTCATTCATTCACACACCAGCCAAATCCAATGTGGGCTCAGCCAGGCGACACTTTTTACAGCAATTTGTTAGGGGTTTAAAGAAGCCTTCAAATTAAAAATCATAACGCGTACAGTCGCTATATGATGGTGTGTGCAGTGATTGGTGTTGAATTTGCTTTTTTTACTTAAAGTCTTCAATATGAATGATGTGAATTGCGACACAACAGTATGGCTCAGTGATCAAAGAAGGCACACGTTTAACAACCGTTGCACACATTGCCAAGCCATTACAATTTACAGGGGTACTTACAAGTCCAGCACCAAGCTGCTGTCATTTCCAGGTAACCGGTTTCAAATCTCTGGCCAGTCGCAACAAATTCTCACTCTTTAGATCTGCCTAAGCAAAAAGCTGGTCCCATCCACATCAGTGCGGATACTGCAGACATTAAGGGGGCACAACACATCTCAGCTATAATCAAGATGGCTCACCAACAGTAATATTTCTTCAGTTGCCTGAAAATGGCCTGAATAGCAGATATTCACTAACATCTACAGGTGCACAGTGGAGCCAATACTCCCAGGTGGTATACACTCACTGAGTAAATTACTAGGAACAATATATGAATGCTGGATAGGGCATCCTTTTGTTCTAATAAGTGCCTGAGTGTTTCATGCCATGGATTCCTTAAGATGTTGGAAACATTCCTTTGAGATTCTGGTCCATGTTGACATGTTTGCATCACACAATGTTTGCAGATTTGTCCGTTGCACATTCAGGCTGTGAATCTCCCATTCTACCACATCCCAAAGGTGTTCTATTGGATTGAGACCCGGTGATTGTGAAGGCCACTGAAGAACACTGAACTCATTGTCACTAAACCAGTTTAAGATGACTTTTGCCTCGTGTGATGTGGTGCATTATTATGCTGGAAGCAGTCATTAGAAGATGGGTAACCTGTGGACAGGAAAGGATGCCCAAGGTCAGCAACATTACTCAAACAGGCTGTGACATTTAAGCGATGGCTGATTGGTATTAATGGGCCCAAAGTGTGCCTTACACCATTAGAACACCACCACCAGCCTGGACGCAACACAGGTTGGGTACAAGGATTCATGTTATTGGCATCACATTCTGACCTTACCATCCTTACCAGTCCTGAGCAGAAATCAAGATTCAACAGACCAGGCTATATAATAATATAGGAAAAATCCAGTCTTCAGCTGTCTAGTTTTGATGGGCTTATGCCCACTGCAGCCTCAGCTTTTCTGTTCTTGGTTGACAGGAGTAGAACTCGACATGGTCGTCTGCTGTTGTAACCCACTTATTGGCCATTCTCCTCTGATCTCTGTCATCAACATGGTGTTTCCATTTTCAAAACTGCTGTTCATTGGTTGTGTTTTTGTTTTTCACAACAGTCTCACAGTCTAGCGAACGCTAGAGACTGTTGTGTGTGAAAATCCTAGAAGATAAGCAGTTACAAAAAAACCTCAAACCAGACCATCTGGCACCAACAGTCATGCCACAGTCGAAATCAGTGAGATCAGACTTGTCCCCATTCTGATGCTTGATGTGAACATTAACTGTGGCACTGTGATGCTGCCACATGATTAGCTGACTAGATAATTGCTAGGATACTGTAAGCAGGAGTATAGGTGTTCCTAATAAGGATAGTAAAGCACTGTAAAGGGTTGTTAGAGTGGCAGAGAATATTTCTGGCACACATCTCCCTTCTATCCAGGAGATATACAGTATAAAAACACACTACTTGTAGAAACACAAAAAGGTATTATTAAAGACCTCAGTGATCCTGACTATCCTGCTGATCCTTCTTATTGAGTGTGGTTGTTTGCATAAGTGTGTCTTCCCCCTCATTCACCCAGAGCCAGATTAATCAGGATTTTTTCGATGGCCATATCCCAAAACCTGTTAGACTAGCAGGTTTATATCCCATTAAGCTTACTGTCTGAGGAGAGTTTCCCCATTCTTCCTATGTACAGTGGAACCTCGGTTCACGAACGTCTCGGTACACGTACAAATCGGTTTACGATCAAAAAGTTCACCAAACTTTTGCCTCGGTTCACGACCACACACTCGTTATACGAACAAGCCAGTTTCCCTTTCGGTCTGTACATGTTCAGTCTCTTCTTGTGCATTTCCTGTGCAGCGAGCAAGAGAGAGAGAGCGAGAGAGCGCCACACACACGAGAGAGACACACTCACACACACAGGCACGCGCGAGAGAGAGAGAGACACACACACACACAGGCAGCGCGAGAGAGAGAGAGAGAGAGACGCACACACACAGGCACCGCGAGAGAGACAGCTGAACGCATAAGGTAGGAAGGCAGTTAAAGAATGCACTGGGCTCGATTTTGTTTTCACTTCTGTTTACAGCGATCAGTTCGTAGCGTGCATTGTTGCAATGTTACTTTTCTTTGGTGGTTTATTAAATTACAGATTTTTTCAAATGTTCATTTTTTTCTCTGTGCTTAAAACTCATTAAAAAAAGTGTTTTTAGCCAAAGGTTGGTAGCGCTATAGCGCGAACTATTGCAGTGTTAGTTTTCTCTGTTGTTCAAAGTTTTCTCAGTGTTATTCAATGTTTTTACATTTAGTTTACTATTACGCTATGCATTCTATGGTTTAATTAACTATATTTGTGCTTAAAAAGTTAAAAAAAATATATATTTACATACAGTTCGTATGGTCTGGAACGGATTAATTGTATTTACATACAATCCTATGAGGGAAATTGCTTCGGTTCACGACCAAATCGGTTTACGACCAGAGTTTTGGAACAAATTATGGTCGTGAACCGAGGTTCCACTCTATATAAATTTTTATGTAGATATTCTGTCTGCTACTTGCCACAATTGTGTTTTGAGTTACCTGGAAACTCTATAAACTGATCCCAGTGACAGTGGGCTCTGTGATGGGCTGGTTCCCTGCATAGTGTTGGTTACTGCCTTGCCCCGGCTACAACTGCAGACCTGAACTGATCAGATTTTATAATGAATGTGAGCATTTAAGGTTAATTGACCACCATAATCTGGCCTTGTGTGTATAAATATGGGCCCTTTTCAAGGTTGTTTCCTGCCTTGTGGTAAACGTTGCAGAGATAGGCTCTGACTCCACATTACCCTATACTGCAAAAAATAAATGAATAGTTAACTATTGCTGTGAAAAGAAGAAAATGAAAGCTGAAGGTGGCAGGATTTTCCCTTTTTTGTCCCTGGCAGTCACAAGGCACTGAAATGCAAATGCACCCACACACAAAGACACACACATTTTTTACAATTTACACTCTGTTACCTCATGACAACCCAAGATTACTTGGTCCTTTACACATATCTAAAGGGTCCACAACAGTTTTGAAACACACTACAGTAATGTGGGGATCCTGTTAGCTGAACACTGATATCTTACTCTTGAACCGTGAAATATAAAATCAAATTAGATATGGAGAAGAGAATCAAAAGTAGGTGAAACACATTATACACAGTTTCTAAATAAGTACCATATACACACTCAGATGAAGTTTGTCAAAGATCAACAACATTTATTTATACAGCACATTTTCATACAAGTGATGTAGCTCAAAGTGCTTTACAAGATGAAGAAAGAAAAGTTTATAAAAAATACAAATATACAAATAAAAATAATATTAGGCAAGACTAAATAACAAAGACTTCCCATGGGCTCACCACCTATGGGAGGGGCCAAGGAGGTCGGGTGCAGTGTGAGTTGGGTGGTGGCCGAAGGCGGGGACCTTGGCGGTCCGATCCTCGGCTACAGAAACTGGCTCTTGGGACGTGGAATGTCACCTCTCTGAAGGGGAAGGAGCCTGAGCTAGTGCGCGAAGTTGAGAGGTTCCGGCTAGATATAGTCGGACTCACCTCGACGCACAGCTTGGACTCTGGAACCAATCTCCTTGAGAGGGGCTGGACTCTCTACCACTCTGGAGTTGCCCCCGGTGAGAGGCGCCGAGCAGGTGTGGGTATACTTATTGCCCCCCAACTTGGAGCCTGTACATTGGGGTTTACCCCGGTGGACGAGAGGGTAGCCTCCCTTCGCCTTCGGGTGGGGGGACGGGTCCTAACTGTTGTTTGTGCGTATGCACCGAACAGCAGTTCGGAGTACCCACCCTTTTTGGAGTCCCTGGAGGGGGTGCTAGAGGGCATACCTTCTGGGGACTCCCTCGTTCTGCTGGGAGACTTCAATGCTCACGTGGGCAATGACAGTGAGACCTGGAAGGGCATGATTGGGAGGAATGGCCCCCCTGATCTGAACCCGAGTGGTGTTTTGTTATTGGACTTCTGTGCTCATCACGGATTGTCCATAACGAACACCATGTTCAAGCATAGGGGTGTTCATATGTGCACTTGGCACCAGGACACCCTAGGCCTCAGTTCGATGATCGACTTTGTGGTCGTGTCGTCGGACTTGCGGCCACATGTCTTGGAGACTCGGGTGAAGAGAGGGGCGGAGCTGTCAACTGATCACCACCTGGTGGTGAGTTGGCTTCGATGGTGGGGGAGGATGCCGGTCAGGCGTGGTAGGCCCAAACGTGTTGTGAGGGTCTGCTGGGAACGTCTGGCAGAGCCCCCTGTCAGAAGTAGCTTCAACTCCCACCTCCGGCAGAACTTCGACCACATCCCGAGGGAGGTGGGGGACATTGAGTCTGAATGGGCCATGTTCCGTGCCTCTATTGTTGAGGCAGCTGACCGGAGCTGTGGCCGTAAGGTGGTCGGTGCCTGTCGTGGCGGCAATCCCCGAACCCGCTGGTGGACACCGGCGGTGAAGGATGCCGTCAAGCTGAAGAAGGAGTCCTACAGGACCCTTTTGTCCTCTGGGACCCCGGAGGCAGCTGATAGGTATCGGCAGGCCAAGCGGAATGCGGCTTTGGTGGTTGCTGAGGCAAAAACTCGGGCGTGGGAGGAGTTTGGGGAGGCCATGGAGAATGACTTTCGGACGGCTTCGAGGAGATTCTGGTCCACCATCCGGCGTCTCAGGAAGGGGAAGCAGTGCAGTGTCAACACTGTATATGGTGGGGATGGTGCGCTGCTGACCTCGACTCGGGATGTTGTGGGTCGGTGGGGGGAATACTTCGAAGACCTCCTCAATCCCATTAACATGCCTTCCAATGAGGAAGCAGAGCCTGGGGACTCAGAGGTGGGCTCCCCCATCTCTGGGACTGAGGTCACCGAGGTGGTCAAAAAACTCCTTGGTGGTAGGGCCCTGGGGGTGGATGAGATACGCCCGGAGTTCCTCAAGGCTCTGGATGTTGTAGGACTGTCTTGGCTGACACGCCTCTGCAACATCGCATGGACATCAGGGACAGTGCCTCTGGATTGGCAGACCGGGGTGGTGGTCCCCCTCTTTAAGAAGGGGGATCGGAGGGTGTGTTCCAACTACAGAGGGATCACACTCCTCAGCCTCCCTGGAAAAGTCTATTCAGGGGTCCTGGAGAGGAGGGTCCGTCGGATAGTCGAGCCTCGGATTCAGGAGGAACAGTGTGGTTTTCGTCCTGGTCACGGAACAGTGGACCAGCTCTATACCCTTAGCAGGGTCCTAGAGGGTGCATGGGAGTTTGCCCAACCAGTCTACATGTGTTTTGTGGACTTAGAAAAGGCATTCGACCGTGTCCCTTGGGGAATCCTGTGGGGGGTACTCCGAGAGTATGGGGTACCGGCCCCCCTGATAAGGGCTGTTCAGTCCCTGTACGATCGGTGCCAGAGCTTGGTCCGCATTGCCGGCAGTAAGTCGAACCCGTTTCCAGTGAGAGTTGGACTCCGCCAGGGCTGCCCTTTGTCACCGATTCTGTTCATATCTTTTATGGACAGAATTTCTAGGCGCAGCCAGGGTGTTGAGGGGGTCCAGTTTGGTGGGCTCAGGATTGGGTCACTGCTTTTTGCAGATGATGTTGTCCTGTTTGCTTCATCAGGCCGTGATCTTCAGCTCTCTCTGGATCGGTTCGCAGCCGAGTGTGAAGCGGCTGGGATGAGAATCAGCACCTCCAAATCCGAGACCATGGTCCTCAGCTGGAAAAGGGTGGAGTGCCCTCTCAGGGTTGGTAGCGAGATCCTGCCCCAAGTGGAGGAGTTCAAGTATCTCGGGGTCTTGTTCACGAGTGAGGGAAGAATGGAGCGTGAGATCGACAGGCGGATCGGTGCGGCATCTGCAGTAATGCGGGCATTGCATCGGTCTGTCGTGGTGAAAAAGGAGCTGAGCCGCAAGGCGAAGCTCTCAATTTACCAGTCGATCTATGTTCCTACCCTCACCTATGGTCATGAGCTATGGGTAGTGACCGAAAGAACGAGATCGCGAATACAAGCGGCTGAAATGAGTTTCCTCCGCAGGGTGTCTGGGCTTTCCCTTAAAGATAGGGTGAGAAGCTCAGTCATCCGGGAGGGGCTCAGAGTAGAGCCGCTGCTCCTCCGCATCGAGAGGAGGCAGATGAGGTGGCTCGGGCATCTGATCAGGATGCCTCCTGGACGCCTCCCTGGTGAGGTGTTCCGGGCACGTCCAACTGGGAGGAGGCCCCGGGGAAGACCCAGGACACGCTGGAGGGACTATGTCTCTCGACTGGCCTGGGAACGCCTTGGGATTCTCCCGGAAGAGCTAGAAGAAGTGGCCGGGGAGAGGGAAGTCTGGGCATCTCTGCTCAAGCTGCTGCCCCCGCGACCCGACCTCGGATAAGCGGGAGACAATGTATGGATGGATAAATAACAAAGAATAAAATAAGGTCCAATGGCCAAGAGGACTGAAAAAAACAAAAAAAAACTCCAGAGGGCTGGAGAAAAAAAAAAAACACTGCAGTGGTGTCCAGTTGGACCTTGAAAACTGCTAACTATGCCGGGAAGTCCTTTTGGTAGCACTGTCACAGGTTCACCCCAGTAATGGATTTGTTTACTGCAAAACAACATACAGCAACACTGAACGCTTTCAACCTAATGAGACCAATGATTTTACAACACTCCCATTTTTATGGGTCACAGGAAATGCATCCAAAACTGATATGACATGGGAACTGTGAATTTTACTGTATTCTGTACACCTGACAGTAATAACCCTAAAAATAAGACTTAATCTGAACACTGTTGATATCATAGTATCACCAATTTCCATTACACTCCTTATCATCAGTAAGCTCCATCCAGGCTACTACAAAGTTCTGTGTGGGGTTCTGATTTATTGCTTTTCAAATTTAAAGGATAAGCTCAGAATATTTCAAGTCAAAGGTATTTCTTCACAAACATGGCATATATGAATTTGTCATGCAAAAATGTATTCTAAAGTTAAGTACTTTTTATAAATTTTTAAAAAATATCTTGCCTGCTCTGTCATTTTACAAAGGAGGATATGAGGTATAGGGGAAAAGCTTACAAATTTACTAAACACGTCCCTTTTACGATCAAAGACAGTTGTTGTGTATTAATCAACACTTTCCACGTTTCCAGCGCATGTTTGCAACAATAAAAGAGATATGGAAATAATCATTTTATCAGATATTGTTGATATTATTCTCCTAATAGTAAGGATACGTTTTTTATTCGCATGTGTGAAATTTCACATAAATATGGAAAAAACCAACCACGTGGCACAAAATGTTTAATTTGATTTGGCCTTTTCGGTGCAAACCACCCCGCAGGGGGTGAAAGGTTGTTGCGGATGAAAGCTAAATACCAGGCTATCAAGCACAACCGGTTTTCTTTTAAAATGGTGGAATCTCTTAGTATTGGTGTTTCTTTGCTAAAAAATTGATATCTATAAACTATTTTATGGTATGAGTGTAATCGCAAGATGTGGATCAATACTTGGCAACTATCTTAGCTTGAAAAATGGAAGTACAGGTAAAATTCCGTAACAACGAACTCCCAGGGACCTAAAAATATTTCGCTGTAATGAAAATTTTGTTGTAATGAGATTCTGTATTTGTTGCTATAGTGCTTCCTTTAACTTGCATCCAGGCGTTTGCAATCATTTCGGTAGCTTCTTTCATGTTAACTTTAATCTCCCCCTGCCGACAAGTTATGCTGACGAGAATTTTTCTCAGCATTTCCTTGTGATGATACACTTTCAGGGTGCGAATGATGCCCAAATCCAATGGCTGAAGCGCTGCCGTGCAATTGGGTGGGAGGAATTCAACACAAACATTATCTAAATGTGGAAGCATGCTGTGGGCAGCACAGTTATCAATCAGAAGCTGAATCATCCTTTTTTTTCTCTTCATATTGTGAGATTTCTGAACTTTTTTGAGACCCCTCACTCCCCAACCAATGGGACCGACACGCTTAAGTGCGTCCTGAAGCGTGATTGTCATGTCTGTGTAAGATTGTTTGTCCGTTGCTGGGGCAGGGCAATAGGAGGCTCACAGTGAAGTACCACTGAAGCAAATCATAAAAGATCGGGGTCGCGCTATAAGTCCCTGTCTTGCATCCCAAAACATGAGGCTGAGTCTCAGTACTTTAGCAAAACCAGCTTTATTCAGCTTGAAACAGGAACAGCACAGTTATTTATTGTAGCGGGATCTGCCACTCTGCTATACACAGATACAGAGCAGTCAGGCAGGGTCGTGCAGGTCAGTGATCAAGTAATCTTGTTATCTGCATTTACAATTTACTTTGGCGGAGAGACGCAGTATATCTGTGAGCCTGCTGTTGCCCCGTACAGACACAGAGATCGCATTTCAGGACGCTCTTCGGCTTGCTGTCTAGGTGTGGGAGGTCCCAAGAGAGTTTACAAACCTCACATTTTCTTGATCGAGTGCCGCATTAATAGGAATGTTTCTTGAATCACTGAACCACATAGAAACTGCTTTTTCGATGTCTTCAAATGCAGCAGTACATATACGTTTGCAACCCGAGATTTTTCTTCTTTATTTGCTCTGTCTTTCAAGAAAGTTGACAGTGTCGATGGCGAAATTCCAAATTCACTGGCAACGTCTTTTTTTTTTTTTTGCCGCAATAGAGAGCTGCAAAAAATTAAAGTTTTTTTTTTCTAATATGAACTGTTATCGTTTTTTTCGTGTCTGCCGTTTCTACAGGAGGGTGACAATGAGTTAAATTCCAATGGATGTTTTTCAAATGTTAATGAGCAATAAGCAAAAGGTATCACTGAAAACTGCAGGAAACAAAAAAGACCAAAAAAAAAAACAGTACAAGGAAAGTTCGAAGAAAGAAAAAAAATTACAGTTTTTCTGTTTGAGGATCGTTGTGCACAACTGAGCTGCGGCCACAGAACTAACTGCTCTGTGGATGATTCATTCAAGCATTTCAAGGTCTGTTGTGCACTTTGTTGTAATGAAAGTATCTGCTGAATGTACTTTGTAGTAACGAGATTTCTATAGACTCGTGTCATATGGGGAAGCTGTCGGGACCGTAAACATACTTCGTTGTAATGAAAATTTCATTGTAAAGATATTCGTTGTAATGGAATTTTACCTGTATTTGGTAAGTTTGTAAGCTTTTCCTCCATGCCCTTTAGACTACACTGTAAAGCGCCAGTACAGATTTTTTAAAAGATTTTTTTTAATTAATAGAACACAGTTAACTATAGAACACAATTTCACATAGCAAATACACATATAACACAAATGTTAAGAAATAACTTCTAATTGTAAAAATCCCGAACTTATCCTTTAGAGGATTCAGCCTCCTTTCTTACTGTTGAGCCGCTGTCTCTCAAATATATTGCTTTGCCCAGCCTGCTGCCACACACTTTTCTAGCTTCACCCAGCATGTGCAGTGCTCATAGACAGCCACTTTTTATTCCTGCCAGTAAAAAGCTCTATGTACTTTGCTACAATATTTTCTCAGTAATAAGTAACAAGCACTAAGAAATTTAAAACAGCATATCATTTTTTAGCCTATTTTAAGAGACCCCCATAATTTTGATTTTTAGGGATTTAGGCGGTCTGTAGGGTTTATTATTAGGGGTCCAAGTTCCCCTGGACTGATGTATTTTGCATGTTGACCCAAAGACACTCATTTCCAGTACTTAAACGATTTATCTTAATCGTAATGTAATGTTTTGTGTGAGTCTACATCTTTGCCCACTTCATATAGACAGCCATATTATCCATCCATCCATTTTCCAACCCGCTGAATCCAAACACAGGGTCACGGGGGTCTGCTGGAGCCAATCCCAGCCAACACAGGGCACAAGGCAGGAACCAATCCTGGGCAGGGTGCCAACCCACCGCAGACAGCCATATTATTTGTAAATTATTATTTTGCATGTGTTTCAATAGATTGGTACATCATCTATGGCCGAAAACTTCTTTGCCCATAACACAACATTTTCACAACCAATAAATGCAATTCAGGTTCACAAGGATCTTCAGCCTATACAGACAGTATAAGGTGCAGGCCTGGAAGCAGTCCTGAGCCCACTAATGCACACACACCACATTTGCATGGGACCACATTAGAATTGCCAATTAACTTAACATGCACTTCTTTGGGGTGTGGAGTGGATATCAAACTAAAGTTCAGCTGAGGAAAACATATGCAGCCATAAGGAGAAAATATAAATTTTACACAAATAACAACAGCGCAGGAAATCTGACCTTAGGATGCTGGATCTTTGAGGCAGCAGTACTTATCACTATGCCACCAAAAAACTAGGCAGGCAAGCTTTATTTTATGCAGTAGTTTTCACATCATTGTCTCATAAAGCTCATTTATTCCCATCTAAGTATCCTAAAACATTTTTTATCCAGCATTTGTTCCCAAGGGTGTAATCCTGTTCTAGTGAAAGATCTCATCATATGTACAAAGTCTGACAGGTATCCCTTCCCTCACAGTATTCCTAAATATGCTCACAATATTTCCTTAACTGATGACTCTAACTTTCTACACAAACCACACAAGAGCTGTCAAGGGGACAAACCTGGAGCCATTACAAATTCTGAGTTTCTTGAAAAAGTCTAAATGCTCCGATCGATCGGCCTCTAATCAATATTGGCCGTTTTTTACTAAAAAAGACTTGATCGGTGATCGATAAAAAGGCAAGGCAAGGAAAAAGAAAAGATAAAAATGAATTTGAAATTGCTGCTTAGTAAACAAGAGGCTTTTTTTTTAAAAGATTTGTACTGTGTTCATTATTTGTTGTTGTGTGTCATACAGCATTTGGTTTGGTAAGAAACAAGTACTACATAATTCAAATGGTAATCCATATTTAATTTTGTTAATAAAAAATGAACAGTTAACACATGTGGTCTATAATCTCTCTCCATATATATAAAATCCAACATCTGTTTGTCTGTCTGTCTGTCCACTTTTCACAAGAGAACTACTTAACAGATTTAGATGGGGTTTTTTTTCTATAATTTGCTTGAACATTCCAGTTCATTTTGGGACTTCTCTCATTATGGTTCGGTGCGGCACCAATTTATTCATGGTAATCTGAGAGACAGGCTGCGGGCCGAGGGGAGGTAGGGAGCCATTCGGGGCCAGCCTCACTCACGTGCCAGCCTCTGTTCAAGTCTTTCTACCTCTCGCCACATGTTGGAGCATACCTTGCCTCCGCTTAGCTAGCAATACCTGTTTGTTCAGCAGACATTATCATCCAGAGACTGTTGAAGAGTAACGTTTGATGTTTTTGAGAGAGAGATCCCAGCTACGTGTGTTTTAGAGGCTACCTGCTCATTGGCAGAGATTTCACGGCCAGGTGCTCTTCTCCCCATGCGGGTGGCGCTCTCCCATCAGAGCTGAACAGGATCAGTTACAGTGGAAACGTTTGATATTGGAGTGTACCTACCTTCCACTTGGCCAGAGATACCTTACCAACCTTTTACATTTTTGGCAAAGAGATCACAGCTATATTCTCGCCACCGATAGCAAAACCAAAAATATTGTATATCAAGAGGTCCTCGGATATGAAAGCTTTCAATATAAATGCTTCTCAATATAAATTATTACATTTTTTTCCAATTTTTTTATTGATTTTTAAAGTTTGTCCTGTTTCACTACTACACAGGTGGAGCCGCGGGGGACAGCTAGTTTAATTATAAAATTACACTTTAATATGGACCTAATATTTTGTTTGGTTATGCAAGAGATTAGTGTAAAAGTATTTTAAAGGGATAAAGAAAAAAAATTGGAATCATTATCAGAATTAGTCAATCAAGATGCATGAAATCAGTGATCGGTATCGGCCTTAAAAAACCTGATCAGAGCATCCCTAGATGTATCATCTGCTAAGATTCTGATATTAGATTTCAGAACCAAATAATGCACACTTACATTATTTAGTCATACAACAAGGCTATTTACAAAGCAAACAAGAATACATCCAAATAATAAAAAGAAGCACTGCATGCCTAATTGCTTTTCTGGACACCGTGACATTGCTTCACATAAAGGTAAGCGAAATAATGTGTTTAATTATGGGCAAACAGTCAAGGAGTAAAAAACATTTCTACTTGTACAGGTTATGTGAACAGCTACTGTTTGAGAATGCAAAACAATGAAGAAACAGACCCTGATTACCTAAAGCAAGACTCAACAAAACTACCAGTCAGCCTAAACAACTTTTTTTGTGCACTTTTACACTTATAAACAGCTACTGCATACACAGATATACTGACTGAGTGGAAATGTTCATTTACAGTGGCTTAGAAGGCTGCCAACAATGAGCAATGAACAAGCAACTCGTGTTAGTGTAAGTACAGTATCTGCACAGCATTTGCATATTCTCTCTGTGTCTGCATGGGTTTTCCTTCTGATCCACTGGTTTACCTTCTCCATTCCAAAGACATGCAGGCTAGGTTAATTGGTAAGACCATACCGGCTCTGTATGAGTTTATACATTGCACTTGCCCACACTGTCATGGACTGGGATGCTGCAGGAATTGACTCTGGCCCCCAGTAACTGTCTCAAAAGGATACAGTCATATGAGAAAGTAAGCAAATATCAAGGAAATTGTTGACTTTTTCAACATATTTAAAAAGCCAAACATTAGATATTCATGCAAACAGTGCATACATATAAAGAAGATTTATTTCAACAAATGGCATAAAATGAACATGATGTATTCATTCTGATAATCTAAATTAGCAAAAATGCAGATTTGCAACATGGAAAAGAAAGTACACATCTACATTTATTACTACATCAAATGCATACAATAAAAATTAGGTGCTCCACATTAGATGTAATGTTTAGAAATGTCTTAGGGAGAATGCAGGTGGAACCTGACTTATTTAAACTGCACATCTAGGATATGATTTTCTCTTTGCTAATGATGTGTGTGGTGCATTGTGCCAAGATTAAAACAGCTCTCTAAGACTTTCAGAAAGAAGGTTTTGGATGTCCAGAAGTCTGTCAAGTGATTTTAAAAGATCTACAAATTATTTGAACTGTCATTCCACTGTAAAGAAAATCATCTAGACATGGTGTAGATTTCAAATGACTGCTAGTTTGTGAAATCAGCTATGAATTCTGCATGATATCAAAGTGTGCTTGAGGAGAATGTGACGCCATCTGTCTGAAAGCTGAAGATGAATTGGAAATGGACTTTTGAACACAATAATGAGCCAAAGCACAGTAGCAAATCTACCAAGGAATGGCTCAAAAAGAAGAAATGGTGGGTTATAATCTAGCCTAGTCAATACTCTTATTTGAGTCCCATTGAAATGGTAAAGGGCAGTTTGAAACAGGACGTACATGCAAGAAAACCCACAAACATCTTGCAGCTGGGGGAATTTTGCATGGAGAAGTTATTTGAGACTGGTGGACAGTTATGAAACAATTTTGCTGAAGGGGGAAATACCAGCTTCTGAGGCCAAGGTTGGACTTACTTTACCCCAAGTAGACCATTACATCTATTGATATTTTTGCTGAAAAAATGGTTTGAAAGGAAACTTTTTCTGGTGTTTTTATTCAGGTATATCTCATTTATCTGTAGGCGCTGTTTGCATGAAGGTGTTATGCTTACCTGTTCAAATATGTTGAAATATTCAACAACTTCCATGGGGAGTACTTATTTTTTCACATGATTGATTGTATGGTATATTATGTCATGTATTCAGTCATTTTAAATGGAAAGTACCTGTCTTACAGTATCATCACTCATCCATCTTCTGAACATGTTTATCCAATCCAAGTTCAAAGTGGGCTGCAGCGTATGCTGACAGCAATCAAATCTCACAGACAGCACCAGTACATTGAAGGCCTGTGCCACACTTGCTTAAAGAGGGCAAATTTAGAACCGCCACTTACCTAAACCTACACATGTTGCTTCATATATTACTACATATTTACTGATTTGAAGAAGAAATAAAAAAATGTAAGAGCTTACCACAGTATTCTAAAGCTTTCGCACAAATTGTAAAACAGACACAATTTTTCCAGTTTATCATGCTTCTGCTCTGAGTGTACAAAGGTAATGCCTTTATATGCATTTTATAATCACAAAAAATCTTGCTGCTTTTTCTTTTTCTCATTTAGAAATCTAGACAAAACAATGATAATGAATGCGATGTGAACTTCCTCCACGGTTACTGAAATACAGACATCTGCACATCTGCCTGTGTGTGTGAGTGTGTGGGTGTGTGTGTGTGTGCGTGTGCATGTGTGTGTGTGTCTATGTGCGTGCATATGTGGATGTGTTTGGTAGGACAAGCTCTGGCCTCCCATGACCAAAAACTACAAAGCAGGGAAGAATGTAGGTGGAAACTGTGTTATGTAAAGTGCACATATCTAGGGTCTGGGGTTCTGTTTGCTGCTTACGTGTGTGGTGTCAAGAGCTCTTTAAGGCCCTCAGAAAGAAGGTTGTGAAATCCCGGAAAGTCAGGCAAGGGATTTTAAAAGATCACCAAATTAGGTGAAATCAATCATTCCACTGTAAAGGAAATCATCTACAATTGGCGTAGATTTCAAACGACTACTCATTTCTCCAGGACTGGCCAGCCTAACACAATCAGCCCAAGGCTTGAACAGGGCATCAGTCCATCATACATTCACTAAATACCACAGTTTACTTGATCAGCTAATTTAAACTTGTCGACTAACTTAATGTGGATGTCTTTTGAATATAGGTGGAACTCAGAGTAACTGGAAAAGAAATATACACCCACAAGAAAGATTTGCTGTCAAGTAGATTCAAATGCAGGAAACTAGTGCTGGGTGGTATGACCAAAATTCTATATCACGGTATTTTTCAAAATTATACCGGTTTCACGGTATTCAAAGTTTCCCATGCACGAGTGGATGTTAACCACATTTTCCACTGCAATTCCTGCAGTAGACTGAATAAAAATAACCTATTCCACTGTCATGAGCATTGTACATTGTACAAAAAAACATTTTAATGTGCACACAAGTATTAATACAGGTTTGCATGGCCCCATAAAGTGATAGTTTTCAAGGGGGCAGCACTAATGAAGAGAAGGAATCACACTGCATGACAGATGCGTCAAAATATAGAACCTTTTTATTGAACAAATTTTGCAAACAACTTAAACTATAATTTTGACAACATATTTTCAACCATCCAAAGAGGCATTTAAATAAATAGTAAATATTTTTTGTAAACCAACTACACTTTCTTTTAATGTTAATAATCTCTGTCCACTGACACATTAAAGTGACTTTTTAAACAACTTTACCATCATTAAACTGCATAATATTTAAACTAATAAATAATAACAATAAAATAAATAATAGTATTATTACTGATAGTTGCACTATTACTTCAAGACTTCAAGCCCAGGTGCATTACACAGTATTCACCAAATAAAATAAAACAAGTGCAACCTGGTGATGACATCTTTACCAACTGATCCATCATTTAGGTAAACTGCATTAATATAGACCTTGCTTCAAGCTAAGCTATATACATAAATAATAAAACTGCAACTTGCATTTATAATGCTATTTGTGGTATAGCCCTATGGAAGCGTATTAGGGCCATGTTGAAGAAAAAAAAATACGGACATAGGAAAGAAAAAAACAAACTATATGTCGAGAATAAAGTCGACATGTCGAGAATAAAGTCAACATGTCATCACACTATTACACAGTACCTAGGTACATTATACTGTATTGAAAAAAAATAAAACAAGTACAACTTGGCTTGCAGTATTATCCAGTAGTATAGAAACAGTATTCACACATTTGAACATAATGGTCCACATCCGACCTTTTAAAACCAAAGTACCTCCAGGCAACGGACGTGACTCCTTTTTCCAGCAAAAGTTCTTCTGTGTCATCATGTTCAACTTTATCGTCAGCTACAGCTTCAGTTTCAGAATGTTCTCTGTCCATTTTCACCACGCAATACCTACACTACCGCATGTACTCCGTTGCATGCCTATTTAGCGGTGTAGCTGTGAAAAAGAGCCCTCACGCAACACCTCCACTAACACATGTACTCCGTTGTATGTGATTAGCAGTGCAGCAGTGAAAAAGGTCCCCCCTTGAACAGTTTGCCGCTGCGCCACATTCTGAACGTCATTTAGGCAATTTAAACCGGTGTTGCAGTATAAGAAAAATCCATATCATAACAAAAATAAAAAACGGTTTTCGGTATGAACCGGTATACCGCCCAGCACTACAGGAAACTGAAGCTGTGAGTCAATAAGAGTAGCCACTGTGCCCCAACAGTTAAGGTAATACCAAGTGGCATTAACAAGGATGCCAAATAAATGGGCTGAAACAACTCTCCCTTGATTCTTTTATATATGCACGAGCGAGAGCTAGGTGGAACACTGAAAACAGCACAGCTACTAAGAATAACCCACACTGGATATTGAAAGGGTTAAGAAATGGTAATAGGATGTGTGGGGCCTGGGACAAAAGAAAGGATTTTTGTCGTGCATCTCATCATAAAGATCCTACATGATCCGGTTTGGTGAAGCCAATGATGAACTGGGCCATCTTAATCAAGTTTTATATCTCACAATAAATGAATCATACAGGAAGAGCATAGCAGAATTTTGCAGGTATTTAGTGAGTAAACAGTCTTATATTAACAGTAGCCATGTGCACCCAACTACGTTGCGCATGTTAAAGTTGTCTGTGAAGGGCTCCCTGTTTAAACGCGGCTGCCAGTCGTGAACTGGGCCCTTCGTCGCACAGCACTATGATTTTTTATAAGGGAAACAAAATTACAAAACAAAACCCTTGGACATTGATTCGATAGGTACGGCCTACTCGGAATCACTGTCCGAATAGTAATTATGTGGTGGTGGAGGAGCATTTCTGCTTCTCTCCATTCACAGTCCGTCTCGTTTTCATGACGCTGTCGTTTCCTGTCACGATCTCTTCTCAACCTTTCTCCAATCTCGCAGGTTGCTTTGTGGCAGTCCAAAGAGTAAGGAAGAACCAATGCTTCTTTCTTGAACTCCAAACTCCGACTGATGGAAAATCACAAAAGTGTGCCCGACTTATATACTCTGACTGCCGACTCCAAGAAGTGGGTGAACATTCGATTTGGACAAAGTGCTGCCAACGACGGTCGATAAAAACACAAAAAACCACAGTCTTGACAACGAAGCAGGTGTCGACGCCAGATCTAAACACAAAGCATGGTGTCGACGCCAGATCTAAACACAAAGCATGGTGTCGATGCCAGATCTAAACACAAAGAGTGCTATCGACAGTATTTGTAAACAAAAGTAACAACCAAGGTGTTGTGTATTCAGCCAGTACAAACAGCACGTAGTCTCCTTTAGTTCAATCCTCTTTAATCATCACACTCCAACCTCATCCAACGATCCTCCTCCTCACTTCCTCTCCTCCTCCATCACTACTGCCCTCTACTGAACACAGCAGGAACACCACACAAGGCAGTGAATTCGCGGACAAACAAAAATCAAGATCCAAATGAAGATTATACATAAAGATTCTTTGAACCTTTTCTACATAAAATGATTCTAAAGAAATTCAAATAGTTTGCCATGTCAGATTTAATTCATATCAAAGTACAACTATTAGGTCTTTTCTCTGTAGAGTATTAAATGCTTTCAAACATTTTACCACTGATGTTTGAAATTAGGAAGGTCTAATAAATTTGCAATGCAATGAAGACTGAAAACTGTACATGGAAAGTACATTTAACATTTGATCTGAAGGTATAGGTTGTTACCGATGATGTCTCAGACAGAAGCTGCTTCACAAGCATTAATTCTGAATAGCAGATAGATAGTTAGTAAGAAGATAGTTGTTGACACTGAGCAGGCTACCTAGAGCTCTCCTGTAGATTTTAATGGCACTTGCATTCCATCACACTAACACATCCTTATCTTAAATTTAGTATTCTGTAAAAACTCATTCATTCTTAATGCAAAAGAAATTTGTATACATAAAAAATGTTACTTAGTCCATTTTCTGCAATGTACTGATGTTTGTAATGAATCAGTTTCTGTCTTGAGCCCAATACTTCCAGGGCAGACTTTAGTTAGCAATCAAGCCAAGTCAAGTCAAGCTGGGCAGCATGCACTGGTACATGGTACACTGGTGCACTGGTACGTTGCCTCACCCACTACACAACGAAACAGCTCGGGATCCCGGTTGACAACCGCCCAGGCAGGCATGGGGGGGAAGGGGGGGGGTGGGATTTATTTAGCAATGGAGCAATAATGATAATAATAATAATAATAATAATACATTTTATTTAAGCAGATTTAAAAATGAATACATGGATGGATGGATGAATTGGAGGATATTTGTTTATTTGTACAAAAGGCATAATCAAGTGAGACATTCTGATCAATAAAACTGCAAGTAAGTAAAACAAATAGCTTCCTAACCTTTCTACATGTTAATTTACACATGCATTAAACAAATGTACTTTGTGCAGTTCTATCTTAATGGATTCAATTTCCATTTAATGATGTTCCCCTTGATTGCTGAAAAGCTAAAAGGGTCCTTTCCTTTCTTTTATTTTATTAGTACTTTCTTATTCCAGAGCCCTTGTTAAGGAATCTGTCTCTCTGTTCATAATATTAAAACCAATAGAAATGAAACTCAGATAACTGTGTTTACAAAACAATTTAGCATGTTCCATTTTAGTTTAGTCATTCCTGTATGTGCCTAAGCACCACTTAACTGGATTATTTTAACATTATGATTTGCAACTAAAGGTCGACGTAAGTAAAAGTGCATGTCAGGGTGTCACAATGAACACCAACATTATACTTCTCTTTCTTACTTGCAAGCACTACATACATTACTCCACAGTATATCATGGACTATTCGTGTAGCATTTAAATCTAAGTGCACAAGCATCAGCTAAGCTTCTATTTTTTTTCAGAAAAAATGCTTTGACGTGGAAGCTGCTGTACAGACAGAAATCGCCTTACACTGTATTATGCACTGCAGATACTGCACATAGCATATATTTTAAACAAAGATAATTTGTTAACCCCTTTACATTGTGGGCCTTTGGTTCCACTATAAATCTGGCACCTAATTAGACTTGTAAACCATTGGAAGGGCATGTAAAGAGGTAATCTTTGTACAGGCAGGGCCGCCGTCATAGGCCATTATTACTGGACACCAAGGATGCAAAGTCAAGGTCCTTACTCTTTGCAAAAAGCAGAAAGAAACCATTTTAAGCATTTAAGTCAAATGAGAACTCTTTTGGATCCAGTATTTAATCAGGCTTCTGACTGTGAGGGTGTCTCTTCTTGGCAGCAGGCTCTGCCACACGTACTGTATATTACAGAACAAGCTGACTGTGGGTTATAGAAGTAAGTAAACATCTTTTCATATAGCAGAAGTTTAAAGAGCTGCAGTGTTTGTTAAATGATAAGGAGAAGAAAACTGAGAGTGAGAAAGGAATACGATAAACTGAAACAGCCTCCACCATTTACTAGGCAGTTCAATAGCATCCAGAAATTGGGTGAACTTCAGCAAGGAAGGATTGCCAGCAAGGAGACTCTTAAAGCTTTGGGGTCAAACACACCTATCCAGAGTTGAAGGAATAAAACCACAGGCTTAATGTAATGCTTGATGTATGTCTAAAAATAAACATGTTTACTATCTTTACATGTTATTAAACTATTTTGAATTTATTACATTGTATTTGTAATTGGTACTACCTTTAAAAAAAATCTCTTTTCCCAAGGAAAAATTTCGACTCAATACAAAAGTGTCCAAGGAATCTACACACAATTGCCACAAATAGGCTCTGCTCTTAGCCATTCCCAATGCCTGCCTATGGCCTCTGGTACCCCCTATCCATGTCTGTTGCTATGCAACGCTTATTGGACTAAAGGAGAAGGGTACCTAATGAAGGGGAGCTCAGATGGCGATTTTCTCCACCGCTGTGTTTTTCTTTCTTTTTAACAGCCTATCAACAGATTCCCATTTTTACTGTGATTTAAATTTTTTTAATTTTTTTTTTTTATCATTTAATATTTTTGATCTTTGGCTTTGTTTTTCCGATTATGTTCACCTTCTTACCCTTTAGGAACTGCCTTTGTACTGTATTACCTCCTATATATGACCAACCTGCTTGCTTTTTTGATTTTTATTCCATCAGTTATTGTATTACTTATTTGATGAAATATTATTTTTACTTTCCTCATGACTCTGTCCAGTATAAGCACATATGGAAAATGATGATGTTCTCAAGTAAGAATAAAATAATAATAATAATAATACATTTTATTTATATAGCGCCTTTCCCATGCTCAAGGCACTTAAAGACAGAGTCCAAAGAAATGTTGGAGAGCTGAAACTTTACAAAACAAAACAAGTGCATGATGGCACTGAATAACACAAACTTAAGAGAGCTGTCCATGCTCTTGGATTATAATTCATTTGAGCGGGTCTGGCTCGGTGGAGCTCAGTCTAATACCAAAATGAAATGCTTCCTACCACAAATGCTGGAAGAGGTGGAGTCAATTGCCCTCACTGGACATCCTCTTTGTGATGTAGTGGAAAAATGAGACAATACCATTAGCAACAGTGCCCCCTCTTGTCCCGGAGTGGTATTACATACTTCTGAAGGCAATCCCCAGCTGTGCATGCATGAAAATGGATGGACGGATGGATGGCTGGCTGGCTAGACAGATGGATGGATGGATGGATGAATGGATGGATGGATTCTTTTCACTAATACCATGTCTGCTTCATTACTGGGTCTTCACAGTCTGCTCTATAACAAATACACAGTCAGTTGTGCTTTATGAAGTGTCAATGCTGTCCCATGATCTCTTATTTAGCCATTGTGCAACTGACAACAGTAAAGAAAGTGTTTACAAACATAGAAAAAAGCATATTGAAATGGCAAGGGTTACAATTTAGAATTAAACATTTTGTAGTAAGTACTACAAAAGTAATAATAAAATGGCATGCACAAGTAAAACCAAATGAAGCTTCACAAACAGGTTTAGATAGAGAGTTCCAGAATGTGCACTCATTTGCCACTTTATTAGATTTATCTGTTGAACTGCTTGTTAACACAAATATTTAATCAGCCAATCACATGGCAGCAACTCAATGCATTTAGGCATGTAGACATTGTCAGGACGGCATGCTGAAGTTCAAAATGAGCAGCAGAATGGGGAAAAAGGTGATTTAAGTGACTCTGAACGTGGCACAGTTGTTGGTACCAGACGGTCTGGTCTGAGTATTTCAGAAACTGCTGATCTACTGGGGTTTTCATGCACAACCATCTCTAGGGTTTACTGAGAATGGGCTGAAAAAAGGAAAATATCCAGTGAGCGACGGTTCTCTGGGAAAAAATGCCTTGTTGATGCCAGAGGTCAGAGGAGAATGGCAAGACTGGTTCAAGCTGATAGAAAGGCAGTAGTAACTCAAATAAGCACTCATTACAACTAAGGTATGCAGAAGAGCATCTCTGAATGCACAACATGTCGAACCATGAAACAGATGGGCTACAGCAGCAGGAGACCACACCAGGTGCCAGTCCTGTCGGCTAAGAACAGGCAACTAAGGCTACAATTCACACTGGTTCACCAAAATTGGACAATAGTTGTTGCCTGGTCTGATGAATCTCAATTTCTGCTGCAACATTCAGATGGTAGGGTCAGAATTTGGCATCAACAATATGAAACCATGGACCCATCATGCCTTGAATCAACGGTTTAGGCTGCTGCTGGTGGTGTAATGGTTTGGGGGATATTTTCTTGTCACACTTTGGACCCCTTAGTGCCAACTGGGCATCATTTAAATGCCACAGCCTACCTGAGTATTGTTGCTGACCATGTCTGTCCCTTTATGACTGCAGTGTACCTGTCTTCTGATGGCTACTTCCAGCAGGATGACGCACCACGTCACAAAACTCAAATTATCTCAAACTGGTTTCTTGAACATGATAATGAGATCACTGCACTCAAATGTCCTCCACAGTCACCAGATCTTAACCCATTAAGGCACCTTTGGGATGTTTGTATCATGGATGTACAGCCGACAAATCTGCAGCAACTGCGTAATGCTATCATGTCAATACGGGCCAACATCCTTGAGGAATGTTTCTAGCATCTTGTTGAATCTATGCCACAAAGTTCTGAAGGCAGAAGGGGTCGAACCTGGTACTAGCAAGGTGTACTTAAAAAAGCGGCCAGTGAGTGTGTATTGCAGTCTCAGGGCAGCAGGGGCCACACAACATCATGGCAACATTGGACACAGAGCAGAAACCGATCTTGGAAAGGACAAGAGTTCACTGCAGAGCAGGCTCACTCATGCTACATTCTTACTCACATCTACAGCTGTCAATTAGCCTAATACATATGGCTAATCAGATGTGGGGAAAAAAACAAGATTCACAAAGAAAATGAAAAAAACTCTACACAGACAGTGACAGGGCCAGAACTCAAATCCAGGACTTAAGTGCTGTGAAACAGCAACACTCATCCATGTAGTACAAGAACTAAATTCATTCTACATTATAATGTTGAAAATTGCTTTGTAAGTTATATAGTGAATATTTTTGAGTGGGTGATTGACTGGATTGGTATTCATTGAGAAAACCAGAAGGAAGACAGCAGAGGGCACAACAAATAGTGGATAACCTGTCTAATTGCTAGATAGCTTTAATTTAGCTTGACAGATACACCATGCTGTAGACTAGATTGTGCCAAATGGAAAAACTGCTGCTCAGTTCTTCTGTTTAAAACAACTGTTTAACTGTTTTAAGGGGCTGACAAGAAGGCCAAACATTTAAAAATGAGTAGGAGAGCGATTACAAAATTGCTGTTTTTCTGGGTCACCCTCTGCAGATTCTAGGTGTATCAGGTCAAATTGTTCTTCCACTTGCCCATCAGCAGAATTCTGCAAAGTGGACCTTGCTCTCTTCCTTCTTTTGCTGAGCCTTCCTTATAACTCTCTACCCAGGTATTTTGACTTTTTGGCTATATACCTTGGCCTGTTTTTGAGATTATTTTTTTATCTTGCTCCAAAAATTTCATAATCTCCTGATCCTTTTGAGTTCCTCAAAAATGCTCCTAAAACGTGATCTTCGATTAGCCTTTTTTCTCTGTTAAGCATTAATGTTTTTTGTGAGAGTCTATGCAACACGCTAAATCTTAAATACCAAAAATGTGGTAATATCGTAAGCACCATATGTGACAACAAGCATCATTACCAAAAATAACATGGTGGTGCCCACAAAAGTAACACACAAAATACAGTGACCACAAAAAAACACAATCACAAAATGGTACCATGATGACATTACAAACCTAGCATTAAAATAAACAATCCAAAGCAAAAAAATTTTTGTGCAAAAATGTTATTGCTCATTTCCACAATATTTATGATGGCCTGTCTTAAACAAGAAACATGTCTTTGTCTTCCAGTCCAGAATCATGTACTGCAATCACACTGCAAACAGTATGCAGTAGTGATGCTCCAATTGATCGTCAGCTTATTGAGATTGGCTAATTTTCACCCCAAATTACTCAAACTGTTATCAGTAAATTAGCCAAGCTGAAAAAAACTGTTTATTTTTCAGAAGCTGCTTTTCTATGCTTTATGGTAATTTAGTCATGGTGCTCATTTACACAAAGTATTACAGTAGTTAAGGAATCACACTTGTCATTTTGCTGCAGAACTTCCTGTAAACAGAGAGTTAACAGTCAGATTTGTACAAGAGAACAAAGACAAAGAATGCTGGCTTTTACATTAACAAAAGTGGACTAATAAATAGAAAAAAGGGACACTGAGAGGTCGTCCTGGGTATGGAGAGGAATGGAAGAATTAAAGAAAGTGAGGTGTGAGTTCAGCAGAAATGAAAAGAGAATGAGTTCAGACCTTTTTATTTTGCCCTGTAATTAAAATGGACATTCCTTATCTGAGAGTGGATGGCGAGCGAGCTTGTGTGTAGTGCAACAGTTCACATTTTTAATTAGAAAAAGAACAGATAAAGAAGATTTGTCCTCGCTGCTAAGTAAACAGAAGGCTTTTTAGAGCCAAATGTATCTATTTTACTTGCAAACTTGTTAAGCATGTTCTTGATAAAAATGAACAGCTTATTAGAATTATGGCAGCATTTTTTTTATGGGATGTGTATTATGGATACATTTTTGTACATGTTTTGATAGTTTTAAAATGTATGTTTTAAGAGGATTTTATTTATTTTAGTATTTTTATGGGCACTAAAAGAAAGACTACACAATTTCATTTTGTTAATAAAAAATGAACAGGTAATACTGGTACTTTGCAGTTTAATTATAAAAATACAACTTTAATATGGAACATAAGGCTTCTACATGGCTGATTATGTAGGAGCCTACCTGGGGGAAAATAATTTAAAGGATAAAGAAAACAAATCAGAATCAGTATCGGAATCCAGCCAATTCTAGTAACGTGAAATCTGTGATCAGTGTCAGCCTTAAATAACCCGATTGGAGCATCCCTAGCATGAAGGTACTCGTACAACCTTTCGGAGACTACCCTTAAAACAGCAGCATGGCTCCATTTCCGCTACCTTGGGACCATCTGTACTGCTTTCAGTAGTATAACACCATCCTGCTGCCGCTCTGTGGTCTGTATCTCATTATAGCCCTGTCACCTGCTGAATTACCTGTCCTCTGCAATGCCAAAGAAACTTTACTTGTTTCCACCCACATCACTAGTTTAGTCCAGCTTGGTTTGACATTATGTAAAAAGGTTCACCACCTGCTAGCAGAGCCTGCCTTCTCATATTAGCATGCCAAATTCCTCTCTTCTTCTCTATTTTTATTTCTCTTTCCCTAGTAGAGATTTTATTTTGGAAATATTCTTTGCCTGTGTCATTGTATTCATGCCCTTGATCTGGCAATGGCTTTGCTAGCCAGGTACCCCGTCACATAAACACCATAAATGTGTTAATTTGCTTCCCTGCTGTAAAACAGCATAGAATGAGATTATTTCTGTGTATTGACTATATCACCCTGCCTAGAAATAAATATCACCATTTGTTCATTACAATAATCTACAGATATCGCATGACTACTGCAGGAGAAACAGAAATGAACCGATTATAAATGGCATTTAAGGCAGCTCTTACAACAGGCACAACCATTGTATGTTTTATTTAGATATCCATCAAAAGAATAGGCCGCTTTGTACGCTTTTTATATCATGAAGGACAAAAAAGTTGTTTAAAGTGCCCCAAGAAATTTTAAACTGTGGCTATGTCAGGAACAAAATAGAGGTTAAGAAAAGCTATCAAATGCTCTGATAAGATAAAATAGCTCTTTTCATGCTTTTATGACAGATTTTTTTATATAAAGAGGAGGTCAAGGAAGACTATTAAAACAATGTAAAAAAAGTCTTTGTGGCTCCTATGAGGATAACTTCAATTGGGCCATTCCTTCCATCTTGGTCTAATTTAGGAAAATGTGTATGGGAGAGTTTCTGGTGAAACCTCTTTTCATAATGGAAAATGAGGACACCAAAAGATGAAATTCCCAAAGTTATAAATATGTCAGAGAAATAATATGAACATCACCTTCACTTCAGGTTAACTCCTGATAGTACAGGTGCTCTCCAGTTTCAAACTATTTGTTCTAAAGCAACATCTTTTCTACTGTGCATTATATTAAAGCAAAATTTAATATATCTCTGCATTCTCTAAAAACTATTTGGAGATTTAAAACCTTAGCAGTATATGTAATTGTTTTGCTGATGTGTTGATGACAGGATCTTTTGGCAAAATATGACACATTAATACTCTGCATTTTTAATGTATATAAAATGTTAGAATAGTGTATGTTCATCATACTGGTTGGATTACATTGTACAAATAATGAACATTGATGTGTTAGGCACACCTTTAAAATAATACAAATCATAAAATTGCATACTGTGAAGAATAAAAGATACAAAAAATACAATTCTGTGAATATTTACAACTTTTGGTGATACAGTAGCAAAGCGTCAGAATCCCAGTCCAGTCACTGCACTTATGGAGTTCATTTGCCCCATGTCCGCGTTGATATTTCCCAACAGCTACTGAAGTTTTTTCTTCTACATCCCAAAGATATTTGTATTTCAGTAACAAGTGACTTTGAATCCACCCCACTAGAGTGATTATGGCTGTGTGCATTAGTATGCCCTCTGATACATAGGCACCTTGTACATTATTGGATTCTGCTTTGTGCTTGACATGGCCAGCACGGGGTTTGACTTAGATTAGACATGTTTAATAACAGCTTCATTGATCTTCAACCTTGCAAGACTGCTCTCATATGTTTGATTTTTGTTCTCTTATTTTATTATGGATCCAGACTACTTATATAGAATTTGACTAATGCACTTTAAACATTAATATAAATAATGCATTCCCAACAGCCTACAAACAATACGTTTTATATAAACACTTATGACAATTTGTATTAATTTAATTAACATGTCTAACCACAATACACTAAGTTAACAAGGTTAAACCTTTGATGGACCCAGAATAAGTCATCTACCAGATAAATGGGGAAAAAACAGAGAATGTGTGGTGTTCAATGTGTCTCATTTGATATAAAGCTATACCTTTGACTGTGCAAATAGTCGGTCGATTAAATCCTCAGAGAGGAGATGTTGCTATATTACTTTAGATGCAGTACCCCACACCCTGTCTGTTTCTTATACCACAGACTGTAGGGGAATGACAATACTATGTGGAAAAGAAATAATCTAAACCTTGAGCACATATTCACAAGGACATATTCAAGACTCAGTTACCTAGGAGATCATTCTCAACAATTAAATATTCTTCTCTGTATAAAGGATGAAGGAATTTATGTGATTCTAACATTGTGCACTTTTCAAAATATTACTGAAATCTTGTTCTACCTTAAAGGTTTCTCTCTCCAAAATTAGAAAAAGGTGAGGAAAATGTTAAAGGCAGTGAACTTGTTTTTATTCCACTTGACAAGGCTATCCAAGCGGTTAATCCATCATCACATGAATACACACTGAGGGGGATAAAAGTATAAATTAAAAACTAAATGGAAATCCAACAATAATAATATTGCCTATGATACAATATGTTTTATTATAGACATACAACATATACTGTACAGCCAGCCTGTGTGAATTTTCTCTGAAAGATTCAACAAAAAGAATAAGCATGTCAGGTTATTTGGTGAGTGCATTAAACAATAAGCCCTGCGATGGACTGGTGCTCCATCCAGGGTTGGTTTCTGCCTTGTACAATAGTAGATAGGCTGGCCCTGGCAACCCTAAACTGGTTTAGGCAGGTTTGAGAATATTACATCATGCTCCATATTATATGCCATCATCATTTCTACAGCAGTGTTCCTTTCTGTTTCTGTTTATTAGTTTCATAACATAGCATTACAAAACATATGAGCAAAACAAAAGAGCCTACAATGAATAAAACAAAATTTTATATCCAAGCTCCCCAACCTATTAGGAAAAGAATGAAACATTAGGAAGCGGATTCTCTTCCCTTTTTTTAATTCTATTTATTTATTTATTTATTTACTTTTCCTGATATTAAAGTTTTACCCTGTAAGCCTAGCTTTCTTTCTCATTGGGGGAGGTTGATTTGATTCAAACCTAGTATTATAAAATTTGACGTGCTTGTATGGAATGATATTTGATTTTAATAAATTCAATAAAATGTTAAAAAAGGAAAAGAATGAAACTGAATAACCAAATGTATTGTAGTTGTCAGTCAAAGATATTGAAGTGTCTAAAACATAAGAGGGGCCCAATATGCTTACTAAAAGACATTATTAAAGGTAAGCACAATTAAAAAAAAAGTTTTGCACAGTTCTTCAGATGGAACATTGATTTTACCAAGTTTTAAATAGGATAGGACATTCTTATCCCAATAAGTTAAAATAAATAGTTTAGGATTTTTCCAATTGAACAAGTTAAACAATATTCTGAAATAGATATGAAACTTTTTTGAGGATTTTTATTTTGACAATATTAATTCTCCCACATAATCACCATCTATTAATAGCAAGCTTAACATTTAAATATGCAATGGGAGGTCTGCAAAAAGAAAGTACACCTTTTGAAAAGGACCTAGGAGTTGTGGTAGACTCATCACTATCAACTTCCAGACCTTGTTCTGAAGCCATTAAGAATGCTAGCAGACTTTTAGGTTATGTAGCACAATGCGCACAGTACAAGTCCAAGAAATTTATGCTCAAGCTTTATAATGCACTTGTAAGGCTTCATCTGGAGGACTGTGTGCAGTTTTGGTCTCCAGGCTACAAAAAAGGACATAGCAGCACTAGAAAAGGTCCAGAGAAGACTGACTAGGCTAATTCCAGAGCTACAGGGGATGAATTATGAGGAACAATTAAAAGATCTGAGCCTTTTCAGCTTAACCAAATGAAAAATAAGAGGTGACATGATTGAAATGATTAAAATTATGAAAGGAATTAGTATAGTGGATTGAGACTGTTAATTTAAAATAAGTTCAACAAGGACATAGTAGCACAGTTAGAAACTTGTTAGGGGTAAATTTTGTACAAACATTAGGAAGCTTTTCTTCACACAGGGATCAACAGATATAGTATGTGTACTGAAGTATCGTGGTGGACAGTAGGACTGTAGGGATGTTCAAAATGCAACTTGATGTTATTTTGGAGGAATTAGGGGGATAAAAAGGGTGAGCTTTGTTGAACTGAAAGGCATGTTCTCATCAAATTGTTTCTAATTTTTTAATGTTCTACCACTTCATTAGAATCAATCTAAAATTAAAAACTACTGATTTAGGGGATGATTTTTTTTACAAAAGCCAACTGTAAGCACACAATGGCCATAAACATTCAGTCTGGCTGGGGATTAAAATTAATAATCCTAATAAAGAAAATTACTTTTTGTTTTTTCTTATTATTATTCATTTGCATCTTGCACAAGTTAAAAAAACAAAATAAGGAATGAGGTCTGACACATAAATCTTTTGTGTTTGCCTCTGAATAACCTTCCTGCTCTTAATGTAAAACTAGATTTATGAGGGAAACATTGAAAGCTTCATGTCAACAAAACATAATTAGTTAGGGTCAGAATGATAAACAAACGAGACTATGATTAAAACAACTGGGGAAAACAAATTCCCCTACGTAAACAGTGCTTTTTAATGAGTAAAATACACCAAAAAAGTTGTAACTAGATCATTTCTAATCATTATGTACATTAATTCATCACTGAATTGCTTAATCCAACTTATAATTGGATGGAAAGCAGGAACAAAACCTGAGGGAGCACCTGCTTATGAACATTATATTGCATATAAATAAAAGATATACACATGCAAAGAAAGATTAATTTAAAGAGTCACACAAGAAAACAGTAAAATGTATTAAACTATTAGTAGTTTAAAAATATCTGAATTGCAAGTGGGATCAGTAAATGATCTCAAGGATACCAAGATGAAGACATACTGTGTAACAGCGGTACTGGAGAGTATTGTGCATGGTAGTGTATTAAAGAATCTTCATATTGTATAAACAAATGCCAAAAGCAACATCTTATGCATACATGTCAAACATTTCACTGAGGCTAATTATATAAGCACCTTAAGATATATGTTGTCTCCTTCTAACTAGCAACTGAACCATACACTTGCTCGTATTGTACATTCAAAACACAAGCTAATCAGAGAGCATGGGCATAAGAACAGTATTGATATTCACTTTGTTAAAAATATATTGTGCATCATAGACCTCAATTGTACAGAAAAGTATATAATATCCATCCAACACATATAAAGTACCTCTGAAAGAGCAAAACGCAAAAGCAAATTAAAAAGAGTTATGTGTCTATGTACAACAAATATGTGAATTAAAAGGGATCCAAAAAGCAAAGAAAGAACAGCCACACAATGACATGAGGACAGAATCTTTGGTCAGGAACATAACATAATATTCTCAAGCTCACTTGATCCAATTAAAGGTTTTGATGGTAATGGCCTGTCTCACCATGACTGGACACAAAGTAGGAATGAGTCAGTCTAATGTAAGGTCTAAATACATGCAGACACACACACACGCAGTTAATATTGGCAGAAAGTGCACTACTCCAATTAGTCAAGGGATGCTCAACAAATTAACTGGTTGCTTTGTATCACTTTCTGCAGGTTCAGGTCATCTCATAGTAGTTTTGTTTCCCTCCTCTTCAACACAAAGACAAAAATGTATAATCAAAAGAGAAATCAGCTTTGTGCTAGGAGAACAGGAGTACAAATGCAGAGAAACAACATAAGGCTTGATACAAAGAATAAGAGTTCGATTGGTAACATCAGTGCATGTCATCTGCTTCTGTTAACAGTGACTGAAGTGAAATTAAAGTTGCTATGCAACAGAAACAAGAGATGTATTCAGAGACAAACAGCAAGTGAAATGTGTGGACAAAGGTAATGCAACTGGACAATGTGTAAGCAGGGGAACAACAAGACATAGACAAGGGAAATGTGTGACCATACTACAGTATATGCCATATTGCTTAGGTTTCATTCAATTCACTTGGAGAATAACAATGAAATTATTGTTACATTTTTCATGAAGCTTACTCACACACATAGCATAAATGCCACATTGTGTTGACAGTCATTGGCAGCCCTTTGTCATTTACTGAAGCTATGGAAAATATGTGAAATTACCATTATTATGTTTCTTATAAAAAACAACAGATTGAGCTGAATGCTTTTATAGAGTAAAAGTATTACAATTGTACAGTTTCCCTTTTCTTTCAACATACAGTATTCTTCAATGAGATTAAAAGATGCATCTGTTCTATCCAATATAAGCTCCAATATATGTGCACTTTCTTGTTTGTTTTTACTCTTCAGAAAACAATAATACACTCAAACGGACCTACTGAGTACCCCAGGGCCTGAATTCCGGAGCCAGTCACCAAAATTATGTAGAAGAAGACACTTTGAATGTGCATCATAAACTTCAATTAATGCTTGAAATCACTGAGGATATGAAATACATACCAGAGTACTATAGGATACACTCAAGCACACATCCACACTAGGCCAATTCAGATTTGCCAGTCAACGTAACTGTATGTCTTTGGACTGTGAGAGGCTCTCCATTACCACATGCAAATTGCATAAAAAGGTTAAACATGCAGGTTACTGATCTTCACTGTTGTAATTGTGAAATGAAATATACTCTTTAAAATTCCACTGAGCTTATTCACAGAATATGTTATCAAGAACATTATTATTTTCATTTTGTGAATAACATTGAAATATTTATATACATAAAGCCATCGTGTTTTACACCTCCCAGTATTAGAAGACCTGGGAGCACATTGGAAACTACTGAAAAAAGGACTGAGAACTTCAGACACCTCAGATCCTGTTTTGTTTCCATTGTTTTAAAAGATCAACAGTACACTGTAAATGATGTGCCACAGAGGGATAAGTGAGCGTTCAATCTGCAGGACCGCTCCTTCTATTCATATATTTATATAGGAATATAAATTGATTATAAGTATGAACAGCTCAAAGCTACACCAGACACATCAGTCTTGCAAAAGAAGACCCTTGCTCTGTTAACTGAGATTGGACTTCATGTAATTGACTTGCTCACAAGGCATTTGTGTGGTAAGAAATGTTGTGCGCTGTTAAATAGAGAAATGACAGAATCCACTCTGCTTAAATTAAGAATATTAGATAAAGGAATCCTGTATTTCTGGACTTAAAAAGTCTATTTAATAACTTTGTGTCCTTGCAGTCCAAGCCTCAGAATCAGTTCCACTCAAGCTGGCTACTGTAGATGTCACTGTCAGTGCTACTCTTCTGAATAGTTTTATTAGATGTTCAAGGCAGATTTTTGGTAGTCCGCTCTTTGTTTAGAGTAACAGGATCCCATTTATCCGAAAAGGAAGTGTTTTGTTATACTTATCAGAACTCACAAGATTGTCTCTTTTGGTTAAATGGTCAAGGACTCTTAGCATGGGTTGGACTGCCAGCTCTCTAGCGTTCTAAGGGAATAATGCTGGCTTCCTCTCAGATCACAATAAACTCTGGTTTTTTAGGCCTAGTACTTGTGACATCTGTCTGGGATGCTTTAAAGTTACCACTCTGATGCCAACTTTGCTCTTGCCAGGTTCCTGCTATCTGGACAGTCAGCAAAATCTAAGTGACATCATGTTAGTTGTTCTCAAGTTAATCTTTAAAATAAGATGGAAGAATGTGTTCTTTTACCCAAGGACATGGCAATTACTCTAGACCCTGACCTAAAATTCTCAAATGTTTATCAATTGTCTCCTTTGGGAAAGCTTAGATGTATGCAACAACCTAAATGGCTTAAAATGTGATGATGAAAACATAGATGAAAAATGCCCATTTTCTGGACTATAGTGATGTACTATGAATTCCTTTTCTCTCAGCACTGCAGAAAAAACATCAAGAACTAAGTGCAAGCTTACACTGACAATGATCCACAATATGTTACTGTTTCATTTTTCTTCTTACTATGTACAATATAATATTCAACTGGCACTAGAATCACAGCTTTCATAATGATTATTATTTCCCAAAGGAGAACTGTCTCTTGTTCATCTGCAATTCTTACACATACATCAGATGAAAACATTTTTGCACCATTACTTCATTTCATGCTGGACTGACTCAGACATTCTTTGGGTATTTTGAAGAGGTGGTATATTTCATATATACAATATGCAATCTTTCTAAAGTTATTCCTAAACTTATGCACTCAAATCTTCCTCATGGAGAACTAGAACAAAAGCCAGGAACATTCATTTTATGACATCTCTACTATGAACATTCAGAGATATTAATTGACCTGAAACAAATCTATGGGATGTACTTCACCAACTATATAACAACTGAAAGCTATACTTGATTTGTAACAAGTTGAGTGACTTATTAATTTATGCATGGATTATTTAAATAAACATACAAGTGTTGTTTGTTATCCTTTTAGATTTGTATGTTCAATTTTGCAATAATATTTATTATTTCCATTATTTCCTTATTTTCATCATTATCTTAGTGATATTGTGCCGCCATTTCATTAGCCTTTTTGCTATCCATGCAGATATTTTCCGATGTTTTCCAAGCAGTTGCGGGTCATATTGTTTAATTGTTGTTAGGATGGTAGCTACCATGGGACTGGCATTGATATAATGTGTGACATCATTGTGCAGCAATTATTTAAGATGGCCTCAGCTTTTGGATTTAATTTGTATATGTTTATTTTTGGATATGGCTTGCTGAAAATTTAGTTTGGTTTGACTTTCATTTTAACAGTTTACAAATTAGTCTAGACAGATAGAGACTTTCCCAACCTTCCCTCACCATCTACTATTGAAATTAAACTTTCTAGATGTGATGAAGATATAAATTGTATGTCTGTATTTCCATATAACTTTACAAACTGTACCAGGGGTTCCCAAACTCAGTCCTGGGGACCCACTGTGGCTGCAGGTTTTTGTTCCAACCAGCTTTTGTTTTTAACTGGACTCCTGGGCTAATTAAATGAACTGTTATTTCTCAAGTTCTGTGTTTTGGGAACAATATAGAAATTAGAAAACTAAGTTTGGTAAATTGTTTTTATTAAAATTTACTAAGCAGTGATATGTGGAATAATGCATTTTTTTTCTTTTAAACAATTTTTTCTAATTGTTTAATTAATGTATTATTTACTAAGCTAAAGTAGTTGTAGCCTTTCATGATTCAGTTTTGTTTGCCTAGGTGTCTGCTCTGCTCATTTTTAATTGTCATTATTAAGATACAATGAAAGGAGAAAACTGTACAGAGAAAGGGCAATATATAATGAAATCCACAAAAGACAGTTAAACATTTAAAGCTACTGTGTTTTTCTGAATCTAGAATCAGAGGAGAGAAAACAAAATACCAGCTAATTAAATGAGATCAGTGTTATCAGTTGCTGTCATTGATTATAAATCTGGCCGGAACAAAAACCTGCAGCCACAGTGGGCCCCTAGGACCGACTTTGAGAACCCCTGAACTATACCTTTGTTTAGATTATCTGATACATTGTTAGATCCTTTCATAATAATAATAATATACACCCCCTCCTCATTATGTGCAAAATGTTTCTAACTCAACTCAGAACTGCATTTTGTACGCATTTCTCTCACCTGAGATTATCCAAAATGTGTCAGAGAAATGATCCCTCTTCTGTCAGATTTCATCAGGCTTCTGCTACAGTAGGTCACCTATTTTTAGAAATGTATGAAATGTCAATCTTTGCTTGAGATTTTGAGATCACAATAATGCCCAATCCTTTTACAATTCTCCGTGGGGTAACACCTGATGGGACTTTACTACTTAATAAAGTTTTTTTTGTAATGATGAGTGTAATGATGAGTTACACTACACTACTAGTATTATATTAGAAGAAACCTGATCCATCCACCATTACACGAGGAAAAATACAATTTCCTACTTTACTTAAAAGTAGAAAAAAGTTAAATTCACATTAAGAAGAACATTTTAACATGTTTTATAATCTTACAGAAAACATAAAGCGTGTTTACTTCTTATTAAATCCTTTTCTTTTCCTGGGGCTTCACATATAAATGGTGTGCACGCACAAAAATGCTGCATACACCCGTTTCCATGCTCACACAGTGATGTATAAAAACCAAACCTGGTGTAATGCCAAGTACATTTTAACGGCAGCAAGTTTCTACTTAGTTTTGCAAAAGGTGGCACCCACCATCAAAGCATTGCTACTGTTTCTGTGTGGTTTCCTCATCTTTTTCATAGTCCCATCCATAACGCTCACTTTGTCAAATACACCAAAATTAATTGCATATCATTAACAAATTTTAACCACATGATTGTAATCAGTTTGTAACAGTATAACGGTGCACGGAATGGCCAAACTATTCCAACCACCATGGCTGCTTTAGCGTTGTTAGAAGACATTGCAAATGGAAGAATTAATAGAAAGTGTGTATTTAGAGATTATACTGATGTCTTGTCCCATGATGATGACCAACTTCTTATTTGATTTAGATTTCCAAGAGCTGTCCTCTTCAAGCTGTGTGCTGAACTGGGGCCAGCTTTACAAAGGCAGACTTTGAGGAATTGTGCTCTACCTACTCCTTTGCAAGTTCTGTAACAGGAAATTTTCAGCATGAACTCGCTGGCCAGTTGGGTACTTCTCTGTCATCTCTGAGTCACACCATGCTAGCTGTATGGTATGGTATTATCCACTTGTCATCAAGATATATAAGATTTCCTTACACTGTGATTGAACAGACAAATATCAAACAACTACAATGTCCGGTTTTTGCATGCACATTGCTATAAAGCAGTGTTTCCCAAACTCGGTCCTGGTGAACCCCTGTGGCTGCAGGTTTTTTGTTCCAACCGGATTCCTAATCATTGACAACACCTGATAACACTGATCTCATTTAATTAGCTGGGTTTTTTTTTTCTTTTATTTCGACATTCAGAAAAGCACAGCAGCATGATTTTTACATTTATAAGACATTTAGAAATATTTCTGTTTTTGCTATAGATATAAATGCTTAACTCTCTTTTGTTGATTTCATTATACTTTGCCCTTTCTCTGTGCAGTTTTTCCCTCTTCATTGTATCTTAATAATGACAATTTAAAATGAGCAGATCAGACACCCAGGCAAACAACACTGAATAATCAAAGGCTGCAACTTCTTTAGAGTCAGACCCACTAATTAGTAAATAATGGATCAATTAAACAATTAGAACTCCTAGAAAAGTAGAATGAAAATCAAGATGAAAATACTGTTAAAAAGAAAAAAAAATACATTATTCCTATATAACTGCTTGGTACATTTTAATACTTTTTTTTTTTTAGCAAACTTAGTTTTCTAATTTCTATATTGTTCCCTAAACACAGAACTTGGGAAATATCAGTTCACTTAATTAGCCCAGGAGTTCAATTAAAAACAGAAGCTTGATGGAACAAAAACCTGCAGCCACAGGGGTTCACCAGGACCGAGTTTGGGAAACACTGCTATAAAGGCACCTTCAGAGAATTAATTTGGTTATGTAAATAGAAGGCATTTCCACTCTATTAATGAACAAATTATCTGTGATGTAAAAATGCATCTCATTAATGTTGTGGTGAGATATATAAGTGTCTCACCAATTACTGCAGCAGCTTGTTGCTCAAATGGTGTCAGCCCCGGAATTCCACCATTTCCTCCAGTGGTTTTGACTCTCAGACAGTGGGCTGCGAATCGCCTTTTCAGGTTGACTTTGATATCTGACCACTTCTTTTTTTATTCCGGGCACAGGGCGGCTTTCTGAACTTGAACTTTTTAGTGCCTCCACCACACTGTGCCAGTTACCTTTTGTTGCTCATACCACTGCTTAGGCCACCAAATAGTACATTTTTCCTTGCTTCAGCTTTACTAAATAGGACCTCCATTTCACATTCACTGAAATTGTTCTTTTTTACGTGTGCTTTTGACATTGTGTTTTAATAAAACACTGAAAGGAAGGAGTTATTTAAACTGATTTGCATATTCAAATAGGTGAAGTTCTGGGAGGAGTTGGGATCTGGCTGTAGGCTAGTGTATGTGCATTAAAATTCACATTGATTGGGGTTTATAAAGGGAAAGTGCGTAGGACTTTGCTTACGCACAGTTCTATGCATCTGAATTTTTTTGTGCGTATGCACATTTCTAGTTTTGTCTGTACATCATGTTTAAGTGTAAATTCTATGCAAGGCGTTATACCTGAGGCCCCTGGTCTCTAGACAGATGTGAGTTATCTGATCTTAGTAATTTGTAGTACTATATTTTTTATTTATCTGTAATGTACATTTGAATGAAACTTTAAAGTCAGTAAAATAATTTAAAAAAATAAACATTTGTTTGTCTTTGATTTAATTCCACTTGCCAGATCCAGTCTTTTGCAGCTGACTTGTATTCCCTGTCACACTCTGTTGATGCACTTTGTTTCAAATGTCACACACTTATTTCAAGTACTCTTGCATTTTAAGGATGTGCGGCTGCTATGATAAAGCCATCTTTCTTGATGTTTAGAATGACTTTAATTCATGTGCTTTATCACACTAAAATGCTGAATACAAATTGTGTATGTGATATTCTGTAATTCAACCACACATGCTCCTTTCTGCTTGTTTGCCAATATTTATTTGATATATTGTTAGCAACTTGTTTGCTGATGCTTTTGTTATTCAATGCAAATGAATAAGTGTACACCCTTGAACAAAAACAAAACCTACTATAAGATCTGTGGTAATATTCTCAGTGTAGTATTCTGTTTATAAAAACAACTGAGAAAACCTTAGCATAGTTCATTTGTGTAAAGATAAATTAAGTTCTATACAAGAAATAAATGTCTGCTGTCAGACTTATCTCAGAACTACACTGACTTTCATTAAGATAAAGTAGATTTCAAAATTGTAAATAAATGCCATTCCCAGACTGATGAAAACTGTCTTACACACTTTAAGTGTTGCAAGAAAATATATACTGTATACTGTACATAAACACTCAGGGAGCACGTTTTCAGGTTAATCTGCTCATTCATGCAAATAGTCTGTTGCGATAAACAGTCATGTGGGAGCAACAAAATATACAGAATATATACAAGGCAGACATTGTCAAATAATGGTTTTTATTTGACAAAACAGAATGCACAAAACACATGATTTAAGAGACTTTGACTGTAGTACGTATGATAGCTGTTGCCAGACTTAGTGGTTCTAGGATTTCAGAAACTGCTGCCCTTTGGGGATCTTCACATAATGTGGGCTATACAGTTTACAGAGGATGGAGAAATGAACATAAATCTGTTTTGAGGCTGAAAATGTTGCTGAGAGAGGTGAGAGGGGAGCTACAAACCAAAAGAAATGTGTAAAATACCGAAATTATAGCTCACAATGGTGTACAGAACGACATCTCTGAGCACAAAAAGCTTGAACACATACTGGTTGCATATAGGTTGCTACAGCAGCAGCAGCAGCATACCATGCCAGGTTCCTGTTCTTTTAACTAAGAAAAGAAAAATGAGGATAGTACCCTGGACACATGATCGACAAAACAGGATGAATTAACATAAAATAAATACTGACTGAATCTTGGTTTCTGCTGTAACACACAAGTGGCAAAATGAATGCCAGAATTTGGCATTAAGAAGCATCAATCCAGGGATCCATTCTGCCTTGAGTCAATGGGACAAGCTAGTGGTGTTCGTCTAATGTTATAGGGAATGTTTTCTTGGCACACATTAGGCCTCTTGAAAGCAGCAAGGCATCATTTGTCTGCCCCAGCACATCTCAACCTTGCTCTCAAGCATGCATATCCTATTTTGACAATGGTCTACAATTTTTCATATGGATCTTGTGATCAGGATAATATGCCATGTCACAAGGCATAGGCAGGAGTCAGGACCAGTGGAAACATATTATCTGCAATGATGAATTACGCTTCACTATCTAGCAGTCTGATGGACAAATTTGGGTTTGGACACTACCTAATAGTGAATATTGTGGAAACAATTGACTTACTCTTGTATATATATTTTTGAAGTGATATTATTTAGATTTTTTTAAATGAAATATCAAAATTACATAGAATATCAAAATCATGTTTAACTAGAGTCTTCTATTTTTACAGCATTAGATGAATATACATGCATTAAGCACTTTAATAATAATAATAATAATAATTCTTTACATTTATATAGCGCTTTTCTCACTACTCAAAGCACTCTCCACACAGGGAGGACCCAGGAAGCAAACCCACAATCTCCATACTGCAAAGCAGCAGCACTACTGCTGCGCCACCTTTGAGGATCGACAATTTATACCATTTACATCTAGTATATTAAAATCTATTATTTAAAAAAATAACACAGAGACTCATGCCAGCTGAGTAACTGTAATAAACAGCACAGGTCCAGAAAATAGATGTAAGGAACCATGAATCATGACAGTATTTAAAAGGACTAAAAAGGTAACTAAATCCGCTCAAAAATAAAAAAAAAAGTTAAAACCCAAACTAGAAAAAATAAAAAGACAAACATCCATACATCCACTGCCAAATCTATTTAATAAAATGAGTGTCACACAGGAGCCAGAGCATATTATGGTACCCATGGGTACAGGCCTGGAATTAAACATAGACAGGGCGCCATTCCATTTCAGGGTGCACTAACACACAAACCCACATTCACTCATACATTCACAAATCAGAGTCACCTGTTAAACTCAAATGCACTTATTTGAATATAGAAGGAAAACTGGCAGTACCAGCAGAGAATCCCTCCGTCATGCTACCTATATACAAATATATGAATTACATATGTTAATATAAAATGGCTTGAGCAATTCATTTAAAACTGGTAAGTTTTAAGCCTATCTTATGTTTAAGTCAAAAATTTTAAATCTTCTTCAGGTAGAATAAAATGGAAAATGCAGAATTAAAGCATTGCCGTTAAAACAGGGTAGCATGCATTTAAAAATTAGTATATGTATATTCCAAGTCATGGAAAATCTTAAGGCAAGAGACAGATACAAATTCTGCTCAGAACACTAATCCTACTGTATTTACAGTAGTACACTATAACCAACTGGACTGTCACCTGGTTAATGAGGGGAAAATAAAGCGTATAAGTAAGTTGAGAATGATCAGCATGGGATGAGGTCATTACTGAAGTCCCTCAGGGATCTCCATTACAAAGGAATAGTCTTTACATGATGCTACACCCTTCCCTATTCCTGCCTGCTTCACATGCATTTTGCAACTTAATGTTTGTAAAAAAAGTATGCACAAAACAAAAAAGTGGCTTCCTTAGTGTCAAATGGGTTTTACTTGGTAACCTTTAAAAACTGTGCAGTGCTTATATCAGGTCTTTTAGTTATCTAATCTAGACAAATAATTTAAATACCTTTACTTAAATGGATGGAATCGTATACTGAAGAAGACTGCATAAATAAATTAAAAAGTCTGAGATGATATTTGAAACGGTTAAATACTAGGAAAAGTAATTCAATGCCGTTATGTGAAAAGTACTAAACACAGGCGAAAAAATAATTGAAAATCAAGTAATTACAAGACAATAGACTCGTATTAACAAAAGTGCATTCAGAAAGGATGTAAATATCATTATTTCACATCCTTCAGTACAGGCATTCCATAACTGAAGGGACATAAAAACTGAAAGATGTAAAATAAAAAATGTGCAATATTAACCCAGAGATGTTTGGCTCAAACAGTGTTACTCTTCTGAGACAATAGTTGCAATATTGTGCAATGCTGAATTACAGATATAGTATAAATAATGTTCACTTAGGGAACTGCAGTCAGATAAACTCCAATACTGTCACATCTCAAGCCTGTTTACTAATAAAATTGACTTTGTGGGACTCTCATCAGTGTCTGTGTGAAATCCACAAAGGCCATGATTAAGTGAATTAGATTTCACAAGAAAAATGCTTTCAAAAGAGAAAACAAGAAGCACTTATTTACAAAATTATAGTTTGGTCTACAGCAAATGTCTATATCCAGCGTGAATGTAGAGTGCCCAATTTATTTTAAAATAACTCTACAAAACACTAAGACAATCGAAACATTTTAGAAACCATACACTGTAAGTTAGATGAGCTATGTAATCCTATAACTTACATAAACTTTATGTGTTTACTTGTTTTGTTTATATAGTGTGACACGTGAGTCACTGTCCTGCACCCAACTTTATTCCAATCAAAACAGGAACAGTCAGGGCTTTTAATAAGATGGGGGCTACCAATTCAATACACAAATACACAGCAAATGAGCAGGGACAGGGACAGGTTAGTGACCGGGTTATAATGTTCCCCACATCACCCATTAAGAGACTGACATTTTACGCAGGTAAGCTGTGTATTTGCAGTTGCCTCGGTGGTGCTGTGAACCTGCGGTTAGCTCTGCCCTTGACAGATGTGTCAATCTAATTTCAGTGTGCAGCACTGTTAGGAGGGTCTCAAAAGAGCTCAAAAATCTCACACATGGTCAAATATGAATTACTACAAATTGCGGAAATATGACATGTTGGCTATACAGTGTTGTCTTTCCATCCACTTTCTTAACTTGCTCTCACTTTTACAGGTTTTACATTGGAGCCAGATGCAAAAGAACACAGATGGAAGCAGATGGCATTGAGGAGACATCAGTCCACTGAACTGTAGACGCAGGCACAATCACACTAGACTAATAAGACTTGCCAATCAATCTAATGGCATTTCTTTGAATTGTGCGGGAGAACCTCCAGAAAAAGCCCCCAGGAAGAAGGTCTGAGCAGGCATCCACTATCTAAGCCAAAAATAAAATAAGTTCAACCACAAACCAGCCAAAAATAAAACTGGAGCCCAATCACAGCTATCTGCTGTGAATTTTGAATTGCTAATCGGACTGACAAGTATGTCTTTGGAGATGTGGGACGTAATCCAGTGTGCCCGGAAGAAAACACAAAGGCACTGAGAGAATATAAAAACTCCACACAGATAACAAACAGGCACTACTGTAGATCTTTAAGGCAGCAGTACTACACCCCAATCCATCCATTTAAATAATAATTTCTAATTTTATTTTCCTAAGTGAAAGAGTATTCATAGTAAAACTCCACACCCAAAATAATACTATACAAACAATAGTGCTTTTATTAAACAGAATAATCACAATGGAGGGGAGATTAGATGGAGAATTCAAAGTACAAACAAACAAGAGGTAAACAAAACCATGTTGTCACTTTTGGTCTACCTACAGTAAATAGATCTTGAATCTCTGCCTATCTGGTGACGTGGTCGGCCCACTTACTCATATAAAAGTACCAACACAAATAACTCTATTTCTTACTTTGTACCTCTTTCTCATATACTTCCATTTGAAGCTGGTCTTTGGTCCCCCAGCCAGTTGAGCCTTAGCCTCAACTTATCTCCCAACTCTAGATTCAATTTGTCTATAACCTTCTGGTGAGGGTGCCATACACATACTCAAGGTGAAGTTAGGCTGACATCCCTAAAGCAGCCTCTGGTCTCCTTGAATATTTGCTGTCATGAAATTATGGTTCTTCCCATTATTTTCTAACATTTCTCTGAGCTTCCATTATATTTTATTTAATATTATAATGTGCATTTTGTATTATTTTAAGATATTACTTTAATGTTGTTTGTTGTTGACATCCTGGTCACTGTATGTGAATCATGTCATTTAGCATATGAAGCCATGACCACAACACTATTTAAGATAGCAGCACTCAGTTCCCGGTATCCTTGCCTTGGAATAATTATCAAAAACTGTGTTATATTATGTTTCTTTTCTGGTTGGAGACTGAAAGCTCATAATTTGACTATAATATCTAGATTGTACTTTGGTTTTTGGTTGTAAGTTTTTTGCTGTTCCTACAAATAATTTAGGCTTGGCCTTATAAGAATGTTTTTTTTTTTTCCAATACATCTTTTCTTTCCCAGTTTACCAATTTTTGCCTTCTGGACTTGCCATCTTTCCATTTTGGTGGTAATACTTGGGCTTTCCGTTGCCCTTAAACATCCTGTGTTACTTGTGTGTGAATTGCACATTTCCTTAGACTTGCAGTGCTTTACTTGAATGAGCAACAGCTCCAGCTCCACTAGTTGTTAGATAACGTTTGGTTTCTTTCTAACCTTTTCAAACTAACATTCAGCAATATTCAGCTTTTTCACCTTTTTCTGTGATGGGGAGTCTGCCAATTGCCTTTCCAGGAGCCCCTGAATACACAAAAGTCATTCTGCAACCTAAGCAGTAGGCTTCCACACTGACCTGTACAGGACCTCCCTGCTGCAAAATATTCAAATTATAATAATAAGCATATGCAGAAGTTTACACATTTTAATACATACAGTGGTGTGAAAAACTATTTGCCCCCTTCCTGATTTCTTATTCTTTTGCATGTTTGTCACACAAAATGTTTCTGATCATCAAACACATTTAACCATTAGTCAAATATAACACAAGTAAACACAAAATGCAGTTTTTAAATGATGGTGTTTATTATTTAGGGAGAAAAAAAATCCAAACCTACATGGCCCAGTGTGAAAAAGTAATTGCCCCCTGAACCTAATAACTGGTTGGGCCACCCTTAGCAGCAATAACTGCAATCAAGCGTTTGCGATAACTTGCAATGAGTCTTTTACAGCGCTCTGGAGGAATTTTGGCCCACTCATCTTTGCAAAATTGTTGTAATTCAGCTTTATTTGAGGGTTTTCTAGCATGAACCGCCTTTTTAAGGTCATGCCATAGCATCTCAATTGGATTCAGGTCAGGACTTTGACTAGGCCACTCCAAAGTCTTCATTTTATTTTTCTTCAGCCATTCAGAAGTGGATTTGCTGGTGTGTTTTGGGTCATTGTCCTGTTGCAGCACCCAAGATCGCTTCAGCTTGAGTTGACGAACAGATGGCCGGACATTCTCCTTCAGGATTTTTTGGTAGACAGTAGAATTCATGGTTCCATCTATCACAGCAAGCCTTCCGGGTCCTGAAGCAGCAAAACAACCCCAGACCATCACACTACCACCACCATATTTTACTGTTGGTATGATGTTCTTTTTCTGAAATGCTGTGTTCCTTTTACGCCAGATGTAACGGGACATTTGCCTTCCAAAAAGTTCAACTTTTGACTCATCAGTCCACAAGGTATTTTCCCAAAAGTCTTGGCAATCATTGAGATGTTTCTTAGCAAAATTGAGATGAGCCCTAATGTTCTTTTTGCTTAACAGTGGTTTGCGTCTTGGAAATCTGCCATGCAGGCCGTTTTTGCCCAGTCTCTTTCTTATGGTGGAGTCGTGAACACTGACCTTAATTGAGGCAAGTGAGGCCTGCAGTTCTTTAGACGTTGTCCTGGGGTCTTTTGTGACCTCTCGGATGAGTCGTCTCTGCGCTCTTGGGGTAATTTTGGTCGGCCGGCCACTCCTGGGAAGGTTCACCACTGTTCCATGTTTTTGCCATTTGTGGATAATGGCTCTCACTGTGGTTCGCTGGAGTCCCAAAGCTTTAGAAATGGCTTTATAACCTTTACCAGACTGATAGATCTCAATTACTTCTGTTCTCATTTGTTCCTGAATTTCTTTGGATCTTGGCATGATGTCTAGCTTTTGAGGTGCTTTTGGTCTACTTCTCTGTGTCAGGCAGCTCCTATTTAAGTGATTTCTTGATTGAAACAGGTGTGGCAGTAATCAGGCGTGGGGGTGGCTACGGAAATTGAACTCAGGTGTGATACACCACAGTTAGGTTATTTTTTAACAAGGGGGCAATTACTTTTTCACACAGGGCCATGTAGGTTTGGATTTTTTTTCTCCCTAAATAATAAAAACCATCATTTAAAAACTGCATTTTGTGTTTACTTGTGTTATATTTGACTAATGGTTAAATGTGTTTGATGATCAGAAACATTTTGTGTGACAAACATGCAAAAGAATAAGAAATCAGGAAGGGGGCAAATAGTTTTTCACACCACTGTATCTGCATAGTGCAGATAAAACTTCATCAGAGTAGTAGGATGAAATTGCTTATCCAGCTGCTCTCTTCTAGATGGCAAAATCATTCCTTAAAGGTCACAGACATTAACTAGAAGGAAAATAGCACATACTGTACACATAATTCTCATTCTGCCATTAAGACTGCCTGCTACTATTAAATCAGTGCTAAGTGCTAACTATAATGATGAATGCTTTTCTCTGTTACTTATGAAATAAACATCCATATGTTCCAGTTTCATTTCTCAACTGAGTCATATTTTATTACTTTGCCTTTTTAATATCCATGGATTGTGGCATTTTTGGCAAGAACATTCTGGTGGGTCACATGAGCCTGGGAGTGAGATGTTGTTTGAAGTACAGAGACAACCTGAGAAGCTGGCCAGAGGGTAAGGGTATGGGTGTGTATGTGTGTCTGTATGTCTCTGCTTGTGTGAATGATAGAGATGACTAATGATCAAACAAAAGAACAGTGAAACTTACGAGACCCCTTTCTTTGCTTAAATTCATTAGCCTGGATAGTGGAGTCTGGTAATCTCAAGAAGGCTCCTGGCCTGAATCAGAGTTGGAGAAAGTGAACGCAGACAGTGTTGCCTCTAACCAGAGGTGAGTGCTATGAGAAGAAGACAGATGCATAAATGGGCAGGCAGTGGACACAGCAGAGAACAGATCTTCGAAGGAGCTGTGGAAGACTAGAGTGATGAAAACAGTGACAGATTGCAGCAGAGCCGGAAGACATTCTTCAGTAGACCTCACATGAGGGTGGGAGAGACTCTGTGTTTCACAATGTATTAGGTCACTTATGCCAGTCATAATAAAATCCCAGCCGAATAATGCAATATAAAAATCACACAAAATAAACATCTATCAACATATTGTCATACAGTTTAAAAACTCTCAACATCAATACCAGAAGCAGAAACGCAAATGAATATTAATACATTTTCAACTTTTGTCCAATGAGCAAAGTGCTAAATCCTATTGTCCATAAGTAATTGACGTTCTCCACAGAGACAACTACTACAAAACAAAAGGACATACAAGTTCACACGCCCTTTCAACTGCGTCAAAAAAAGTAAATTAAAGAGTCAAAAGAGCTTTAGCCTTCAAGTTTCAAGGAAGAACTAAAAGGTTCAGGCTGTACGTGCACACACCTGAGTAAAGACCTTCCGAGAACCCTGCAAGGGACTACGCAAGCAACCTGGAAACAGGCTAGCAGTGTCAGACAAAAAGAAAAAAATTCACAAACTTATTATTTGGTTATTCTAAAATACCCAGTTCAGGTTAACTGGACCTAATAATAACAGCACTGCAACTGTTAAACATTGCATAGATAACTACTGCTCCGTGTCTTTTTTGTCCTTTGCACTGACTCCAGAAGTAAGATTAGATTAGATTAGATTAGGTTAGATTAGATTAGATTAGATTAGATTAGATTAGATTAGATTAGATTAGATTAGATTAGATTAGATTAGATTAGATAACCTTTACTGTTCCCATGGGAAAATTCAAATGCATACAACAGTAGAAAATAAAAAACAAAGACTCACATGACAAATAATACAGCCAATCAAACAATAAGTAAAGAAATAAATAAAAATAAACTAAACAAGTACATCGGATGGAAGCATTGAATTACCTGACAGCAGTGGGCAGAAGAGACCCCCCAGATGGGCTTCTTAGCACAAAGTGAGTGTGAGTGCCTCCTCATATTTTCGGTTATACATCTTATCCTTAAAAAAACATTTATTTATTTGGCTGATGTTTTTATCCAAAGTGACTTACAACCATCTCAGATACAATTGTTGAAGTGACTTACTCAGGGTCACACACTGCCGGTGATGGGATCTGAACCCATAACCTCAGGCTTTAAAGTCCAAAGCCTTACCCACCACGTCAAACTGCCTGCAAAAAGTAGCAAACAACAGAAAACAATAACAAAGACAAACAAAAATGGAGCTGCTGCTACAGGCCAGCTTGTGGCTGCACCGGACATCTATATGTGAATTGCACACTGTGTGATGGCTGCATAGTTATCAACTAGTTGCTTGGGAAGAAAAGGACGATAAGAACTGGATAAAGCCCAGTCACAGGCCTAAGTAGGGAACAACTATACTGGCAATCTGAGTGCACCTCCCCATACAAATTTAGAAAACGAGTCACCTGCATGTGTAGTGGGTGCTCCAGATATAATATACTGTATTTGTAGGCAACATGGCATAAGAGAGAGAGAGAGAGAGAGAGAGAGAGAGACAGAGAGAGAGAGAGAGAGGGAGAGAAACAGAGGATGTGTACCCAAGAAACATTGAAGAACATTAAGAGGAAATCCACCAAGACTCTAAGGGCCAGGCAACTGTATGTGAGCTAAGGGTGCTGGTCTCTGTATTTAGGAAGTGAATAAAGGCAGCAAGGGTTCACAAAAGGTCACAAGACCTCCTTCACCTAAGACAAGTGCCAGTATTGGTTTGCTAATTAGAGAAGATGAAGCCAGGCTATACATCAGTGGAGAAGTCAGGCCGGATCAAACTTTTCCATTTACCTGCTAGAGGAAAGCACATAGTTGCTGTTCCAGAAGAGTGGGTTTGCACTGTAACTTTAAGGTCATGATCATCGAATAAGGTGCCTGATAGACTCGGCTCCTTTAAGGATCACTGAGGCCTTAGTGGTTCGTGGTGCCCCAGAAGCCAAAAAAGGTCCACTCCCTGTCCACACAACCTGACTTGCACTGGCTCAAGACCAATATAGGCAGATCCAGAGATTTGTTTATTCTGTTCTTTCCTACCTTGTATTCTTCCTTATTTATTCTGACCTTAAGTGTTGCTTCTGCAACAGGTGTGGCATTTTTTTGCTTTCCACCCTCTCCCACCATAACCTATCATCTATGGGGGAGGAGCGAAAGCTTCAGATTCATCAAAAATTTCAATCTCAAGTTTTCGACACATCTCGACGTTTTAGGGTCCCCTAATACCGAAAACATTGATTTCTCAATGATAGGTGTGTGTCTATCCGTGTGTGTGTGTGTGTCTGTCTGTGTTTGTGTGTCACAGTTTCTTGAGGACAGTCTTGAGCTAAAACGGCTGGACGGAAAAGTTTTTGAGCCAAATCATGCAAGTGTAAGAAGCACTCTAGAAGAGCCATCAAATATCATAATTCTGCAATTAATTATGAATTCTTCTTGTCAATTGCTATCGCAATGACCTATTTTATGATCAGAAAGATCAGCATCAGAGTGGTAAATAATTACTGAAATGTTTAGAATAGTTAGGGTAACTTGGTTATTAGGGCACAAAGCCTTCTGACGCTCACATCCAAATTTTGTTAAATGGCTTGAGACTCCTAGTCATTATTCTGGGTGTGAAGAAACACTATAAGGTCACTCTCTCCTGTTACAACAGTATAAAGAACAGCATGTCATACAGGCCAAAAACACCGCTCAGATGGAAACACTTCCTCATTTTGTGACATAAATACTTATTTTCATCCAGACAGAATACTACAATCTGAAACCGAAATGACAATCTATACACATAAACATACCATATATTATTTGATCTTATTCTCCAATCTGTTCAATCCCAAATAGGTTTGTTGGGGACTGGACCATATCATGACAGCATAGGATGAAAAAAAGGACTGATGCCAGCCCCTCGCTGGGCCCTTAGTTAACATGAGCAACTGAATGAAAACTAGTATTAAAAAAGTAAACAACTTAACTCTTAAAAAGAACTTTGAATAGAGGTTAGCATTATCCAATACCAGGACAAGTGGAACCTAAATTTACCATCAGTAATATATAAAAAAATCAGTTTCAGGAGACTTTTATGTATACACCTATACTCACTCACAATGAACAGATTTTCTACCCGCTGTGCCCAAATGCCATCCAAACTAAAAACTCAGTTTCACCCATTTCCTCAAGCTACTTTCTTCAGTAAAGAATCATAAGGTTCTGACACCCGTTCCAGCAGTAACAAGCCCAAGTCTGTAACCTTCACTTTAAAGATTTGCTAGTCCACTCACACACACACACAACCACATTTACTCACATCATGTCAATTTAGTGTCAACCCTCAGTCTAACAGTATGTTCATTGACAAGGGGTAAAACTCACAGAAACAAGGGAAGAACAAGAAAATTTCACAGAGTGGCCAAGGCACCATAGCTGGGAACCAAAGTGGGCATTAGAAGTTGTAAGATTTACTACAATGCCATACCAATTAAAATGCCATATATACACTCTAGCAATTTCCTGTTCCAAAATGAAAAAATAAGTCAATATAGTGTGGAATTATTAATGTTATTCACTTCTTCCTCAGCCTGCTTGACATTGTAAGCCTTTAAGACTCCTCCGTGTGTTTATCTGAGTCCTGTTATATTTTGACTAACTTTTTATCTAGCAATAATACACTTGGTTAACTAATAAAAAAAAGACTGGCGGTATCACTGATGATTAACCTGTCATGAGTTAATATTAAGTTTGTAAATTTAAAACTAAATATGTTTTTGAGATGCAGAAAGGAATTACAAAAGATTTCAAACATTTTTGGTATTACTTCTGTTGTGTGTGTTTTAATTTCTTTTAATAATGTGAGCTGGCACCTAATAAAAATTATAATATGATACAAAAATTATAAAGCCCTATGTCTCCAGTTTGGGTACTGACTCATAAGAACAGCAGTCATATTGGACAGTCTCCCTGTTACATTATGCTGCCTATTTATTACTCAGAATAACACTTTGCCACTGGTTTCCATGGGAAAGTCTTGACCTAAATATTGTCTTCTGATTTATTTGTTCCATACTCTAAAATGCTTTGCCATTTTTGCATGTCCTGAGGCGTACTGTAATATTAATGTTAATTTGATAAATAGAATTTGCTTTCAGAATTCAAAAGACGTATACAATTTTTTATTGTCTTAAATATATGAAAAACAAAACACTTGCTACTTTAATGCCTCGTCCATTTCTTTTTTGTTTTCTTATCCGGGAGGGGCTCAGAGTAGAGCCGCTGCTCCTCCGCATCGAGAGGAGTCAGATGAGGTGGCTCGGGCATCTGATCAGGATGCCTCCTGGACGCCTCCCTGGTGAGGTGTTCCGGGCACGTCTAACCGGAAGGAGGCCCCGGGGAAGACCCAGGACACGTTGGAGGGACTATGTCTCTCGACTGGCCTGGGAACGCCTTGGGATTCTCCCGGAAGAGCTAGAAGAAGTGGCCGGGGAGAGGGAAGTCTGGGCATCTCTGCTCAAGCTGCTGCCCCCGCGACCCAACCTCGGATAAGCGGGAGACAATGGATGGATGGATGGATGGATGGATATTTTATGGACCTTGTGCTTTGGGTATTTGTCATTTCAAAGTTGCCTCCTTACTTTTAGTTCAGTTTTTTGATGTTGTCATTTCAAATACATGCTTTCAGATCAAAACACTGTTTTGTTTTTAATAAATCTTAATAATTTATGTCACCTGCGATTACCTGCTTTAAGCATGCAATGAATAAAAAAAATTATAAAATATTAATTTGGTATTTAAGAAAATAATTCAATTACAGCTTGACTTGGCTTCTATTCCCATGGACTTCTTAACTAAAATTCACATTCCTCAGTCTTTAAACAGATCATCCATAGCAACCATGACTGAACTTATAACTCATTCAACATTGCTATTAAAAGAGAGGAACGATGGTGTCTGCATGAAAGTAAAGGCATGGCACAGAAACAGGCTAAAGACCATGTCCATTGTGAATCTGACAGCAATAAATTTACAGTTTACTAAAGGAAGCCAATAAATAAATAGTATCTGTCAAATTAAATTAGCTCTGAACTTAATTATGCAGTGAGGTCATAATGGTGGAAGAGTTTTTGGATTTAGTGTCTAGGAGGAGCTTGTGCACTGTCTTTGTAACTGTTTGGTTCTTCTCCGGGTATTTCTGTGTTCTCCCACATGCAGATTTGTTTGATTGGCCCAATGTGAGTTGTGGTTGAGTAAGGGAGTGCGTTGTATGGTGGAATGGCACCCTGTCCATGGCAGATTCTTATATTATGTCCATTGCAGCTGGGATAAGATCAAGACCCAACTACCACACAGTATTATCTTAAATGTGGCAAATTGAAGTCTATGACAAGAATAGTTTAACTTGTTACATGAGCAAAATCCAGGTACTTGTCTTTGAGCAACCCTAACTAAATATGAAATACGGCTAAGTAATTACAACAATATAGGTTTGTTATGTGATACATTAAAATGTAATTTACTTCTAAATCATAAATAAAGGAGATTATGAATGTATTATTAATTCAGTCATTTTAATTATAAAACAAGTATAGACCATCTTTACCCCAGGGGCGTCACAGTGGCTACAACCTTTCATTTCAAACAAGTCCATAATCAGAAGTATATTGTTGTTGATGCAATATGCCATGAAATTGTGAATTAGTTCCCCTCTAACCTCAATTTTTTTTCTTTTTTTAAAACCTTCTATTTTTTATTACTGACAAAGTTATTATGTAGTGAATACAAAGGACTATTGGTGCCAAGAAAACAATTTTGCCATTTCATCTAGCTAGATACAGTATATCAGCACTCTCAGTAATGTGGAGATGGTAAAGTTCTGTAATAGTCAGCTCTTCTACCTTATGCTTACAGCTGTGTGTCTACATAGGCTTCTCATTATGCCCAGAGTTCCAGAAGTTCAGTATGAATTCAGTTTGAATTTACCATATATGAGTAAGTGGGGGAGTGTGTGGGGCTCTAGATGGACCTCTCTGTGATTGTGCATTGGGTGGCAGCAATATGGTGTGTTAATTTCTCCCTATTTTTGCTGAGACAGAATCTGCACCCTGATAGCCCAACAAAGAAATATTGCATGTGTGGAACAATTGCTGATTTCTCAGATTTCTAACAGAGCATTGCAGCATGTGATTCAGAAAAGTTCAATAAAGAGCAGAAAATGATCTTAGATTAGGAAATGAGTTAGAAAGGAATAAATACAATTGTTATTCCAGATTTTCAGAAATCACTATCATAAAGGAAATCTCTATAAAAAATAAGTATTAATATAAATTACTTTGTGTCCCCTAAAATGCATAGTACAAGTAATAAGAAATCTGCTTTGATTTTTTTTTGTTAAATTTGGTTAATAATACTGTTTTGTCAATCTTCTAATTATAAAATACACTTCACAAACTTTAAGTGAATGTTTAATGGGTTATGACCTGTTCTACAGAGATCAACATAAACTTGTGGAAGCATAAGGTCTAAGATTATTTCAATAGGCTGACATTAATATCCATGCTTGCTTCTCAGTCAAGAGTGCTTTTCTTTTCATGAAAACGTGTTTTTTAACTCTTTTGTATGTGGGATCCAGTGGTCATGGCTATATAAAAATACTTTACTTAGGCTAAAACATATAGCCAGTGAGATCAAAATAAAGTTGAATGGTAGCAATAAATTATATTTTATATGGAAAGTTTCTAATATAGAGTTATGAAATAAACATATTTTTATAGCTGGAGTACAGTAACACTAAGTGGGTTGATAATAGAAACTTAAATGTCAACTTCTTAATTTCAAATGCCATGTCATAGCCACTAGGCCATGCTGCTTTAAAGACAATAAACACATGTAGTCTGAACAACAAATAGCAGGGTTTTTTTCTTTAAATTTATATAATTATCTGATTTGTTTTCACACTACAAAGAAATATGATATAAATCAAATATTTATTAACATTGGGTCCTAGACATTCTCTTTCATTAAAAACGTTTTCAAAAAGAGCTGTACCGTCAACATATATTACACATATATTTAAATATCATTTGCATTTAACATATTAATTGTACCAAACATGAATGTATGAAATATGAGTGTATAGAGAAAACTCCCAAAATACAGACAAAACTGTCACTCTTTACTAGGGGCAGACAAAACTAGCTTGGAGGAAAATTGTGCAAGGTTAAATAAATCTGATAAAGTTGTAAAATGTCGAGGAAGTCAACAGCATAAGTATTATATAACATACTATGCAAGAGAAGTGTAACAATGGTCCAGCTTATTTTCATTAATATTTCATAAATAATAAGTAGATAAATTAGCGATAGATAGATAGATAGATAGATAGATAGATAGATAGATAGATAGATAGATAGATAGATAGATAGATAGATAGATAGATAGATAGATAGATAGATCAGTTAAAGTATAATGAAATACTTTAATGATGAAAAAAATGGCGTTTCATTTCTTGGCAATTGTGATACAAGTACAAATTACAAATTAATGATATTCAAATAAAAAATGCCTTCCAGGAAGTTTCTGTTACTTAAGTACTTTTGGCCTATTTTTAAATTAATACAAATGAAAGAAATCACCAGAAACATTAATTCACATAATTATTGCTTTCCTTCTCAGTATGGCCAGTAAACAGCAGACAGATAAACGTAAAAAGTTTCTGTTACGCATATATTTCTCTAACACAGACAAATCAGCCTTGTTTTAGGCTACCCTTTAGCATAAAAACTAATTAAGACACATTTATTTGGTTTCCAGATGCAAAAGATTTATGGACTAAATGTCGTTAATACTATGTACAGTACTCTTGGAATGTAACAATTGTTTAATACAAAACACATACACTAGTATACTGCATATACTACTGTGTGAACAATAAGATGGTCAAATACATAATTTCAGTCAAATATCCTTGTATTACTAATTATATATCCATATGACTTTATTTATCAAACAGCCCTGTTTCTGTTTACTTGTTTTAAGTCTCCTCGTAACTGCTTCACTGGCAACGCATGGGCCGAGCTGCAGTTTCATGCCCATGCGGTGTTTCGTCCTCGTTACCACACTCCTAAAAGCCTTCGTCTTGACGCAGTGCTGCCTTTTCTCTTTACACCAGGCACATGTTCAATAGTGACTACAATGGGACAATCATCGAAGATCAGTGGGTAGATCTAATACGCGAACACGATTCGATTAAAAAACAAAAAGCAAGCAAATGAAAAAGATTGGAAGCCGCAGAGAATTAAAAACAGCCCTACCTTGGACAGCGCCTGCAGTTTGTATTCGGAGCCGCAGAAATTGGCACAAAGCAGTCAGAAGCCTAACTTGTTTTGTTTTTCTTTGTTTCCTCGTTGGTAGACTGTTTATTAGTGTACGTCTTGTTATCAAAGTGAGGCTGCGCTGCACGCTTGTTTAACGAATTGAACAAGACTTTCTAACCCTCCCATGTCATCCAAAACCAGCCTTTTCCCTCTTTAATTTAATTAATAGCTCGAAAGCATGCAGACGCGCTGGCTGTTTCGCGCATGCGCCGTTTAGCTTTTCGCACCAAGTTGAGCGATGACAGCGGAATAGTTCCAGTGTCCTCGATATCGACTTACAAGTTTGTCCCTCAAGAAAAGCCCAGTGCCAGATGCATTCACTGCGCATTGTATGTTTTTAGTACCTCACTTTGAACTAATAAGATATTTTAAAATCTGGTAATCGTTAGAGTTCTCCTTGATTTATATTTAAAAGAGTGTGAGCAGGGCTTCAAGCACTTAACCAGTGAAATATATCTCAGTATTTACTTTTTAAGTATTCAGTAGTGTAAAAGGTTGAGTGATGGCTGTGCCGCACAGAATTATATGAACGTTATACTTTATAAATGGTAACAAAAAAGGAAGAGATGAAGAAACGGGCAAGACTGATTGCTTCATTCATTTGACAAACTGCTATTACAAATAAATAAAAATAAAACTCAACAATACTTCCCTTTGTTTCAAGTGAAATTTACTAAAAGTCTCCTTTAAATCTGTAAACATGTAGAAACATTCATCTAAAAAGTCATAATAAAATACATTGCTTACAAAATTAACTGGGGAGCATCTTTTGTAACTCAACGTGCACTCATATCCTTAACGTTAGCAACTTTAAAGCAAACCGTCTGGCTTCATCGCGTTATTCTTTGCGTGTGCCTCCTGGTAACGCAATAGTCATCTGCACGGTTGAGTGTCCTAATTATTCCATTAATATTTCATGAATAGACAGCTTAAATGCTAAAAGAAAACATGTCGTTTTAGGTGGCCCTCCAAAAATACACAGGAATGTTCCTAATTAAACTGCTAAACATGGATAGAAAGGAAACATTTAATGGTGCTTTCATTACTGAAAATCAATATTTCATAGATATTGAAGATACATTGAAGTATGTTATGAAATTAAAGTATAAAGATTAAATGAAAAAGTATGTTATGAAATTAAAGCATAAAGATTAAATACTAACCCTAATGTAACTATCCTTCCATATTAACAGTATCATGTTACCGATTAAAATATATTCAAAAAATTAATCTTCCAACCTGTAAGCAAAAATATACATCAATGTAAACATGCTCCTTTGTAACTAGCACTGTTACTGAGTACTGTTACTTTAAGCACTTTTTTTTTTTAAATAAAGTAGCCGTTTAAACTTCGTAACGCATACTATATACAAACTAACAGTGCTAGCGGGGCTATCTTGGGGTTCAAAGCAGTATACATATTTTATAGATGAAAGTCAGAAATGCAGTTTTCTCTGTGTTTGTTAGGAGGCCCCCAGTAGTCACAGGGCCCAAGCATTCATATTGCTTGCTTCTGCCAAGAAGCAGCACTGATGGTTCCATTGTGAATATGTTTAGTTACTTAGATTAAATAAAGTATGTCGTTAATTCATATTTTATTATTCCCCTTGACTTTTTGATTCATGTATAATATCATTAATACACTATGACATACACACCTATGGTTGTAAAATAAAATGAAAACACTTACAGTTGATTATGAAATCTGATCACATATACACAATGTCCTATAGGAGATTATCAATTGATACAGTAAACATTTCTGCCCACCAGTAAAGTGTGCACCAAGTTGTCATTACCTAATTTTTTTCAATTTCCAGAACATATCAAGTCATAAGCTTTCAATAAAGGTCAAGATCAAGGTTCTAGCCCCGTTAAATAGCCAGTAATTACACAACTAACAGACAAACATTATAGATTGTAGCTATTCATATGATCAGTTGATGATATGATATCATATATTTTGTGAATAATTCATTATATATGTTGTCTTTAGATCACCCAAATTTAAATACCTTATTATACTTTTAGCAGATTTACCTGGTATGTAACCAAGCACCTATGAACACAAACCAAGAAAACATATTAAGTTCTGGAAAATAAATGGTCTCACTTGTGTGACAAAAAGACACAAAGGGCATAATTTCCACTTAAATCTGTAAAAGATTTATATATTTTAAACTAGGTGGGTTAATTTGCTCCAAATTAACTTAATTTCTCTGTGGGCAAGACCCACATAACATACTAATATTTATGCACCTGTGGGATTCTGTATAATTGCACTTTTAATAGCAAGTAATGTAAAAATAACAGCACTGAACTAGTTTAAGAAATGAAGGTTATATTAAACATATCTTTACTCATAAGGAATAATATTTCAGTCTGCAGACAAAATTATACTAAAAGAAATACATTTACTTTTAATCAATAAAGGAGTAAAAGGACAACATGTGGAATATCTATCTATCTATCTATCTATCTATCTATCTATCTATCTATCTATCTATCTATCTATCTATCTATCTATCTATCTGTCTGCTTATTTGTTTGTATTTTAGCTATTTTAAACTCATAATAAATATTTCTTCTTGTAATCAAGAGAAACAGAAGGTAATTTTAAATGTTATTATAATCATGCTTTAGTTATGGTGATAACTGGTATAATTTTGGGTTATAATTTTTTTCTTGGAGGGATACAATTTTAGCTGCTTTCATCTATTTTCAAAATCATAAAGAATATAAGAAATTCTCCTTTTAATACATTTATGATATATAACGTACAGTATAAATCTCTTGTTATCTGACTTTTATTGGTAATGTAACTGTCATCACATTAATTTGAAATTTTATGAACAACAGACAAAAACAAATAAGAAACAAAAAAGTTACAGTAGTTATTTCTGTATGTAGAATGGTAATCAAAACATTAAACTGTAAGTGACTTATCTAAAGGGTCTAGGCACTACATTCACTGTAAGACCAATATAATTACTATATCTTGATACTTGTTACAAGTTCAATGCAATTTTTCTTGGTGCCTTTAGCTTTCATTTTCATAAGGTAAAATAACAATCCATGCTCAAATGTCTTAGCTAAAAACTAGGTTCACAATTCCTTTTAACTACAGACAGCTATGTGTTTCCAACTGCTTGGGATCTGTTTGTGAACTAATGGGTGGAATTGGACGTATAAACTGTTTCAGGCTGGGTACAAACACATCCTTGTGAAAAACTGTTCAATGCACAGCTGGTGTGAAATCCCCATGAGGACAGAGTGGTCAGACATGGATTCAGGATTTGGGGAACCTTGGTAAAACCATTTAAACATCTCAAATTAAAAAAGGTAAAATGAAAACATCGGCCTCTGCCATTAACAATAAGAAAAATAATTTAACCAGAGAGGAACCCGTCTTCTCTCCTTCTTTTATGCTCTTTCAGGAATCAAAGAAAAGACACTGACTGCATTCGAGACAGGGATATATATATATATATATATATATATATATATATATATATATATATATATATATATATATATATATATATCCATCCATCCATCCATTATCCAACCCGCTGAATCCGAATACAGGGTCACGGGGGTCTGCTGGAGCCAATCCCAGCCAACACAGGGCACAAGGCAGGAACCAATCCCAGGCAGGGTGCCAACCCACCGCAGGACACACACAAACACACCCACACACCAAGCACACACTAGGGCCAATTTAGAATCGCCAATCCACCTAACCAGCATGTCTTTGGACTGTGGGAGGAAACCGGAGTGCCCGGAGGAAACCCACGCAGACATGGGGAGAACATGCAAACTCCATGCAGGGAGGATCCAGGAAGCGAACCCAGGTCCCCAGATCTCCCAACTGCGAGGCAGCAGCGCTACCCACTGCGCCACCGTGTCGCCCATATCTATATATATTTATATATATATATATATATATATATATATATATATATATATATATATATATATATATATATATATATATATATATATATATATATATATATATATATATATATATATATATATATATATATATATATATATATATATATATATATATATATATATATATATATATATATATATACAGTATATATGGACCTGGAAAAGGCATGGCTCTTGAGGTTTGTGGGGGGTGTGGTCAGATGTCATCTGAGTGCTGTCCTTTGCAGCTGTGGAAGGAAAGACAAGGTTGTGAGTGACAGAGCTCCCTCTCATCCCCGAGGGCTACTTCTTACCTTCTCAGAGCCTTGAAAGAGGCCCCTATGTAAATGTGCGTGTCACTGGTTATTTTAAAATATAGCCATATTGTAGGTTAACTGGAAAAAAAACACTAACAATTTCTAATATATTGTAACTTAAAAGAAACTGTAGATTGTGTGTGGTGAAAGACAGATATTCTACTGCTTGTACTGTAAAAGGACAAAATACAAATTGTTCAAAATGAGTAAAGTACTGAATGCAGATTTGCAGTAAGTAAATTAGGGGAATGTTTCTGGAAAGTGTTTCAGTTACAGCATTTTTCAACAGTATTAGATGAAACTTTCATCTTTATAGTTAAATATTCTTCAATGTGCTTCATTATCCTAGAAAACATCTTTATCTCATCATTGGCAGTAATAAGAATAAAAGTTTCCTAAATGTTTCACAATCTTAAGTGAAGTGTAATGCAAAGACCCAAGGGACTTTTTAAATGAGGCTTCAAACAGCATGGATCAATATCTGTGAGAAAGACTAGATATGAGTCAGTACGAGTTCAGGTGTTTGGCTGCTGTCTTTATCAAATGGTAGAATATACACTGAGTATAACATGATAACCTTTCAAAAAAATGAATATATATATTAAACTGAAAGAATATACTGCATTTTAAAAAATAGCATTTAATGTGACACAGTCTGCAAGGTATTTAGCAGAAATGCATGCAGTGTTATTACAAACTCCTCAAATTGAATTATATAATAATAGAGTGGCTGAGACATGGAGACTGACCTTGAAAATCTGAGGGTTCATAACAAACACCTTACTCTCTTTTTTAACTTGTCAAAATATTTATCATCAGTGCACTGAAACTGAAATGTCCAAGATTTGCCATATTCTTTAACATGTGCTGTAAATTAAAAAAAAAATTATAATGTTGTTTCTTAATTGTATGACTATGAATGCACTAAAGTGATTATGCCAGATCTTGTATTTTGAATCTTAACCCAATTGCCGCGATTTCAGTGGTTTTGGTTGTTCCTTTGATACCATGAATTTTTAAGTAATGTATATCACGCAGTAGTAGAAATTTCAGAGGCAACAGAATAATAGCAGAAATAAGGACTGGAACATAGAATTAAATGTCATTGAGAATCACAAAGTCACATTTAAGTAATTAGCAGTTAACAGCTTAAACAGGCAAAGATATGTGACCAAGTGAACACATGAGATCTGTTGTAGCACCAATGAAGCACATTATTAAATAACCTTGGTGCTGAGCATTCCCATCCATGCAGGACACTAAAGGAGTTGAGTTGCTGTCACCAATTTTATAAAGTTTTTCCAGTTACATACACTACCTTTTGCCAATTTCTAAGTAACTGCCTTTCACCTTTGTATTAACTATAAAAGCTAACACCAGGATCCAAGCAGTTTTCAGCTACTGATGCACTTTTTTAACAGTGAGAATACAGAGGAAAATAGTGGAAATGACCGCATTGTTATTTGAGCAGAACTCCACAGTGACTAATTCTAATAAAGTGACTCAGGGAATTTCTGACAGAGGAGTATGGTACGTACAGTTAAATACATTCAAACAAAGGTTCATCCTTAAACCGCATAAAGTTTGGCTATAAAAACTCACATTCTTCCACTGCTGCTCTTCTTTTGTAAAACATGGTTCATGAAGAATCTGAACCCAAATTCCTTAAATGCATGTCATGCACATCGCCTGTGGAAGATTGCAATGTACTGTACTATAAACTGTGCATATTAAAACTGGCGAAGCCAAACAACTCATCGGTTGTCTTCTGGTGTTCCACCCACTAACATCTACTTTGCTTGTTTGGTCATTATCAACATGCCTCAGCTAAAACTCATCAATTGATAATGTCTTTTTGCAAGTCCAAGAAAACATGCTTACTTAAAAACATGCTTAAATCAATTGGTGGACATAGCTACAGCTTGTACAGTGTACAAACTAGTTGCTTACTAAGTTTTAAGTTATACCACAAATTTAGGTAATAGCATTAAGAAATCATATAAATCATAGCCAACATAAAAATCAAATTACTTAATATGCACATATACTGATATAATATGAAAATAAGGAACTGAACTTGAAAACAAAGGTTACAGGTTGAAGTTGCTTTGTTGACTGTCTACATTATAGCAACAATGTAACATCAACAGGCATTACATTTTTTTTGTTCCTGTTTATTTTTTTTCATAATTACTAATATTTCTAATTAAAATCTTTGTAAATGTGAGGAGGAAAAGCCCATGACTGAAAAAGGAACTGCAGATATCAGCATTTTAAATTCTAACTAGTTAAAATTAACTACAGATGTTTCTAATTCGTGTTTTGACTACTGAAAATGAAATACAGAAAGAAATCAATACATTTTCTAAAGAAATCAATACATTAAGTATTAAATTAATACAGTGATCACTATAGTGTATAAATATGAGCAAATTGCTTTACATGTTTGACCTGTCATTGTGGATACATCCCAGTTGTTTTGAACATATAAAGTGGTTTGAGGTAGTACAAAACCCTAATTTCCTGAATCTACAGTATTTATTTTATTACTGGGCCCTTGACACTTGGGTGCATATAGCAGTAGAATCAGGCACAATTTTGAATAGGTAACTATTTTACTGAAATCTATTCTTATTTATAAAATGTAGTCTAGAATCACCAAGATCTCTAACTTGCACGTGTTTGGGATGTGAGAAGAAACCTAAGAGTCTAGAAAAACCTATGGGAAACCATGAAAACTCCATATAGTGATAAAATGGGGTGAAACTAGAAAATTGGGAGGCTGCTTGTTAACTTCTGTGGTATCATGCTGCTCATTACATTTACTGGTCACATATAGTTAAGTTGGGCGGCACGGTGGTGCAGTGGGTAGCGCTGCTGCCTCGCAGTTGGGAGACCTGGGGACCTGGGTTCACTTCCCGGGTCCTCCCTGCGTGGAATTTGCATGTTCTCCCCGTGTCTGCGTGGGTTCCCTCCGGGCGCTCCGGTTTCCTCCCACAGTCCAAAGACATGCAGGTTAGGTGGATTGGCGATTCTAAATTGGCCCTAGTGTGTGCTTGGTGTGTGGGTGTGTTTGTGTGTGTCCTGCGGTGGGTTCCTGCCTTGTGCCCTGTGTTGGCTGGGATTGGCTCCAGCAGACCCCCGTGACCCTGTGTTCGGATTCAGCGGGTTGGATTATGGATGGATGGATATAGTTAAGTTTGTTGTAGACAGCTGGTTTCAGGCCACTATTCTGCAGGGAAAAATCAAAGATATATCCATATTAACTTAAGTGTTGCTAGTTAACCACACGCGCATCTCTCGGATTTGGGGGTAAAAGAGGGAATTTACAAGATGCGCAAACTGTACACAGATAGTAACAAGGCTGGGGTTTTAATCCAGCTTTCTGGTTTAACATGCTGTGTAACAGGAGTGCCTAATGAATCCAGACTCTTTGATGATAATGGTTACCAAGGCGTTTTGCGACAGATGTACAGTATTCTTATAGCAAATTCACTGCACGGTGCACTGAAAAACATACAGAATCGACGCCTTTATTAAGGGTGGTACCACATGCCCAGCGGCTGTTCTTAGTGGCGACAGTGTGGACCGGGAGCGCGAGTTTAAATCTCTTACGTGTCGATGCCTCTCTGACGTCACCCTCACTATTATACCTTTTACTCGTCTGCCAGTGCCCACATGGTTTAATAGGCTGAGCTCCACTGCGCCGGGAAGAAGCAGTCTTTTAACAGATTAATATTGTCACCCGTGAGCATGCGACGTGTCAGCCATTACGGCGTTTTATATCAGCATTAACATCACTCAGCATAGCCGATTGTAGCTTGCTCCAGGGAAGACCCGCGCGTCGTGTGCGCTCCTAGGCGCGCGCGAGATGCTCTGAAGCTGCTCGTTCACTATCTGTGACATTTGGCCACGCAGCTGCAGCCGTCAGGCGTTCGCTCTGCGGACGCCGCCAGTACCACTTGGATATAGTTGCTTCTTACCTACAAGTGTTAATATCCGTATTTTTGTATTATTGTACCGCGATCGTTACCTCCGTTCATAATGTCTGGGAAGGATCGACAAAAAGGGAAACTGACCAAAGACAGCGTTACCTTGCTGCCTTGCTTCTACTTCGTAGAGGTAGGTGCGTTTGCATTCCTAAAGGCACTCTGCAGGCTTATCTGCTGCCCAAACACATCCGTCTGGAAACCTCCTCTTGGTCCTTACGCCTTTGACTATTTTGCAATGGCAAGGCATTATAATGTATTTGTGCCAGAATAATTATTACATAGGGATTATATATGTGTGTGGGTGTTATGAAGGTGGAGGAGGGGACTGGGTTATATACAGGGTTTGGTAGTGTTGACTACTATTTGACAAATGGAAATATTTTATGTCCAGAATGTGATTTTGTATGCATGTGCTAGCCGCCGGTAAAATCAACGTTTAAACAACGAAAAACTTAAACGCATTTTCACAGGATCTCCACGGAAAGCTTTGGAATAGAATACACCTACTGATAATTGTGTTTTCTTGAAAGGCAAGAGCCGTGTTTACAAGTAATGTGTGTTGTCAGCGTATTTTTCTCAACGTCTTCAATCAAACAACCAAAGAAGCCAGTAGACCGTTTGAATGGGATTATTTGTCCATATAATGGGCAGTTTATGTTAGTGGCGTTGAACAGCATCTGATGAGAGAGATGGCTTAGAAATGTGTACATTTATTATTGATTGACACGTTTTACTCAGGCTCTTCCCTTGTGAAAACCTTACCTTAACGATGACAATTCAGCACATAGAAAGCGCAAAATCACGATAATTAAATGCACATTAAAACACATCAGGATATCGCTGCCTTAGCGAATGCCTTGGGAGTATCCGTTTTTAGATCAAATTAATAATACACATCTACTGGAAAATTAGTAATATTGTTTATCAGATCTTACAGTTTAATAGTAATAAGTAAATTTTAGCCATCATATGCCCACAGAGCAGAAATCCCAGTCTTTAGGATATAACATATAATACAGTTAAAAAGAACAGCTACTAATGTCTGCATAAGTGTTATCTATCTATCTATCTATCTATCTATCTATCTATCTATCTATCTATCTATCTATCTATCTATCTATCTATCTATCTATCTATCTGCCAGTAAAACTTAGCGATATGAATACAGTATGTATCTATTATTATTATTTCTTTCTTTATATTCATTATTGTAATTCTATTATTTATACTTTTGCAGCAAAAGTCATTGTGTTTCAGTAAAGCATTTTAGAAACGGATCTATCTATCTATCTATCTATCTATCTATCTATCTATCTATCTATCTATCTATCTATCTATCTATCTATCTATCTATCTATCTATCACTGGTATGCCTTTTTCATTCATTTCATCTCATTTCATACTGCATTGTCTCCCTCTTCTTTCAACAAACAAAATGTGCATTGCATATTCATGGTTCTTTATTCTCAGGTAAAGTTGTGGAGTAAAGTGTCCAGCAACATTAATTCCATTGTTCTTTGTTGTTTAAAGTGTAGTTCACTTAAAATAAATGGGCATGCTATATTTATAAATTATATATAATATAGGCTATGGCTTTAATCAGATTTTTTTCTATTTCAGTTAAAAATATGTAATGTAGTGACACCGTTTGAACCATCAAGTCCTTAGATGCAATATTCTAAGGTGGTATGCATGAACTGCTAAGGAAGTAAATAGTAAAACTGTATATACAGTATGTCTCTTAGTAAGCAATATCAGCATTTATGACTTTGTTGTATAGTTCACACTTATACTTTATGTCAAATATTACTAACTGGAATCATTGTTATTGTGACAGTGCTTTCATAATTGCATGAAAATATTTCCACAAAGTAAAAGTCAAGCACACTTAGAAAAATGGGAAAACTTAGGAAAATGGCAAATTTGATAGAAAGGTGTATATTTTTACTTTACTGTCCAACCCTGTCTACTTCTTGATGTAGAAACTGTATAGAGCTGATGCTGAAATTTCAAATGCCTTTGTGTATTTTTGCAGTTATAACAGAGGGTCACACATCAAGGGCAACTTTCATCAATCCATTAAAAAAAGTTATAGTTATCACATCAGGGTTATGAGTTGCATCTCTGCTTCATAATGCTTACATACAGTACTTATAAAAATGTTATGTTTGCATGCATTCCTAGTGGAGTTTTCAATTTTGTCTTACATCTGTATGGGTGTATTTAAGATGAATCAAAAATAATGTACAATGATTTCCTAAAAACCTGGTGTACCCACTTGTGTTGGTTCCTACCCTGTCCTACCAGTTTAAACACTGGCTTGTTATCGCCCTGAAATAGATAAGCAGGTTTTAAAATGGATGGATGGATAGTTTTCTTAAACATCTTTAGGCTTAGTGAAAAACTTCTACAAATTTCAGACCAGTGCAATAGGTGAAAAAAGACAGCACCACAATTAGACAGAGGACACCCTTGTAAAGTAAATGCATTAAAAGTTGTGTATAAACAAGGGAAACTCTGGGGATTAATCATGCACTGTATTGTGTTGTAAATATCAGTCTCTTTGTTTCCTTGTAACAATTTATTCCCTGTCTAATTTCTGAATGGTAAAAGTTTAATGTTTTAGCTTCCAAATCTCTAACAGCTTTAACTAAAGTAAATTAATCCTTATGACACAAAACATTCTTATTTATATAGTGTAATACAGTAATACATGTATGCCCAATCTAATATGAAAACAGAACATTCATACCTGTAGTTTTTTTATGTAGCTATTGTAGTTTGTTTGAAAGTAACATGTTAGACAGTAACTTCTACACACTGTAAATGAAAGGTGTAAATGCATATGGTGAGCTCAGACCAACACCGTGCATCAGCTATTATGTAAATTGTTCAGGGTACTTTATTACTGAGTTGGCACAGTTGACCTATATTCCATCCAAATGCAAAATTGTGGGCATCATGAGATTAAGCTGCTCTGCTGTGAGTAAAGCAACATTCTCAGAGAAAAATTAGATTATTTCCTAACATTTAAGCGTATTATAACAGCCATTTTATTAAATTGGCCATGCATCATTAGAACACATGTATTGTAATCACCTTTGTTTTATGAAATAGTTTTAACATTCTGAAATAAGCAGGATCAGAAAAATAAATAAACAAATGAAATAATATGCCCATTATTTTTTTCTTCTTTGAAAGATGTAAATTTTAATTATTTGTCCATTTAGTTAATTTTCTTACTTAAACCTCTGCTTGCAACAATAATGTGTGTGATATTTTTAGGTGTTGCAGCTTGTTTACTTATTATTTTTTGTCATTGTCTTAAGCATGCATACTGCATAACATTAATTAAAGGATGCTTCCCTTAAAATCTTTTTCAACAAGTCATTAATTTGTACCATAGGTGTTTTATTCCCTTATTATTTTATTTGTTGTAATTTTTTCTGATATTTGAGTAGGAATATTCAAAATAAAGGTAAACATTATATTTGTTTAAACAGCAAAATCATTATTATGATTAATGCTTTTTGCAGAATGAGCTATTACAAAATGCTTTCCAGAAACTGTCATTCTTCTGTCTCCTTGTTCTAGTGAGGGTTGAAGCGAACAAACTGAGCTGGACATGCCAGGCAACCCTATCCTTAGCAAAAAATTTCAAGGACTTCTGGGGAGTCATCATAGTCTAGCTGAAAGATAAAAGTCTTTCTTCTTAGCTTCTAGGAGACATCCTTAGTACATGGCCAGACCATTTCAGTAGGGTTACTAGGTCCCAGACCTGTGGTCACAATCAATAGCAAGCAGCTGGTAACCATGTTAACACAAGTAGCTCAGTTGGGTTCAGCCTGAAGAGGTAATGTGGAGTTGCCTTGTGGGCTTTCCACCTGCTTGGTGAGGAGAATATATCAGCTTCCAAAGATTTATACTTTATAAAGCTATTGACATCATAATACAAGACATAATTGATAACAAATGACTTAGATTAGATTGAATAATGAAAAGGAAGGCATGGACGGTTCGTCTTTCCAGCCAGGATGGTTGTTGCAGAGTTACTCAGCCATGAACCAGTGGAGTGGATGAACAATGGAAAACTACCCTTCCGGGCCATGTCTCCCCCAATACACTGGGTAGTAGCATCACTCTTATCAGGCTATCATTTGGACAGCCACAGGGCTGCATGGGAGTTGTACTCTCAATGGGCAGCCCTGCTGGAGTCCTTGAGGCCCATTGAAGGGACCTGTGAGGGGAGGTTGCCTTGTTCTATGGAAGTAGTGCAATATCGTTGCATCAGGAATACTGATAGTAGGCTTGCCTGAGAAGGAGTAGTGAAGGGAGAGGAAGAGGAGGAAGAAGAAAAAAAGAAGATAATTAAATTGTAGTGTATTGTTTTATTTGGCTGTGGAAAGAAGAAGCCCGGTATTTGTATTGAATAAAACAAGTCTGATTTGAATCCGTAACTTTTGTCCAGAAGTTGTCCACCGTAGATAGTGCTGTTATTGAATAACTTTCCAACATTCAAACTTTTTTTTTTATATTCATGTATATTTTTAATATTATATGTTGCTCTTTTTTTACTTTGCAAACACCTTACAAGGATCCTTATTCAGGGCCGCCCACAGAGATGTTCTATTGGATTTACAGTAGGTCAGGCGAGCATGGAGGCCAGTCAATGGTATCAATTCGTTCATCCTCCAGGAACTGCCTGCATACTTTTGCCACATGAGGCCAGGTATTGTCGTGCACCAGGAGGAACCCAGGACCCACTGCACCAGCATAGGGTATGACAATGGGTCCAAGGATTTCATCCCGATACCTAATGGCAGTTAAGGTGCCATTGTCTTGCCTGTAGAGGTCTTTGTATCCCTCAAGTGGATATACCTCCCCAGACCATCACTGACCCACCACCAAACCGGTCATGTTGAGCGATGTTACAGGCAGCATAACATTCTTCACGGCTTCTCCAGACCCTTTCACGTCTGTCACATGTGCTCAGGGTGAACCTGCTCTCATCTGTGAAAAGCACAGGGCACCAGTGGTGGACCTGCCAATTCTGGTATTCTATGGCAAATGCCAATCGAGCTCCATGGCGCCAGGTAGTGAGCACAGGGCCCACTAGAGGACATCAGGCTGTTTCTGATTGTTTGGTCAGAGACATTTACACCAGTGGCCATGCTGTAGGTCATTTTGTAAGGCTCTGGCAGTGTTCATCCTGTTCCTCCTTGCCCAAAGGAGCAGATACCGTTCCTGCTGATGGGTTAAGGACCTTCTACGGCCCTGTCCAGTTCTACTAGAGTAACTGCTTGTCTCCTGGAATCTCCTCTGTGCCTTTGAGACTGCGTTGGGAGACACAGCAAACTTTCTGGCAATGGCACGTATTGATGTGCCATCCTGGAGAAGTTGGACTACATGTGCAACCTCTGTGGGGTCCAGGTATTGCCTCATGCTACAAGTAGTGACACTGACCATAGCCAAATGCAAAACTAGTGGAAAAATAGTCAGAAAAAATGAGGAGGGAAAAACGTCAGTGGCCTCCACCTGTTAAACCATTCCTTTTTTGGGGGTTATCTCATTGTTGCCCCTCTAGTGCACCAAAGCAGCTGAAACTGAATAACAACCCCTTCTGCTACTTAACTGACCAGATCAATATCCCAGAAGTTTCATTGACTTGATGCTATAGTCTGATTAAAAAGTGTTCCTTTAATTTTTTGAGCAGTATATTTTTGTTAAAATATTGTAAAATTAAGTTTTTTCTGGAAATCATCTCTCAAATGTAAGAGGAATGTGCTAAATCAAGCTTTTGAATTGAAGACCAACCTTATCCTTCATTCATTGGTCCAGTATCCTGTTCAATAATAGCTCATTCAATTGTTCTCATCTAGAGATAAAAAGGTAAAGAACAGCCAGTAAAACCATTATCAGGCAGAAAATATGCCTCATATTTGTACATACCTTAGATGCTTCACCAAACAAATGATCAGTTCTCTGCTGCAGTTCACAGAACAGCTGTTGAAAAATGCAGAATTATTAAAATTATTTCTTAATGACCAACAAATGAGAGATGTGGGTATTCAATTCAAAAGGTCAGTTCTGTTTTATCAAACTCCTGTTGTGTATAATTGAATTTTCCTGGGGTGGTATATTTAAAGAAATATTTCAGCCAAAATTTTTTTCTGCTGCTTACCTGATGTTTTTTTTAGTAATGGAATGAAATATTTTTAACATTATATTTTAATGGAGAACAATGTTAACAAAGTTTCTGACACAACAGACTTCAATGGGGGCCAGTGGTGAACAAATGGCACACAATATCCAAATGTCCATGAAAAACAATTCTCATGTCACATAATCCATATGCAAGATATCCACATGTTTGAGGCATTGTGAGCATACAAAAGTTTTTGCTAAAGTATTCTTAAATAAACCAGAAAATCTGGTGATGAATGGCTAGGGAGTGTGCTCAGACAGGATCAAGCTTTTGAATTGATGACGAGTTAGGGGGAAATTGAGTCTTCAGTTCAAAAGCTCAATCCTGTTTGAACATTCAAAGTACAATTTTAAAGGAACCTAAAGTGCCATTTTGCTATTATTTGTGTAATCATGGTTAATTTTTACAGTAACATTGGTAAAAAAATATATTAGAGAACACCAAAAATGGGAAAAAATAAAACAAAATTTACAAGAAAATAAAGTGGATTTTATAGACCTTTACTTTTAAAGAAAACCAACATTTTTTTATTAGTGTGTGATACAGAAGCCTATCAATTAATATTACATTGAATTTTAATTCCGTGTTTGGAATTACATCGTGACAACGCAATGTATAACTGCCCGTGAGAGAATATCGTTTCTTTCTGTCTACAAGAAATGTGTCTGACAATAGCATTCACACAAATGAGAAATGATTGAACCGTGTGTGTGGTTATGTGGGCATGACTTTTCCAAATCTCTTTGCATAAGCTCTTGTCTTGCGGGGCTTAAAATTTTCTCTCGTGGGATTTTAACTTTCACCAAACAACAAATCTTTTAATTGTCACAGATACGCGTCTTCATTGGGAAGAAACACTACTTTTTTTTCCCTGATGGCACTACGAATTAGATGATCTACAAGTCTTAAAGTTTGAATCCGAACAATATAACAATATATTTGATCTCTTTTCACTGTTCCATTATTTCACCGAGTAATAATTTCTGTTTGTTTGTGCTAATGCAATTTTTACTATCCTTTTTTTGAGACTTTCAAGTTTTTGTACTTCCATTATCTCTAATCAGCTCTGCATGTGTACTGCACCAATATTCTTGACTTCTTTACGACGTTCTACTTTGTCATCTACTCTTTGTCTTTTATTTCCACCCCTGGGCATGGTTAAATCTCTTGGCATCTCGCGGGACGTGAAAATGTCTCTCTGAGAAAATCATGTCTCGTCTCTTTCCAAGATTTTTTTTTATAATAGAGTGATGCTTGCAAATTAATGTATTACACATATGTCTTTCTAATGTTGTAAGTTATGTTACATGCATACATCTACCCTTCTATCCATTTTTGTAACCTTGAAAGTGTTTTTTGCAAGGAATTCATATAGATAGATAGATAGATAGATAGATAGATAGATAGATAGATAGATAGATAGATAGATAGATAGATAGATAGATAGATAGATAGATAGATAGATAGATAGATAGATAGATAGATATGATTATATTACGTCCAATAAAAAACAACAATGTTATACATCATTCTGTCAATAAGCAATATTTGATTCAAAGGGGGGTGTTAAATGTGTAGTGATACCTACAACTAGAGGGCATAGCACATGAAACATGATTATGTAATTAGTAATTTTTTTAAACATAATGTTATCCACATATTCACTATCTAATCAGTTTAATACACTAATTTTGAATAGTTTTAATAATCCAGTGGACTGTATGCTCATTTCATGTGTTCATTGGTTCAAAACTGCTTTAGTTTGTAATTCTGAGAGAAACCAACAAATACATCTATAAGGCAGTTTGTACATTTGTTTTGCTAAATGGCTCATTTGGTAAAGGTCTCAGACCGTCTTTGAAGTAGCCCTCTTATTTTCTGTTCCCTGGTTATGACACTGGACCTCACTGTGTGGATATTTACTTCCTGTGTCCTTCCTTGAAGTGCATTAATCATATTTCTTCCTGTGGTGTACCAGAAGGAAGAAAACACCAAAAGTTCCTTGGCCATTTTCCCTTGATTTTCCCTGAGTATTCATCCTGCACATCAGAAGGAGGGGAGAGAACTGTGACATAGTGTATCTATTTGTTTATACAGTTTTCTTGTGCTTCTTTGGTTGAACTGCCCTTCATTATTACTAGTCTAGCCCATACATGAAACACATCCTTTTTTGTATTTATATTTAATTACAAAGACACTTATCCCATTCATAGGTGAAAACTGTCTATTACCTAATATTTTATACTTCATAATTAACATTACACTAAGGATGAGCCATCAAACTAATTGTACAGTAACATTATTTGCATGTAGTTAGTTTTCTGACAAAGTTACTCCCCTGATGTTAACTTTTTTTGTAATAACATTTATTTGAATCATGCTAATTTTATTTTTTATTTTTTTGATCTTTTATTTAATTTATTAAAACATATAACATTCCATACAATCAAGTCAAAACTTAACAAAACTAAATTCAAATCAATCCCCACCAATGAGAAAGAGAGGAAGTGCAACATCCAGAGTAAAAATACTGAGAGTAGTAAAGAGAGAAAGGAGTCTTTCTCCCAATATAAATGCTTATTCTAAAATATTATTGATTAGGTCCTGCCTGGTTTTAAAAACGTTTTGAACATATCCTGTAAGGGAGAATTTTATTTTTTCCAATTTCAAATAATATATAACATCAGTTACCCACTGACTTAAAAGAGGTGGGTTAGGATTCTTCCATTTGAGCAAGATAAGTCTATGTGCTAATAGTGAAGTAAAGGCAATTACAGTTTGTTTGTCCTTCTCCACTTTAAGTCCAAATGGGAGTACACCAAACACAGCTGTTAATGGGTTAGGAGTGATTGTGACACCTAGGTTGTCTGATAGGCATTTAAACATTTTTGTCCAAAAAGTTGTTAATGTGGTACATGCCCAAAACGTGTGGCCTAGTGAAGCTGGAGCTCGGTTGCAACATTCACAGGTTGGATCTTGCCATGGAAACATTTTGGACAATTTTAAGTTTGATAAAAGATTTTGAGATGAATAATTGAATGCTTTGTACATATAAAACTAGAGTGAATTCTCTGCATGGCTGCCTTCCACTCTGTTTCTGAAATGTTGAGTAAGAGATCCTTTTCCTACTGTACTCAGATCTTTAAAAGGAAGGGACTTTAAAATGTTTTTTATTTATTATAGAAATGCTGTATGAGTCCCCAAGACTGATCAAAATCTCTTCTGGAATAGAAATAGGTGGGAGGTGAAGAAAATTGGGCAGATTTCATTTAGCAAAGTTTCTAATTTGGAGATAGTGGAAAAATTGTGTTAATGGGAGACTAAATTTGAAGTGTAATTGTTCATAGGTTGCAAACGTATTGTTTATATACAAATCTCTAAATGATTTAAACCTATTCGTTTTCCAAACATTAAAAACTAAGTTCGAGAGGATGGAAAAAAGTTGGTTATCATGTAGAGGTGCCACAGATAAAATATTCTCTGACTTAAAGTGCTCCCTACATTGGTTCCATATTCTAAGTGAACGAAGGACAATTGGGTTGTTAGTATATTTAGGGCTGTAGGAACAGAATTTTGTGGGTCTCATATATATAGTACCATATCATCTGCATATAATGTTATTTTCTGTTCAAGTCCTTCTCTGAAAATATTCTTTATCTCTGATGAATTTCGAAAATGAACAGCCAATGGCTCAATGGCGATTACAAATAGCAGTGGTGACAAGGGGCATCATTGTCTAGTATAGCGTTCTAGTTTGAAGTAGTCTGACATAATGTTATCAATACAAGGTTCTGGACTGGTATACAGTAGTTTGATCTATGCACATATGTTCTGGCCAAACCCAAATTTATGCAAAGTGGGGAATAGGTAATCCCATTCAGCTATATCAAATTCTTTTTCTGCATCCAAAGATAATATGATCTCTGGAGTGTTAGACTTTATAGGTGAATATATTACATTAAATAGGTATTGAAGATTGGAAGCCAAATGTCTACCTTTAATAAATTCAGTTTGATCTTGTGATATTACTGAAGGACGCATTTCTCAATCCTTCTAGCTAGGGCTTTAGAGAGTATCTTGACATCATTATTCAGAAGTAAGATTGGTCTGTATGATGCACAGTAGTAGTAAGTACTTATTTTTGTTAGGAAAAATGGTAACAAATGCTTGGAGAAAAGTTTGAGGTATAATTTTTTTTTGTCTCTCGCTTCTCGCTCTTATTGCTAATAAGAGGCGAGCTAACTTAACTGAAATTTTTGTTTATACAATTCAGCAAGGTACCCATCAGGTCCTGGGGCCTCATTTATAAACAGTGCGTACGCACAAAAATGTTGCATACGCCTGTTTCCACGGTCAAATCGCGATGTATAAAACCTAAACTTGGCGTAAAGCCACGCACATTTTCACGCTGGCTCAAACCCTGACGTGCACAAGTTCTCCGCTCGGTTTTGCAAACTGGCGGCACCCAGTGTCAAAGCAGTGCTTTTGTTCCAGTGTGGTTACTCTTTCTTTTTTAGATCCACATCCCTGACGCAGCTTTATCATATATACTGAAATTAACCGCATATTGTTTATTAGTTTAAGGCATCTGATTGTAACTAACCTGTAACAATATAATGGTCCACGGAATGGCCAAACTTTTCCAAATACCATAGCTGCTTTAGGGTTGTTACTCTCAAGTATTTATCCCACTATATCTGAGTGTGGAATCACAGCTATACAGCAGCTGATCGGAAAGAGAATTATCGATATACAGCATCAAGCATACGCTGCCTCAGCCATGCTGCCTATATGAACTGCTCTCATACGGCAAATGCTTCAGAGCCTTTCCTGTAGGGACATCGCAGTTCAAAAACAGTTTCATCCCAAGAACTATAAATGCACTCAATCAGTCCATCAAGTGCTCCTTGTAGAACTGTTTGTACTTATTAGTACAATTACCTCACTGTAAACTTGTGATACAGTTACAATATTGCACAACTTAAGCCACTTTATAAAGCGTGTATTTACGTATGATGACAATATCATTTTTAAGATGAAATACAGCAAAATATGTTTATTACATTATACAGATAAAATGTTAACATTATTTAAATAATCTATATTGTTACTAATTAAACATGTGAGGACATGGTGTCGCAGCGCTAGCGACAAGCTGGTGCCCAGTCGGGGATTGTTCCTGCCTCACGCTGTATTCTTGCTGTGACTGGCGTGACACTGGATTGATAGATGGATAGAATAATTAAACATGTACTACGAAGATATTTCAATGTTCCTTAAAAGTTTTAAAGAATCGGTATTCTAAGCCTACAGATGGTTTGACATCGATTACAGAGCCGATCATTGGGCGATTGGTTACTTGGAGAAAGAAAAGGAAGGACTGGAACTGGAGGTTAGAACGTTTGAAAGAGACAGTACTGCTGCAATAAATTATTTCATCGACGGTCACGCAAGGTGCAGCAAGCATCTTGCAGGTGGCAGGAACAATCTCTGGACGAGGCGCCAGCTCGTCACTATCACTGCGCCACCGTGTTCCCATGTTTAATAACATGCTTTAATTCCTATCATCATGAAAATGATTAACAAGTATACATCTCAGTATTTAAATTATTCAGAGAGCTGTAATATCACGAATGTAATGAATTCTGTGTCCTGTCGGAGGAAGAGAAAGCCCGTTTAAGAATCACGTAGTGATTCACACACATAGAGCACATAGAAGAACAAATACAATACAAAGCATTTAACATGCTACTTTAGTTATGATGGTAATTTAGAAATTAGTAAGTTAAAGATTTTAAGATGAAGTTTATGATGTTCTACTTTAATGACAAAATAAATTACGTGATTAAAGTGGAAATTTCAAGATTAAAGTTGACATTTCCCGCTTTTTTCCTACTGTGTCCCTATTTTTTTTTCTTTTCTCTATACCCTAATAAGCTTTCAAATGACACTCAGATGGTGGGCAATGACTCGCTTTTCACAGTGACTTTGATATCTGACAACTTCTTTTTTTATTTCAGGCACTGTGCGACTTTGTGAACTTGAGCTTTCTAGTTTCTCCGATACTCTATGTCACTCGATGAACTTCCTTTTGTTGTTTATACCACTGTTTTAACCAACAGATAGTACGTTTTTCTTTGCCTCCACTTGGTATTCGCTGAAGTTCTTTTATTTTCCCCTGTGCTTTTGCCATTGCCTTTTCACAGAACGCTGAGCTTAAGGGCTATTTATATACATTTGCATATTCAAAGAGGCGTGCACGTGCTTTACTTTTCATGCTGACCGGGATTTATGTAGCGGAAGAACGTGGAAGATAGCGTACGCACAGATTTATGCATCTGGATTTTTTTGTGCGTATGAACATTTCCGCTTTTGTCCGTACACCATGTTTTAGTGTGAATTCAACGCACGGCGTTATGCATGAGGCCCCTGGTGCTTTCCCACTCTGAAGTGAATTTATAGGATCTAGTAATTCTGATGTCAGTGTCAGAAGTTTATCCAGTTCCTCTGCACTTAGAGTATCTAGTTGTGGTATCCGTAATGTATCAAAAAACGCATTTGATTGTGTCTTGTGTTCTTCAAACTGAGTAGAATATAAGGCCTTATAGTAATCTCTAAATGTGTGCATTATATTTCCATGGACACTGATTCTATCTTTGTCTGTGTTGGTGATTACTAATATTGCATTGCGTATCATGCCAATTTTAAAGATGCTATGTAAAATAATTATTGATTCAAAATATTTTTAATGATTGGCTACTTTAGCTAAACTGTTCATGTTCAGCTTACTTTTCAATACAGTACCATCAGGTGCTACCCTTCTGTTGAGTTAGCATAGGCACAGTGCCAGTTACTGTATAAAGAGAGAATGGAGAAAGCCATGTGACCTCCTGTTCCATATTCTATAAATTACAGTTCTTGAAGTCCCCCTATTATGATAAGGAGATGAAAGGTGATTATATTATTATTTTCAAATGACTGTGAAGCTCATTTATTGCTGTAGATATAGTGATATGGTAATACCAGGAGAATTCAGGAAAATTTAATTTGGCAAATAGAAACAGAAGTAGCTAAACCTTATAAAATTCTGTATTAGGTGAGCATATTTTAGAGGGGACTTTAAGCCCTACAAAGGATTGTTGATTATAGGTCATATATATTATTTATCATTTTGAATCTGATTTACTTTCACAAACTTCCATCTCAAACTTGCTGAATCAAACTGCCTTGAGTTTTGTTTTTTTAGTAGGTTATGTATATGTATATCATTTTAACGCAGCAGTCTCTCTTAAAATATATGAAATTATTGATATTTCAAAAACATTAAATGTAATTCTACCAAAGTTATAATTCACATTTTACTAAAATGCCCTCTTAATGGTGGAGGAGAAGACAATGGCGATTAATAATAGACTGAACTGGATTTTTCATTAGTTTAACAGTTTCAGGTTTTTATTAAAGAAACTATGTACAATTTGTGTTCAGCTTGTGTAGTTTTTATAGCAGATTTTTTGTTATGTATAAACATTTTAATAATATTGTACCTATCGTTAAAAAATATGTCTTGCTGTAAGTGTCAGGGCATTTGTACACTGACTTTATAATTAATTCACAAAATCTGAATTTGTGTTTGAAATAAATCATAACGTTTTTCAATACTCTTTTTTGATATAGTTATGAATTTAATAGGTTTTGTAGATGTATCTGTATGAGGCTTAATACAAAATTTTACGCTTTACCTGTCAATTTCCTATTATATTTACCTACAAATCATAAAGTGAGACAGGTTTGTATAAATCATTTTATATAAGAAAATGTTTTGATTTATCATTAGAAAAAAAGTTATTGAATGAAATATAGCAACTACCCTTGCTTTTGAAAAATAATTATACAGCCCACATTTTCCAGACTTATTTTATTTATTATAATCAGAAATATCTAAAATTAAAAGAAAATAATGAATACCTTGTGGTGAATGTAAAAAGCATTAGTTTTTTTCTACTGTGCCATTGAAAATAGTTATGGGAAATGTTAAAAAGAGTATATCTACATTTTTGATTCAGTTTACTCTCTTTTTAGTGTATTTGGCAGTTGAGGACATCTGTGTAATACATCCGTAGTGAATTCAAGCAGAAGCAGCACAGTAGGTGATAAAGCACTGGAGTTAATAAAAAGGTCAATCACAATGTTGACAAGAGCCATTTAAACATTGTGGAGTCAAAATCCAAATTGGTAAATTCAAAGGAATGACAATCAGATATGTACCGAGTACAACACATAACGGTTTTGATTGGAAAGATAGGTTAAATGATAGTTAGAGTATCAGCTGTGTGGTACATCTGATAGGTGGTAAGATTAGATTTGAATGTCTGGTGTTGACCATTATCAAAGGAACAGCATATTGGTGCTTTTACAGCACATTTGACTTTCATTACAGAACTAAATACATAAATAAATAGTAAGAATTAGAGAGCTATTCGCAGTAGGTTTCCATGTTCCTACACCATCTTTATATTTTTTGTTACTTTATTTTTGTGATTAAAAATAAAGACACATTAAAAAACTGCTGGAATTGTGCATTAAGAAGCTATTCATAAAAACTGAAAGCATTTCTAATAAGTGATTTCATTTTATGCACAATTCTAGAAAAAGTCTGATTTTAGGGAAAGTAAAATATGCATCATCCTACATATCAATCTGTAGAGTATTCATTTATAGAAGCCAGCATTCTGCCATGCAGAAGAAAGCTTTTTCATGTATGCTGAAGCAATTTTTTAGCATAATTTGGCATACAAGTTTTCATAGAGGAGTGCAGCACAGTGGCACAGTTTTTGGTGGTAGTTCTGTTTCATATATCCAGGAACAGAGGCTGGCACACTATGTTTGTGGTATAGCAGTTTCATCCAGCATCCTAGAGATATGCAGGGTTAGGTTAAATGGCATTCTATGCCAAATTCTGTGACTGCATGTTGGTGATTCATTGTGATGGAATGAATTTATGTCCCCTGTCTTGAGCTCATTGCTTCCAAAATGGGCTATAAAATAGTGGATTTTTGATTGCAGTATTTAAGAATTAAGAGCTGGAATCCTTTCTAAAGTAAATGACCAATGAGCAACAAACATGCTTGAAAATAAGTTTCTTTTAAAACCCATTTTGACGTTTTTATTTTTTGTGCTCTAACTATCCTTTAAAAATGTTTAAAAACTGTCTTGCGCCATATTCCCAGTGAAGTGCTGTAAAATAGTAATTATTTATAGACTTTATAGTTAACAGCGTCTGTGCTAAAATTCAGAATATAATTTGGAATTATTATAATTGTTATTGTGTTTACTTAATGCAGGAAAGCTTAAAAAACATGTGAGGATGTGAAAATTATGGTGTTAAGTCCATCAGGATTCCTAAAGATCACAGTGGATAATTAAATGTAGGGTTTTGTGCTAAAGCTACAGACTTAGTCCCTACTAGCCACTTAGTTGATGACCTACAGGAATTACCTAACTTTCTAGGTTTCCAGTTGTGATATTTTACTACATACTTGTGAATTGTAAGTCAGCTTTAATACAAGTAAGACTGGAATAAATAAATGTAATTAATAGAAATATTAATTTTATAACATCTTCTATTGATTGTCATTTTTTTTACCATATTTTAGTATTCACTACTTGTTGATGTATCATTTTTATGCACTGCTAAATTTGGAACACTATCTATTGTGGAATAATTTAAATGCTACCTTTTAATGTATTTCATCTTTATTTTTAATCTTATGTTTACATCTCGCTCTTAATTGTATTAATTCTATCAAGGTGTTTTGAGGTTTCATTTTCACACTATGTGGTATTTTAACCAAACTGTTATTCTATTAAGATAATGTATCTTAAAAGAGGTTTCCTTTCTTCCTTATGACACTTTAGGTAACCCTGATATTGCAGTGCAGATCCTTAAACAGATGTCCAGCATTGCTATAGCTCATACTTTCTCAGTCACTTGAATTTCTTGTATTAGACATTAAAATGTTGTTTGTAATGGAGTTTTTACACTAGCCTGTGAGTAAATCAGGCATTTGGTTTTTTGGGCCTAATGCAAACCTTATGCATAATGTAATGTGGAGGATTTAATTGCTGTCTCCATAAAAGCAAAAGTTTGGGTAAAAGTATGACATTTGGTTTTCTAGGGTATAGAAATTGGACACATTATTATCTACCTTGGCCGTGGCCCTTACCCTTTTTGCTTTTCTCATGGTACCATGTACACTGTCACTGAATAGCCATTCTAGCAGGTACACCTAATAGTAAGTTGATCCTCAGAAAATTCCTCAGAAAAGCCTAATTTTATTGGAGCAGGAACTCATCTAGGCAGCAAAAGTATAGTACAGGGATGCTACGCTATGCCAATTCAAATGTTTTTCATAATTGATTTGAATTCACTGCTGGTGGATTTCAACTCCAAATTGTTTATTACAATTCATGCCTCAGATACACAGATGGATTCAGATCTGATGTTTGGAAAGCCGAGCATGTTGCCAGAACCACTTCAGGAAGTTCCTTTTTCTTGTGACATGCAGTATTCTATTTTTTAGTAACTGACTAGCAAGCCCTCAATTCTCGAAAGAATCGCAAATCCAAGAATGGCAATCACTTTCTGTTCCCTCTGATATTTGGAGGGATCAAATATTATGAAGGGTGGGTGCGTTCATCTGGTTCTGGTGTTTCTGAAGCGCGTTGTAGGTGCCTTCGTTTATTGTTTTTATCCATGCAGTCTCTTTTTTATTTTTCTATGGCTGTGTCATCAGTGAGAAGACGTTTGCTGATGGTGGCGGATTCGCGTGCTGAAGTGACCATGGCGGTGGATCGGGGCATGGAGGGCTACATTACTAAACGAACGTGGTATATGCGGTGGTGTGGGCGGTCGCGTTCGGGCAGCTGTATTACCTGGCGTGCACGCTTTACCTCAAGTTTATTTCACAGGTCGTAGCCATGGTAAAGTTTTCATTTAATTAAATAAACATATTTGTACCAAAGCGGTTTCTTTGTGTGGGCGCCTTCATTCATTGTTTTTATCCTTATGGGCTCGTTTACAGGTTGTAGCCATACGGGCTCGTGTTTGTATTACTAATCGTTGAGCTCCTCTTTTTCCGTTAGTTGAACTCTTTCATTGTGGAGCCGTGACATCTTTGCTTCTGGTGTGTCTGAAGCGCGTTGTAGGAGCCTCCATGTATTGTTTTTATCCATGCTGTGTCGTCTTTGTTGTCTGGAGCCGTGACTTCTTTGCGTGTGGTGTTTTTGAAGCGTGTTGTAGGAGCCTCCGTTTATTGTTTTTATGTATGCGGTGTCGTCTTTGTTGTTCTGTGGCTGTGTCGTTAGGTAGACGTCATTTACTGTTAGGAATCATAATTGAACTTACAGCACCTCGGCGCGTCCGCCGTGTATAAATTAAACTGTCGTTTAGTAATCCGTGACTTCTTTGCGTGTGGTGTTTTTGAAGCGCGTTGTAGGAGCCTCCGTTTATTGTTTTTATCTATGCGGTCTCGTCTTTGTTGTTCTGTGGCTGTGTCGTTAGGTAGACGTCGTTTACTGTTAGGAATCATAATTGAACTTACTTTTAATACTGAATTACCATCATGTGATCCAAATATGCCACACTGACTGCTGGCACAGTGGATTAGAGCAAGTTTAGTTTACAGGTTGTGTTGTTTGGGCGCCACCTACTGACTCTGGGAAGCCACTGGGTTTGACTCTGGGGCGCCGAGGCACTGTACGCATGCGCCTCGGTGCGTCCGCCGTGCATAAATTAAACTGTCGTTTAGTAATATAGATAGATTAGCAGCATTGTTCACATATTCTGTGTCATTTAAACATTATTCTTATTGCATTCCAATGGTTCACCTGTTAGCATGTCCTGCATTAGGCTGCATTGTTGACATCTGGTAACATGGATCCAAGAAGTCCTTGAGTTTTTGACATGCACCACTCATCAGTATAAATAAAGTATGGGTCTTATTTTTTTTAAATCTACCAGAGTAAAGTGATAGATAGATAGATAGATAGATAGATAGATAGATAGATAGATAGATAGATAGATAGATAGATAGATAGATAGATAGATAGATAGATAGATAGATAGATAGATAGATAGATAGATAGATAGATAGATAGATAGATAGATAGATAGATAGATAGATAGATAGATAGATAGATAGATAGATTTTATTTGTCTGTAGGATGAATTTGAGTTTTTACAGAAGCTTTTCTCTTGGGTATTACATTAAATTGCATCCAGCCCTGCGAGAGGACCTCCAACTTTCTGGGAAATCATGGGAGTTGGTGGCAGTTCTGAGACAACAGACAGGAGTGCTTTCTGCTCTCCATGGGAGTAGCTCTTTTGCAGCCATCCCTAAGAAGGCTACTCGCATTATGAAGGGGATAGGGGGACAGCCCTTGGGAGCCTCATCCACAGAAGAGTCAAAACCATCAGATAACCAATGGGGACTGGTCTGTCAGGGATCATAATTGGTGTGCTGCTGAGGCATCACTGCTGCATGGCAGCACTCAGGTCCCAATTTGAGGCAGTCCATCTGGGTAGGTGCATGGAATGTCTTATCTCCTCGGCATTTCCTCTGCTGTCACAGGAGCTTCATAAACTCTGCATTTCAGAGGTGTGCAGACCTGGGACTGGCCAGATATCTGTAGATGGGTACACTTTTTATTGGTCTGGTCACTCGGAAGACTGTCATACTTAGGGAGTAGCTGTTGCCATGGCAGATTGGATCCTTCTGAGCAAATTATGAGACTCAGAATAAGGAAGTCTCTGAGTGCCTTGTCTGTTGTTTCAGTGTATTCTCCAACTGCATTGAGTGATGTCTCTGTCTCTGATGTCAACTTTGCTGTTTGGTTGATGGGCACCTGTGGGGTGACATGCCTCTGGTTATGGGTGACTTTAATGCGACCACTGGCACTGACAGGCTGGCTATCAGGAAAGTGTCGGTCCCCATGGGTCTGGCGACTAGTGGCTCAGTGTTCCTTGATTGTGCAAAAGGTCAAGGTCTGTGGATCGCTGGGTCCTGGTTCCAATGCCCTGAGCTGCACAGTTGGACTTGGTACTCCAATACTGGTGGTGCAGTGAAGGTCGATCACATCCTCGTGGGCAGACGCTGGAGGCTCTTACAAAACTGCAGGGTCTACAGAAGTGCCCAGTTTGTCAGTTCTGACCACAAACTTTTTGTTGCTACTGTGAAGATCCAGCTTAAGTCCAGTAGGCTATCATCTAATTGGAAAATAAGGTTGGACCTGACCCGACTCCAAGATCAGGCTGTTTTTAATGGCTTTGCACACAGTTTGTGTGGGGAACTTACAGACCTGGGTGCGACTGCTGATCCTAATGTGATGTGGGAGACCTTCTGTGTCAAGACCCTGAAGATTGCTGAGGGTTGTGTTGGTGTTACCAGTGTTTGCAGTGTTTCATCTCACAGGGCACCCTGGATATCATCAAGAGTAGTCGCAGAGCACGGCTTGATGGCAACTCCAGTCTGTACTTAGAACTGAGAAGGACAGGTGTGAGGGCTCTGAGGCCAGATAAGAAGATGTTTGTTAGGGGAATCTGTGAGCAAGTAAACATCTGTGGTCTAGTGACCCACGTCCTGCTTTCAGAGAAATCGAAGCATTACGCACATCCGAATCTGTTCCTCGGAGTGTCGCAGTCAGGGCAGCTGATGGAACGGTCCTTACGGATGACACTGCATTTGTGACCCAATGGGCTGGCTACTTTGAACAGCTGTTTAAAGGTGATCCTCCAGCTAGGACCTTGGACATCTCTGGGTCCACAGTTCTTGAGGCTGATATTCCAGTTAGCTATGAACCACCCTGTCTCACTGAGATTGCACAGGTGGTGAACCAGCTGAGGGTAGGAAAGGCTACAGGGATCTGCCGGGGTGAACTTCTCCAGGCTGGTGATAAGTCTGCTCTCCTGTGTTTCAAGCAGTCTTTGCTTCCATTTTGGGAGACGGCCGTTATCCCAATTGACTGGGAAATGGGACTTGTCGTCCCTATCTAGAAAAGGAAGGATGATTGCCCACATTGCGGAAACTACAGGGGGATAATACTGCTCTCTGTGCTGGGTAAGAACCTTGCTAGGGTCATCCTCAATAGGGTCCGTGATCACTCGCTAACCTACCAGCAACCAGAGCAGTCTGTGTTTACGTCACAAAGTCTACCATCGACTGCATCCTGCCACTGAGGGTTTTCATGGATCACAATATCCATATATCCATCCGAATATCTGCAGAGTTTCTTTGTAGCCTTTTTCGATTTTAGTAAAGTGTTCAACTCAATTGATTAAGCTGTCCTCTGAGACATCCTGAGACTTCGCGGGATCCTCCTCAAAGTTGCTGGATATCATGGCTGGCCTGTACACTCATACTGTGAGTGTTGTGCAGTGTGGAGGCAGAACCTCTGTGTTTTTTCCCAGTTGATTCTGGGATTCATAAGGGGTGTGTTCTTGTTCCTACTGTGTTCAATCCTTGTATGGACTGGGTGTAGGGCAGGGTAGTGGGGTCCAGAGGCTATGGGAAATCTGTTGTTGAAGAAAGATTCACTGATCTTGAATTTGTCGACAAGGCTGTGATGTTCACAGAGTCAATGGAGGCTCTGATTGGGGCTCTTGAGAGACTGAGCAAGGAGTCTGAGTGTATTTAGGCTTGTGAGTGTTCTGTATTAAAACCCAGATCCAATCCTTTAATGACCACTTGGGCACAGCCATCAGCAGTGTGTCTGTCTGCAGAGAGAGTGTCAACCTTGTCGAGAGGTTTACTTAATTCAGCAGCAACATTAATGTCTCTGGTGACTCTTCCTATGAAGTCAGTAGACGGATTCGGAGAGCATGGGGGGTTCATGAGGTCGCTGGAAAGGGGTGCATCCTGATTGCTAAATGGTTGTGAGAACTGGACGATATTCAATGACCAAAGATGAAGCCTGGACTCCTTCGGTACTGTGTCTCTTTGGAGAATCCTTGGGTACCACTCGTTTGACTTTGTGTGGAATGAGTGGTTGCTTATGGAGTCCCGAATGAGGCACATTGCCTTCATTTTGAGGGAGCGTCAGTTATGGCCCTATGGCCATGTGGCGTGATTCCCTGAGAGTGATCCTTCTCACAGGATCCTCATTGTTGAGGACCTGAGCAGCTGAACTAGACCATCGGGACACCCACGTAACACCTGGCTCCACCATATAAATGGTCATTTCCGGAGGGTGGGACTGGACCGTATGTCTGCCTGGGGGGTTGCCAACCAAGATTCCGAGCTGTTTCGTTTTGTGATGGGTGCGGCAACATGCTGTATGAGTGCATGCTCCCTAACCTGACCTAACCTGACAGAAGTTCAATAAATAAATAAATGAGTAAATAAATAAATATTTACACACTCTTTGGTCTGAACACACACCAGAATGACTATAAAACAAGAGAATTAAAAACAATGAAAACTTATGACTTGGCTATTACTATCACATTGAGGCATTATGCAGACGTATTGCTGCTGCTATAAAGGAGCCCCAGTATTGTTTCTTGACACACTTCTGTGGAATAATTTGCAGCCTGAAAGTATTCAGTGTTTGTGTGTCAGAAAGAGAATGTGCAGCATTGTTCATAATGGCACTCAGTTTTGTTTTAATTCTCTCCTTCACTACTACCTTCAGGAGGTCCAGAGTCTTTCCTATAACTGAGCCCGTCCTTTTAATTAGGTTGGTGATTTGGTGGGCCTCTCCTGAAATGATGTTATCAGCCCAGCACAACACAGTGTTGAAAACTGCAGTGGCCATCACAGAGTTAGACGTGGTGTGAAAAACTATTTGCCCCCTTCCTGATTTCTTATTCTTTTGCATGTTTGTCACACAAAATGTTTCTGATCATCAAACACATTTAACCATTAGTCAAATATAACACAAGTAAACACAAAATGCAGTTTTTAAATGATGGTTTTTATTATTTAGGGAGAAAAAAAATCCAAACCTACATGGCCCTGTGTGAAAAAGTAATTGCCCCCTTGTTAAAAAATAACCTAACTGTGGTGTATCACACCTGAGTTCAATTTCCGTAGCCACCCCCAGGCCTGATTACTGCCACACCTGTTTCAATCAAGAAATCACTTAAATAGGAGCTGCCTGACACAGAGAAGTAGACCAAAAGCACCTCAAAAGCTAGACATCATGCCAAGATCCAAAGAAATTCAGGAACAAATGAGAACAGAAGTAATTGAGATCTATCAGTCTGGTAAAGGTTATAAAGCCATTTCTAAAGCTTTGGGACTCCAGCGAACCACAGTGAGAGCCATTATCCACAAATGGCAAAAACATGGAACAGTGGTGAACCTTCCCAGGAGTGGCCGGCCGACCAAAATTACCCGAAGAGCGCAGAGACGACTCATCCGAGAGGTCACAAAAGACCCCAGGACAACGTCTAAAGAACTGCAGGCCTCACTTGCCTCAATTAAGGTCAGTGTTCACGACTCCATCATAAGAAAGAGACTGGGCAAAAATGGCCTGCATGGCAGATTTCCAAGACGCAAACCACTGTTAAGCAAAAAGAACATTAGGGCTCATCTCAATTTTGCTAAGAAACATCTCAATGATTGCCAAGACTTTTGGGAAAATACCTTGTGGACTGATGAGACAAAAGTTGAACTTTTTGGAAGGCAAATGTCCCGTTACATCTGGCGTAAAAGGAACACAGCATTTCAGAAAAAGAACATCATACCAACAGTAAAATATGGTGGTGATAGTGTGATGGGCTGGGGTTGTTTTGCTGCTTCAGGACCTGGAAGGCTTGCTGTGATAGATGGAACCATGAATTCTACTGTCTACCAAAAAATCCTGAAGGAGAATGTCCGGCCATCTGTTCGTCAACTCAAGCTGAAGCGATCTTGGGTGCTGCAACAGGACAATGACCCAAAACACACCAGCAAATCCACCTCTGAATGGCTGAAGAAAAACAAAATGAAGACTTTGGAGTGGCCTAGTCAAAGTCCTGACCTGAATCCTATTGAGATGCTATGGCATGACCTTAAAAAGGCGGTTCATGCTAGAAAACCCTCAAATAAAGCTGAATTACAACAATTTTGCAAAGATGAGTGGGCCAAAATTCTTCCAGAGCGCTGTAAAAGACTCATTGCAAGTTATTGCAAACACTTGATTGCAGTTATTGCTGCTAAGGGTGGCCCAACCAGTTATTAGGTTCAGGGGGCAATTACTTTTTCACACAGGGCCATGTAGGTTTGGATTTTTTTTTTCTCCCTAAATAATAAAAACCACCATTTACAAACTGCATTTTGTGTTTACTTGTGTTATATTTGACTAATGGTTAAATGTGTTTGATGATCAGAAACATTTTGTGCGACAAACATGCAAAAGAATAAGAAATCAGGAAGGGGGCAAATAGTTTTTCACACCACTGTATAGAAGATGCAAAGGATGTGACTTCCCACATTAAAAGAACACAGTTTCCTAAGAAAAAATAACCTGCTATACCCTTTCTTATATTGTTACTCTGTGCTACCACTTCTGCATCCACTTCTTGAATAGTGACTGGACATAGAGGCCATTTGGTCTGGTGAAAGTCAATAACCAGTTCTTTGGTTTTGCTGATGTTAAGATGCAGACAATTCTCTTTGCATCAAGAAACAAACTTCTCCACCTGACTTTTGTGCTCTACCTCATCCCCTTCATCAATACACCCTATAAGTGCAGAATCATCTGAGAATTTGAACAGGTGACATGACCTGGTATTATATTTATAGTTGTAGGTAGGTGTAGAGAATTTGTGTATTAGCTCTTTACAACTGTCAGTCAGTCTGTCATTATCCAACCCGCTATATCCTAACACAGGGTCACCCTTTACAACTGTAACTATTTTTTTCTTTGACTGAAGTGGAACTCTTATATGTTCATGCCGGCTGCCAGCTCATTCCTGGCGAAGCAGTGCATGATGAACTATTCATTCTGAGTCTCCCTTTTGGCACCACTTCTGTACTCAGCTGTTAGTTTGTTGACCATAAATTTATACAATCTGAATCAGCCTCTTCCATCAATCATCTGTTTCCAGTCATATCACTACAGTTGGCTGTGTTTTTTGGATTCTCAAAGTACTTGCAGGAAAATAACATTAAGTAATAAATTCCTGTTTACATGCAAACATGATACCCCCAAATAAATCTTTAATATTACTAATGCGGCCTATGAATTTCACACATCCATTACTACCTGCCTACTTTCTTTAAACAGCAGTGTTTGATATTGAGTTATTAGTTATTTTGTGGAATGATGAGGTACACTAAATAAAGGGGCCACTCGGTATAAAGCACTGCAAATTTTGTAATTTGTCCATTCATCCATTATTGAACCTGATTAACCTAGCCCAAGGTTTGACCCTTTGTCAGAAGCATCTGACACAAAGCAAGAACCAGCCCTAGACACAACTCAACCACATAGCCACAGTAACTGTTATAGGTCCAATTTAGTGTTGCCAAGTCACATAATCTGCAAGTGTCTGGGATGTGTGAGGAAATCTGGCTTACCTGGAGAAGAACCCAGGCCAACTTCACATAAAGCTTGAGTCAGAATTTAAAATTAGGACTCTGAAGCTGTAATGCACCAGGGCTAACCACTGTGCCATCTTCTATGTATGCTTAACCTCAGTGCTGGATTAACCAATAGGCACATGTAGCATATGCTACGGGCCCCGCAATTTCGGGGGCCCCCAAATGGTGGACCCAATATTTAATGATAAAGTGTAGCATTGAAAAATTGGTCTTTAAAAATATTATCTTTACGTTTTTAAACTGTAAATTTCTTACACAACAAAATTTTAGGGGCCCAACACATAAAATTCACATAAATATTATAAGATTCTTATTATAATCGAGAGTAAAATAATTATTTAGTCCGGTTTGAACTGTTCAGAATCTAAACTTCAGATGATGCAGACCAAAAGGGCCCCCAAATTTGAAATGTGCTACGGGCCCCCAAAGCTCTTAATTCGGCCCTGCTTAACCTATTTCAGCAATAAACATCTTCAAAACATGTGTCACAGTCAGTCAAAGTTAACAGAAATTTTTCATCATCATGTAGAGAGCCATCATCTACAGTGAGCTAAACAATGCCTTTGCTTGCATGACTTGAATGAATTAATGGATGGATAATATACAGTACAGTGCATCCGGAAAGTATTCACAGCACATCACTTTTTCCACATTTTGTTATGTTACAGCCTTATTCCAAAATGGATTAAATTCATTTTTTTCCTCAGAATTCTACACACAACACCCCATAATGACAACATGAAAAAAGTTTACTTGAGGTTTTTGCAAATTTATTAAAAATAAAAAAAATGAGAAATCACATGTACATAAGTATTCACAGACTTTGCTCAATACTTTGTCGAGGCACCTTTGGCAGCAATTACAGCCTCAAGTCTTTTGGAATATGGTGCCACAAGCATGGCACACCGATCCTTGGCCAGTTTCACCCATTCCTCTTTGCAGCACCTCTCAAGCTCCATCAGGTTGGATGGGAAGCGTCGGTGCACAGCCATTTTAAGATCTCTCCAGAGATGTTCAATCGGATTCAAGTCTGGGCTGTGGCTGGGCCACTCAAGGACATTCACAGAGTTGTCCTGAAGCCACTCCTTTGATATCTTGGCTGTGTGCTTAGGGTCGTTGTCCTGCTGAAAGATGAACCGTCGACCCAGTCTAAGGTCAAGAGTGCTCTGGAGCAGGTTTTCATCCAGGATGTCTCTGTACATTGCTGCAGTCATCTTTCCCTTTATCCTGACTAGTCTCCCAGTCCCTGCCTCTGAAAAACATCCCCACAGCATGATGCTGCCACCACCATGCTTCACTGTAGGGGTAGTGCCAGGTTTCCTCCAAACGTGACGTCTGGCATTCACACCAAAGAGTTCAATCATTGTCTCATCAGACCAGAGAATTTTCTTTCTCATGGTCTGAGAGTCCTTCAGGTGCCTTTTGGCAAACTCCAGGCGGGCTGCCATGTGCCTTTTACTAAGGAGTGGCTTCAGTCTGGCCACTCTACCAAACAGGCCTAATTGGTGGATTGCTGCAGAGATGGTTGTCCTTCTGGAAGGTTCTCCTCTCTCCACAGAGGACCTCTGGAGCTCTGACAGAGTGACCATCGGGTTCTTGGTCACCTCCCTGACTAAGGCCCTTCTCCCCCGATCGCTCAGTTTAGATGGCTGGCCAGCTCTAGGAAGAGTTCTAGTGGTTTCGAACTTCTTCCACTTACGGATGATGGAGGCCACTGTGCTCACTGGGACCTTCAAAGCAGAAAAAATTTTTCTGTAACCTTCCTCAGATTTGTGCCTCGAGACAATCCTGTCTCAGAGGTCTACAGACAGTTCCTTTGACTTCATGCTTGGTTTGTGCTCTGACATGAACTGTCAACTGTGGGACGTTATATAGACAGGTGTGTGCCTTTCCAAATCATGTCCAGTCAACTGAATTTACCACAGGTGGACTCCAATTAAGCTGCAGAAACATCTCAAGGATGATCAGGGGAAACAGGATGCACCTGAGGTCAATTTTGAACTTCATGGCAAAGGCTGTTAATACTTATGTACATGTGCTTTCTCAATTTTTTTATTTTTAATAAATTTGCAAAAATCTCAAGTAAACTTTTTTCACGTTGTCATTATGGGGTGTTGTGTGTAGAATTCTGAGGAAAAAAATGAATTTAATCCATTCTGGAATAAGATTGTAACATAACAAAATGTGGAAAAAGTGATGCGCTGAGAATACTTTACGGATGCACTGTATATACACCTGTATATATATATATATATATATATATATATATATATATATATATATATATATATATATATATATATATATATACTGTATATATATATATATATATATATATATATATATATATATATATATATATATATATATCCATCCATCCATTTTCCAACCCGCTGCATCCGAACACAGGGACACGGGGGTCTGCTGGAGCCAATCCCAGCCAACACAGGGCACAAGGCAGGAACCAATCCTGGGCAGGGTGCCAACCCACCGCAGGACTATATATATTATATATATATATATATATATATATATATATATATATATATATATATATATATATATATATATATATATAATATATATATATATTGTGAAGAGGCGGGCTGAACGCACCCGTAGAAGACACGATCGCTCCACCGAAACCCCCTCTTAAACGGAGATACAATGGGAACATATACAGTTTTTTACCTCCTCTTTGTTTCATTAGCTGCTGGCTTGCTGCTGCTCCTGTGTCACATGACCTGCATCTCGCGCAGTGCTTCGAACATTTAAAAGCCTGTACAGCAGCTGTCCTTGTGTCTCATTGCCTTGTCTCTCTTCTCCCCCAGACATCCTCTGATTTATTCTTTATGCTTTATTATGGTGTTTACAAATAAAGTTTATGTTTCTTGAAAACCCTGAATAAATCTGTGCAATATATATATAGTGACAATATATATATAGTGATATAAAATAGGCAGCAGACTGTGAATGGCCACCCCATATTCTGAAAAATCAGCAAAATAAAGAAAACACGTCTTTTACAAATTACTAATTAACAGGATGAATCTAGTCAGTAAATATGGTGGATTAGAGGAGGAGGTGTAGACAAGGATGCCGGAACAGGAACTGATGTGGCAGACAGATGGATACTGGGTGCCGGAATTGGCATTATCAGTGGTATATATATTGGTTGTGCAGTACTCATGTACAGTAAATAATTAATGGCTTATGACTCATTTAAGTTGTTCTGGAATGATTTTTTTTTCCCTTTTGGAAAAACAACTTAAGGTAGCAATTCACATTTTATAGCAAATGCAGGCATATTCTGTTCTGTGGAAGACTATCTATAATATCAAACTAGTAGAAGCAACTAACTTTGTATAAAATTATGTGTAGTGCTGGTTTCTATTGGCACTGGGAGCCAGACAGCCAAAGCATGCACACCACTGACCCTATAGTTTCCTGTTATCTAAAGTTTTACAATGATCAAATACAGTATCTGCAGTACAGGTTGTTTATTTTGGTATCCTTGGTAACTCTCTTTTTGGACCATTTCAATAAGTTTGCATTATTTGCTTCTTTAAAGAAAATATATTCTGAGCTGTTTTTTGTCCTTTGCGATCCAGCAGCCTACCTGTATATAGCCTTATGTATACACAGCTTTGCCCTCAGAGTAGTGAAACAGGACAGTGAGGAGGGCTCCGCCCAGCTCTCTACTCCTGACATCACTCTTCCCCCTCCCCTCGGCCTACAGCCTCTGTCTCCGATTAGCACGAATATACAGTATCCTGCAATATATCCTGCTGCAAGCGAACTATGATTCTTAGCACAATGAGAGAAGTCGCGAAATCAACGGAATGTTCAAGCAAATTTTAGAAAAAAACTCGATCTAAATCTGTTAAGTAGTTCTCGCGTGAAAAGTGGACAGACATGCAAATGGGTCTTGTGGGGAACAGCCCGGACACAGACAGATAGACATCATTTTGTACCCAACACACATTTATTTACAGTCTATTATGTACAGTCTTAAATGCCACACAACCCCAAACTCCCCCAAAGTCCAGGCCAACCATTATGCCTCACTCTTCAGGCCGCCTCCATGTCTCCTCCTGAGACCTTGTCCAACTGCTCTCCCGACTCCAGCCTCATTGTGAAGGGAGGCGGCCCCTTTTATTAGCACCTGGATGTGCTCCAGGTGTGTTCCGGCAATCTCCCATGAACACGCCCCAGTGTGGCGGAAGTGCCGGCTGCGTACCCGGAAGCACTCCGGGTGTCCCCACTCGTCTTCCCCCCAGCATATCCTGGTGTGGCGGAAGTGCTGGGGTCCAGGGTTCTCCAGGCATAGGGGTGCCCCCTGGCGGTGACCACGGGCCCCTAAAGGATTGAGCTTCCCAGCTCTGCACCCGTGGCCCCCAAAGGAACCAGGGCGGTCACCCCCTCGTGGTCTGGAGGAGGCATGAGCCCTCCTCCTATCTCCCTGGGCATCCCGGCTGGGTGCCACCCACAGCCGCATGCTACAATCTAAAAAACTATAAGAAATTTCGTGCTTGGACCACGAAATTTTTAAAATCGTTTCTCAGCAAGCACCTATGGGCCAAGGGTAACTTACATTCCAAATTTTAAGTCCCAGCTCCTTATGGTTTGGAGATTTCGTGATGAGTGAGTCAGTGGTATTTGGCATATATAAATATATATATATATATATATATATATATATATATATATATATATATATATATAGATTATTCAAATAACAACATAGGAATGGAAAATATTTGTAATTGCAGTTAACATATTTCATTTCAAAACAGTCAAATTAGCATGTGAGAGATTGTTTACAGAGTTCATTAAAGATTTAGGCAAATTCTACATCATTCAGAGAAAGTTTTAGCACCTTTGCGTGGAGTTCCTGAAAGTTCCTCCTTTGTCATGTGATTACATCAAATTCACATACTGTATGATGAAAATGTCATTTTGGGTATATCAAAATAGATTAAATTAATATCTTAAAAAATATTTAATTTTAATCGAAACAAAAAATATTGTGTTTTGTGAAGTAAAACTCTTGCCAGGTTTATTTCCCTATATTAAAGATTATTTTATTGATTTGCTCGCCCCATTCAGCAATTCCATTATAGCTTTAATTTCTGGTTCTTCCTTATATTTATAAAATTCCATTAGGTTGAGATGTAAAGATCTCAAAGATGGTACTTTCAGATACTCTTAGTACTCTATTTTACCAGAATCCTCTGAAGGAGACATACAGTTCATACGTCACATCATTTGTTTGATATATTTCTTTGAACAACTTCTGCGTTTGCCTCTGTATTTTTAATGAATAAAGATTTTAAAGTAATGGATGGCATCCATCTGATTACCATTCATAAATGATAACACTTTGGTCGTGGTTTCCATTAATACCTATTTGTTAAGCTGAAAATATTGTGTTGTAGGTAAATAAATTTCCAAGGTAACTTGCATACTATACTGCTGATTTTACACAAACATATATTTTTTGTCTGTATTTCTTTTACCCTGCGGTGGGTTGGCACCCTGCCCAGGATTGGTTCCCTGCCTTGTGCCCTGTGTTGGCTGGGATTGGCTCCAGCAGACCCCCGTGACCCTGTGTTCGGATTCAGCGGGTTGGAAAATGGATGGATGGATGGATTTCTTTTACCGACCTCATTTTTCTTTTTAACTTAACATATTTTCCTGAGGGCGGCACGGTGGCACAGTGGGTAGCGCTGCTGCCTCGCAGTTTGGAGACCCAGGTTCGCTTCCCTGGTGCTCCCTGCATGGAGCTTGCATGTTCTCCCCGTGTTTGCGTGGGTTTCCTCCCACAATCCAAAGACATGCAGGTTAGGTGCATTGGCAATTCTAAATTGTCCCTAGTGTATGTGCTTGGTGTGTGTGTGTGCGCACCCTGCCGTGGGCTGGCGCCCTGCCTGGGGTTTGTTTCCTGCCCTGCACCCTGTTTTGGCTGGGATTGGCTCCAGCAGACCCCCGTGACCCTGTATTAGACTATAGCAGGTTGGATAATGGATGGATATTTTCCTGAGTTATGTGACATTAACTGAACAAAATCTGCCCTACCCTCCCTGAATTCTCTTCAGCTAATCAAGCTGTCTTCCCCTCCTCTAATCTACTTGCCAATTCAATGAAACATCTTGGTATAGAAGTTTCCCCCTTAGTCTGAAATGTAGTAATCTCAAATCATTGTGTTTTTCAAAGATTCTCTAACAAAGATTCTTCTTTTACCAGTGTGCTCCATAGTAACATTAAATTTAATATAATACTTAATTTATATAGTATCTTGTAATCAAATATTGTTCAGATATTAGATCCCTTGTCTCCTGTTTCATATAGAATAATAACACTTTTTGTTAGCAATGGCTTTAATCATATTCATTTAGTTGTTTTACCTGTTTCAGGTGTAGAAGACTGTAATTGTTATTACTTTCCCTTACACATGCTTTTGCCTCTGTGAACAATACTGTTCTGGCCTGGTAACTCAGTTTTGTAGCAGTCATACTCTATTTCCTTGTTTATAGTAAACTATGGTATAATCTGTTCTTGCATTTTCCCTTCTAGTTTGTACTATTATTATTGTACTATTGTATAGTACTCTTGTATTGTATTCCAGAAGTGGCAAAGAGAGATTGGCCATCTAGCTCTCTGAAGAGGATCACTTGTGTTCTGTTTTGTGTGTTGTATTTACCCCGTTTTTTCACAGCTATTGCACGCCCAAAATACCAGGAAGGGGGTCTCTTTCTCGCACTCTGAATTGCCTTTTCCAATATTTCTTCAATTTTTTTTCCACAACAGGAGTATTTTTGGGGGAGAGGGGATTTTGTTCTTGTCTTCTTAGGGAAAAAAACAGGACCTGTTAAAGCCTCATTGTAGCACTCCTTGTGTGAGTTTGGGCTATTTAAAAAATACATTTTTATTGTTGTTGTTATAGTGTGTTTTATGATGTTTTGTAGATCATAAGTGGCATGGAATATTTTTTCACTTCATTCCTCTGACTCTGTGAACACAAATCATTTAAAGTTTTAATACAAGTTAATGTGTTGCTTGTTAATATCCAATTAGATAGATACAATTCATGAGTATTTTAATAAAGTAAGTAAAAACATTTTAATAGTTTTAAGATACTTTAAGAAATTTTTACTGATTGAAATTTGCATTATTCAGGCAGTTAGAATAATTCCTAATAATTTGTATTACATCTTCATTAGAATAACAGTGTACTAAACACATGTAAATTTCACAGTTAGTAATTGTACACTTTATCACTTTTACAGTTTAACACTATAAATGATGTGAAACTGTGCCTTGCAGTTCCTCACTGTTTTCTAGTAATTAACTTTCACACCTCTTTTCTGACTAGTTGTTGTCAGATTACCATCCCAAAGGATTTTAAACTGCAACAACAAAATATGCTTTTCGATGCAGATAGTGAAATAACATTCCACTGACACTAGAAAAACATGCTTCCCGTTATATTAATCAGAAAGGGTTTAGTTTGATTTTATTGTAGTGAGTGGTTTTAAGTATGAATTTCATACATGTACTCCTGAACAGTTTGATGTCCTGTAAAAAAAGAAAAAAAAAACATCAATAATGTGAAACATTTGTCCACTTTAATCCCAAAGGCATGTGGATTGTGGAGATGTCAGGTTAAGGCTGATTTGCCAGTATAATACAATCAGCATAGCATTTTACAGTCAGTGAACATTTGAGTTTTATTATAGTTTAATTTAGGTTTTATTTCTGTTATATAGTATATTGCCATATTTTAAATGAATCATTTATGTTTCTAGATTTATTACAAAATACTTAATAAAGTCAGTTGTGCAGAAGAATAACTCACTGAAAAACTTACTTATCTATATTGAATTCTCCTAAAAATGTGCTATTTTATGCATTTTCTGTACCAGTTTTCACCTTTTAGAGACTGTAGATGGGTATAATCATTTTGTTCTTTGCTGTTCCAAAGGAATACATGAAAATAACTTCACTCTCTGCACAAGTTAAAATGTATTATTAAAGTATCAATTTATTAAAATGGATGGAGGAATACTGCTGTAATAGTAATAATGCTTAGTAGAGATATACAGTATGTACATTGTATTAGTTTTCTGTTTTGTTCATAAAGAAATGGAACAAGTTTATAAGCCTTTTTCTGTACTATCAATGACAAAAGATTGAAAATCCATACATTTCTTGAAAATTGTGCTTCATGAAATATTTTTTTTTAAACATAAAAAGCAATAACTAAGAAAGAGGAAAAAAGTGCTTTGCTCATGGTATTGTACAGTATATACATTTATTTTTAAACCCACTTAATCCAGTCAGGAGGCACAGGAGCCAGGGGTTGTCTCTGTCGCAGTAGGTGCAAGGCAGGAAAGAGACCCCAATGGGACATCAGTCTGCTGCAGGACCCACGCACAATCACAGTTAGTCATACTGGTCCAGTGCTGTTCATATAGTATAAGATGTACCACAGAAAAATTAGTCACATCTAACCAGAGTCGAGGAAGGAATATGGAGGTAAAATTACTACTATTACTACTAGAAATATCTAGCTAAGGCTGAATTAATTTATTTGGCTGTGGTCCCTGGGGTGATTGAGAACCTCATTACTGATTGTGACAGTTCTGCTTGACAGTGTGAGGCCTATCTAGAACTGCTCCAGTTCCAAGATATTCTTGATGCAGGGACTTGGCTTGGACCCTGCCCATGTTTCATGTATATCTTGCTTCTAATTGCACCTCTTTTAAGATATATTTCATCTGCATCAGTTATTTAGCACTTGCGTAAAGAGTGGCGCTAGTGAGATAAAAAGTGGAGTTATGTCATCCAGTGTGACTCATTCATTTAATCCTATAATCAGTGACTATCTTTTAATGTCATTTTCCATGGTGTTTGTTCTCTTGCAGTTTTTAGCCTAACCTGAATTTCACCTTGTTGATGTGGCCTGTGTTTGAATTAAGAACATTTTGTTAGCCCTTTGTAATTTTTTGTCATTGTTTTGTGAATTTTGTGGCCCTATAGAGTTTATTTTAGGAATTCTAATAATCTATATATATAATTCACTAAGCCGCCGCCAGAGCAAGCAAGACACCCATGAAAGCACGCAAGCAAGCAAGACACCCATGAAAGCACGCAGGAAGGGGCGTGGATTCACTAAACTAAGCCGCCGCCAGAGCAAGCAAGACACCCACGAAAGCACGCAGGAAGGGGCGTGGATTCACTAAGCCGCCGACAAGTAAGACACCCATGGCGCACGCAGGAAGGAGCCATGCCCACCAACTCTAAGACCATTGGATACGACGACAACTTGCGGAGCCACACCCAACAACTCGGACACGACGACTCGGAAAAAACGCTGTCATTTATGTTCGTCTGTGCTAGAGTACACATGCACCTCTGAGCCACGTTGACTTTTCGGTATAATTCACTAAGCCGCCGACAAGTAAGACACCCATGGCGCATGCAGGAAGGGGCGTGGATTCACTAAGCCGCCGACAAGTAAGACACCCATGGCCCACGCAGGAAGGAGCCACGCCTGCAAACTCGAACAGCTCATCAAACACATACTCACTTGCTTTGGTCTGTGCTGCGGTCCAAATCCAGCTGTGAGCCACGTAGACTGTTCATTTGCCCTCCATGGCTACCGCTTCAAATGTATTTCATGGAAACAACACTTCTTTCAATGTTATAGAAATTCCTGCATCAGGTAACTGTTTGTTTCTATCAGTCGGGTTTTTCTGGAAAAATGTCATTGACGAAACTGTTGCTCTCAAACTTCGCAACATGGCTGACTTTCAGCAACACTTCCATGTCCCTCACTACGCTGTGAGTGCGGTGATTATTTATTTAAAAATGGCCTTTTGAAGGGGAGCTGTGGACCTGCTATACCACATGAACACCTGTGACATTGCCTTCACATTGTTTTCCTTTTATTTCTAATCCCGTCGAGCAGATCAGACACCCAGGCAAACAACACTGAATAATCAATAGCTGCAACTACTTTGCCCACCCCAACTCCTCACCTGAGTCGGTTTCGTCTGTGTTCAGCAGTGTTTCCCAATCTCGGTCCTGGTGAACCCCTGTGGCTGCAGGGTTTTGTTCCAACCAGATTCCTAATCATTAATGCCGGTGAAACTCATCCGGGATAAATCGGTTTTTCAAACGCAGCCGTGTAGCAGATTAGCTGGATGTAATAATCTGAGATGAATGCGCGCCCCAGTGCTGAGTGAAAAGCCAATGTATATTGAGTCTAGAAAACATGATCAGCAAGTCTTTGATAGGCTGCAGCAAAATGATGAAAGAACGGGCGCATTTTTTTCACACAAGCTGTGTGTGTGGGTGGAAGTTAGTTAATTAATTACTCGAAGGATTTCAAGATTTAATATGCACAAGCGGTAACACTGCAAAAGCAGCCCAAACCAGAAAGGACGGCTGGCAAAAAGTGACCGACAAATTAAACACGTGTGCATTGTACTTACTGAAAGCAGCGTTACGGATTTTGCAAATGTTCATTTTTTTCCCTCTGCTTAAAAAACTTTAAAAAAGCGGTGTGATTATGCGGTATATACTACGCCGCGGGTTGGTATGCAGCGTATAAAACAGTTTGTTTGTCGCGAATAATTTGCCTTTTACTTTTACACGAAGACAATTTCCTGTTAGATTGGCCTTTGTGATGACAATTAATAAGGCACAGGGCCAAACTTTCAAAAAGATATGCATGTATCTGCCAAAACCAGTTTTCGGTCACGGACAGTTGTATGTTGCTCTCTCCAGAGTTCCATCTTTTGAGCAGCAACACTACCACTGCGCTACAAGGCAGTTAAAGAATGCACTGGGCTCGATTTTGTTTTCACTTCTGTTTACAGCGATCGGGTCGTTGCGTGCATTATTGCAATGTTACTTTTCTTGGTGCCTTATTACATTATGCCTTATTACATTACGGATGTTTCACATGTTCATTTTTTTCACTGTGCGTAAAAGGCATTAAAAACGTGTTTCTCAACTGTGACTCCGGAACAACTCAGTACGCAAGCTATATTAAGCATCAACAACGAAGACTCGCTACACATTAATGAACAAGTGCTGAAACTTATCCCTACCGACGAAGTAACTTTCACCAACGTGGCCTCTATCGTCACAGACGATCCCGCTTTCAGTCATGGACAATTGTATGTTGCTCTCTTCAGAAGTCCATCTTTTCATTCACTCACAGTGGTATCCATAAAACCCAACCCATTTGGACAACTGTGTCGTTCAGGAAGTGTTCACCCATCAATATATAATTATGCGGCGTATGCTACACCGCGGGTTGGCTAATATGTCATATTTCCACTTTCTAATGAGAACAAATATAGGATCGTCATCTTTTATTGTTACATTATTGATTTGTTTAGCTTTATTGAATTGGGTAATTATTCAAGAGTTTCATTTAAGCTCTGAATTTTTGATGTAAAATTCAGATTTAATTGGGTATTTTGAGTTAAATACTTCAAATTTTAATTGATTTTGTAATTAATCATTACTGGTCTGTTGTAATGATTATACATTTAGGGTGTGAAGCTAAAACTGAATGGTTGTTAATTGAGCAGTTGACGCAACAGAATCTTATAGAATTAATTTAAATTGGTTGTTAATGTAAGACTGCGGTGGGTTGGCACCCTGCCCAGGATTGGTTCCCTGCCTTGTGCCCTGTGTTGGCTGGGATTGGCTCCAGCAGACCCCCGTGACCCTGTGTTCGGATTCAGCGGGTTGGAAAATGGATGGATGGATGGATGTTAATGTAAGAGATTTATTTTCCCAAGTATTTTGTAGCTGTGTTTCTTCAATGTTTTCAAAATCCTGCAGCTACTGGAAAGGTTCATGCATTGAGTATGATGTGTACACCAAAATTCAACAGTGCAGATACAATCTTTGTTGACGTTTTAATGAAATTAAAATGAAAAGCACTTCACACAAAAGAAGTAAAATGTTGATAAAATAAAATAATTTTTTGTCTACGATATTTTAGTTTCAGGCTTACATATTTTAGTTACATTTCTTTAAGTTACTGTATTCTTTACCATTAATATTAGTACATATAGATGGAAAACTGTATGCCTCTATAACTTTTAATTTGCAAGCATGTAATCTATCTGAGCTCATTTTGTTGCTTTATCAGAATTACAGCAGAAACATGTTAATATAGAGGAGATAAAACAAAACTATGTGAAGCTATATAAAACTAACATTCTGTTCTAGTTAAGCAAAAACATAAATGAATTTAACATTAACATTAACTCATTACACTTTGAGGTTACAGAGTTCTAATCATTATTTGAAACTGAACATTATCAACAAGCAGGGCCGTCCCCACCATTAAGACAAATTAGAACTTTGCCTAGAGTGCAGATAATAAGGGGATGGAAACCCAGCCACGCGGGTTAGCTACCAAACAGTCGGTTGGCACACTAATAAGCTTGGCCTAGTGTGCAAAATAACCTAACCTAGCACCAGCACTGTCAACAAGAACCATATTATTAATTTTATTTAAATATTTTAAGTTGTTTTCTCAAATTATTAATAAATTGATTATTGTAAGCTTAAGTATAGTATTACACAAAATATCAATTCACTTACCTACTGTTGTGACTTTCTTTTTATGTGCTTGTTCAGGTGAAATCTATTATTAATAACCTAAATTCAGAAAGTGGGGTTGTAAAACATATTCAAAAATCTATTTATCTATCTAAAAGAGTTGGCAGTAGAGAACACACTAAAGTGTTTGACAGAATGGTTATAGCCTCAGTGTAGAAATCTTGGTTACATGCCCCTTGACTTACAAGTTGGTGGTAATACCTTTGAATTGGCACATCAGAGTGTGGTTACCATTTTCAAAAGGGAATAAGTCTGTATTTCCCAGTTATAGAGTGTGCTGGGCTACTAGAAGCAGAAATCCTAGGCCACTGTCAAAGTCCAACTATTTGACATTAAATGGATTGCTCAGGGTTTATAACAATGTGGAGACAACATATCTGTTATATTTCAGCCATGGGAGGAGGGGATGAAATCCATGTTTTATGTCCTTTTTCTTCTTTGTTGAGCCATTTATTTATTTTAATGTTATTTTTTAAATTATCTGAAGTATTTTCTTTGCCTAGGTTATGTTCAATGTGTTTTGTGTGTGGTCCTTCAAGAGGCAGGTGCCACCTGCCACTCACCCCCAAGAACTTCCCTCCTCCTATAAAAACTGCAGGGTCCCACACAATTCCTGACATTTATTGTGAATGAGCTCTGAAGTTGGTTAGCTCTTGTGCTTTGTGATTTTCTGATTTTTGACTTTAAGTTCCAGTTTTTGACTTTGCTATTGGAGTTCTGTATTGAGGTTGCTTTTGAAATTGCCTTTTGCAGGCATTATATGCCTTTTTTGCTGTTTGGAGCATCACAGTATAACAAAACCTTTTTGTCAAATAAATCTTTTATTATTTTTACAAAGATCCTGCATTTGCTTTTATATCTAGCTGGGGTTTGACGATAAATCCCTCAGCATATTTGAAAGCATATTTGGATCTCTTTAGTTCTTCAGTCTCCCAAGTTCATAACATTATTGGTACACTGCAAAAAAAATGCAGTTCTGAGACCACAATTGTGAGGCTATTCATTACCAGTATTTGTGCAGTCAAATATTTAATGAGGGTTTGAAGCAGTGGCAAAGGTGAACATATCTTCATTCGTGTTTTTCATTTTTATTGACATAATATGAAGAGGATCCTGGGTTTGAACAGTATTCATATACTGTCACAGGTACAGAGTGGAGGTCTGTGGATGAATTTTTCCTGTTTGCTGATAATTATATCCTTTTAGCTTTATCTTACTATGATTTGCTATGTATATATCTGAGGACATATTTTTTCCTGGAAGAAGGTATTTTATCTTTGTGGGAAAGAGGAAGGGGTGAGAGCACTTCAGGTTATCATACTGAATTGAAGGTGAAAACAGTTGTGAGACTGGTGATGAATAGAATGATTTGGCTATGCAACTCAATTTCCTGATAATCTGCACTCCCAATTCATACCCATGGCCAAACGTTTTGTAGTTATAAGAAGCTGCATTGAGGTTTCTCTGCAGAGTTGAAACCTTACACTTTATATATTGTGTTAGCCATATAAAAGGCAGTAATGGTGCACAGGCATTTTAGCTGAGGACGCAGGATTTAGTTTTTTTATCTCACAGATTTCTGCAACTCAGCACACATGGCCATATTCAGCAATGTTGTTACAATGATTTAAAAGTGATTTGTTCCAAGCTCATTTAAAATTGCTACAAAACACAATGCTGTTTTCACATGAAACTCTGAAATTTGATTTGCCTTTATCTTAAACACAATGTCCTCAGTTACTCTCTTTCCACTATCTTTTGAATAAAAAAGTGACTCGGCATGCATTAGAGCAGTGGTTCTCAAACTGTGGGGTGGGCCCCCCTAGGGGGGCACGAAGTAACAAAAAGGGGAGCACAAAGATATGAAAAAAGAAAACAAGAATCGAAAATATGAAAAATGCATCTATTGAAACCAAAACAAATTAACTTAATCTACATTCTGATACTAGAAAAATAAATATAGAGTTAGATAAATGTCGATAAGAGTTAAGTAGGTATAATAAAATATGCATCTATGATATATCATTAATTAAAAAAGAACAAATTGGTATTAGTGAGCTCCTTTCAAAAAAACCTTGGGGTCGCAAATACTTAAAGGTTGAGAAACGCTGCATTAGAGGAAAGAATCATGTTTCATTTTATTTATTTGTGGCTTGGTAATAGCACATATTTTACCTTTTATCATTCATGCAAACAACATGCTGCAAATTGTATGGCATTGCAAGCTTGAAATGTACAATGATTATGCAAGAGGACAATGGTACTGGATTTTAATAAAAATGTAAGGAACTGTCTTGATATATAGAGTAATCAGTTTTATTTCAGATTTATTATCTCATGTAGATAGTACAATTACATTATTATTGTATCATCCATATGGTGGATGATAGAAATAATAAAAAAAATTAGAAAGGGTCATTCTTCTTTAAAATTACAATAAAGATTAAAAAAATATCATCTTTAAGTGATGTTACAGTAAGAAAAGAAATTACGTATATCCCTGACTGCCACTTTTCCATTGTTTTGGCCATGGAAAACACCCTCACTGCCGTTCTGGTGTGTCATTTAGCGCCATAACATACTGTCTCACTACTGTGACTTGCGCACTTTTTTCTCCTTTCAGTCCCTTTCATTATTTGACCCTTCCAACTCCAATAGCCTGCTCCGGCTCCTGTTTTTTAAACCTTTTGTCTCTGCATAGAGAGCTACACGGGGACCACTCCTGTGAATGTCATTTGCCCTCAGCTTCTTTTAATTTGTATGAACTGAAGTCCACTGACCTATGTACATGCAGGCTGGTGCCAAAAACAAATTCTGAGTCAGTCACTTAAGCAAGTAGACGTGCCAATTCATTGCCAAGAAACTACCATATTTGCCAGCAAACAGTGCTTGAAGTGGAATCAAATTACTGTCAGCACTCTGTTTGGTGTGCATCTTGTTCCACCTCCCAATTTGTCATTACTTTCATTTGATGAGAACCCTTTGTTGGTTGAACAGCATGTACTGTATATTAGTATATGATATAAAAGGGGGGGTCCCCATGAAGCATTGAGTGCCGCTGGTACCAGTCCACTTTAAGAACTTGGGTTCTGCAAGCACCACAGTGGCATCGTGCTACAAATATACTTGTACTTGTATACTTTGTGGTCTTTCCATTCAAACGTTGTGCATGACACACTGATCAAGCTGCCTTCCATCAGCTACAATACACTCCTGCTAAACTAGCTAAGCACAGGAATCTTATGCACCTCCTGCTGCGAATATGAGTAACAGCTTTCTTGTGAGGCAAGCAAGATTAAAAAAAAAGAAAAATGATGGCTGTTGTTTGGCACTTTAAGGACATTTCTCTAAATGTTTGAATCCAGGCAATTATGTACTTTTACATGAATGATATGTCCAGCCAATTGACGATGGACAATATCATTGACCATTGTCACATATATATATATGGCTTTGAAATTAACACGCAAATACTTTTGAAACTTACATTTTTACTGTAAAAATTCAGTAAACTCAATATTTGGAATGAACTTTTCATCAATATCACATTGAATTTTGATTCCATGTTTGGGATTACATCGTGACAATGCAACATATAACTGCCCATGAGTGAATATCGTTTCTTTCTCTGTAATAAATAAACCGACTTTTTCAAATGTTTGTCCCTATGATTTGTTAATTGTCATAGTAAAATCTATTCTAATGGGAAACTGTAAACATTTTAATATGAATGGCATATCAAGATCTCCTTTGGTGTCTAATGTTATCCGTGTAAGATTTACCACATTACCTTTCTTGTCGCCTGTTAAAATTTTAGACACAATAACATTACGATACATCCTTCTTTCAACAGTAATTCGGCCGGTGGAAGACCGGACAGTGTTAACAGTTGTAGATATTCTATGGGATATTGTAAGTTGATGTTTTCATCTTCTGCACCATCACCGCCAACTGTTTCAGCATAGTCTATTGATACGCATTGTAAAATAAACACAGGGACACTGTCAAAGGTTTGGGGAAATTCCCCCTATACTGTTGCACACAGAGAAATTGACGTCTTTACAGACTGAGTTCAAGAAGGAACTGTCCCAACAGAAAATGAGGGTGGTATATACAGGTAAAATTCCGTTACAACGAATATCTTTACAACGAAGTTTTCATTACAATGAAGTATTTTTATGGTTCAGACAGTTTCCCCATATGACACAAGTCTATAGAAATCTTGTTACTATGAAGTACATTCAGCAGATACTTTCATTACAACAAAGTGCACAAAAGACACAAAAGTAGGCTTGAAACCGGAAGTGACGTGTAGGAAGAGGCGTGATCTTCAGGGTTGGAACCCGGAAGTGATATTATTGGGTGGTTTCTTCACTTCTGCCAGGAGAAAGGAAAGATGAGTTAGAGGGCAGTGCCAACACCCTGTTCGGCGGGTAACTACATCTATTTGAGCCCGTAAACTGTCTCTCAAGTGCACGTGTGTGACAGCATTTAACCCATTTGCCGTGTAACCAATCAACAATTTTCGCGTTAATTCGTTTGACTTCTTCGTTTCTCGGTGCTAGGATTGCCCATGTACTCATTTCTTCTGTTGATAACCCTTCGGGATGAAATTCTTTAATAATATTTGGACATAATAAGTCTTCTTTTTTTGGAAACTTAAAGTGAGGAAAACATAAAATTGTATAAAAGCTGAAAGCGCGTGAACTGTGTCTGACAAAAACATTCACACAAATGAGAGGCGAGAGAATTGTGGGCATGGGCCATTAACCATAAATAGTTGAGAGGAGGGCGGGACTTGAAAAAATCTCTTGGCAATAGTCTCATCTCGCGGGACTTGAAAAAGTCTCTTATATATATAAGAGTATATACAGTATACTGTATATATATATATATATATATATATATATATATATATATACTGTATATATAGTAGGTGATGTCAGGGATCGTGTGGCATCCCAACTGAATCAAGTACTGATCCTTTTCCAGGATGGGAGGCCAGACATATGTTAGGATCGGAAGAGTTTGCCTTTCCAGAGCTTATGCACTGGAAGACAGTATTCTTGTTTTGTTGCCCCTACTTTTCAAAGGACAGTCATAATGGGAAAAGTAGTCCTGTGCTACAATCAATTGGTGCACTGTGCCTATCACCAGGGGGAACTGCAGGGAGGAACCATCTCTGCCTTCTAGAGACTTCTGCCTGACCCGGAAGTACTTCCATTGGGCTATGTCCTGGAATAGAAGTACTCCCAGGTCCGAGATAAAAGGAACCACCCTACCACATCCAAGTGAGTCAGACCTGTGAGGAAGAAAGGCAACACTTGCTGGAATGAGGTGGACATAGAAAAGAGAGACTGAAGCGCAAGTATTTATTCAGTATTGGCTCTGTTAATTGTCCTCTCAAGAGTTGTGTGCAGTGGGAAATACTTACTTTTTCATTTTCACCTCCAATTTGCATGATAATCAAGTGGCCAGGGAAGAGTTTGTTTTTTGGTAGAAGTACACACAGATGTAGATGTCAGTTGTGTGAACGAAAGTGACAGACACAAATTATACATTACAAGGTTTCACATGGCAGCTCATAGCTGCACAGTTTGATTTGTACAAAAAGGTCTTATGAAGAAATATTCAGAGGCTTGGAAGGAGTTGATTTTGAAGTATAGCATGATTAATACTGGCTGTGTGAAACCCATAACAGGGAGGACACATTATTCAACAATGTGTATTTCATAACCTTTTCATTTTCACAGCATCATTTTAAGTGTAACAGTAATATATACTTTATTGTCCTCTAAAGAGAAGTAGAGATGTTAGTATTTGACATTTCTTCATTCATTTATTTTCCAAACTACCTTTCTTGCATTCATGCTCACGGGGGAATAGAACCTTCACTGTGGTAAACAGGAGTGCAATTCATATAGTACAAAAAACATCCCCTTACATTTACAATAAAATATAGTTATGCGTAAAAAACACATGTATACATTTTAAATGTGAAAGCAAAATAGATAGCTAATTTTGTATGAGGCTTACCCAGAATATTTTGCAACAAATCTTTAAATTGCTAACAAAAAAAAAAAATAGTTATAGTATAACTATATGTATATGCTGTGCTTCTTATTTTTCTATTCACGCCCCATCAATTTCAACAGACTTGCACCACTGAGAAACAAGAGCACTCGTGTCTTAGATTTGCCAGTCTGAATCTTGCACTTGCAGCCAGTTTTTTCACTCCTACCCTCTTCAAAACTTCCAAACCTTTTTCCACAGATAGCATTTTTGAGAGCCCCTGAAAGGGTAATAGCAGTCCACCAAGTTTTTTTCTGATTCGTTATTGTATTTATAATGCACATCTTCACGTGACTCCATTTTCAAGATTGTTCTGCAGTATTGCAGTAGCAAGTGGAACATTTCAAATTAACCACAGAATAAGCTGGTAATATTTTCTGTTAATTCTGAAAGAAATATAGAAAGAGTTGCAAATGTTAGAGGACAGTTCTAATGTACATTAAATTGCATAGTTTTTCTAAATAACAATTATCATAGGTCAGTATATCTAAGAGGAATGGCTGGCATGCAGTCTCAGTTTGACAATTAGGACCAATGGACTTCGGACATTAAAATGTGGCAATTTGCTACATTTTGCAGAGGAAGATCATTGAAAAGAAGAAGCAGATTTTGAAGAAGCAAGTTGAAAATGTACAGGGAAAGCACATTGCACATTGCAGCTAAAGACAAAGATATCCTTTTTATTAATAGAATGGAATAATATGCACCAAACCATGAACAGATATCTACTTTTTAATTTCTTTTACCTTAGTTATCACTACATTTCTTGTCTGGAGAAAACCACTGTCATCTTACTGAACTGGATATAGCAGGTCACATTGTCCCCATAAAGCTTTAAAACATATACAGTAGCCTTTGACAAGATGACATAAACACAAAAACCATCTTTGACCTTTTGAACCAAGATTCTCTGGTACCAGGTAAACTTGTGTGCAACTTTGTTTTTGAACATGGTGTTTATTTCACATAGTTCCTGACTACTGTAAAAATCCAGTAGCCATTTACCATGGATTCAGATAGGGATGTCTGTTCCCTCTCCCATTACCCTTCAGGTCATTACTCACATGAGCACTGATGTCTCCCAGTAGGACTACAGTGTCAGTAGGTAGAACGTTTTTAAGCACCCACTGTACTCTTGTCTTCTCTGTCAATACACTCTCTCCAGAGTTTCCCCCACAGGACAGACCCTGGCCAGATATGGGGATATTCACAAGCCCCTTCTACAAAGTTGGTGGATGAGAGCATTGCCTTAGTGGTATTTCAAGTTGCACAGAGGAAAACTGTGACATTTGTTTGTATGTATGCACCTAACAACTTACTGATTTTGTGTCTCTTTGAAAGATATTTCTGTTATTACTGGTGTTTTGGGATTAAACATCTTTTTATACATGTATGTAACAATTCATATTTTATTTCTTTACAGCTCCCAATTCTAGCTTCATCAGTTGTCAGCCTTTATTTTTTGGAGCTAACGGATGTCTTTAAGCCTGTGAACTCTGGATTTAACTGCAATGACAGAAGTCTGAGCATGCCATACATTGAGCCAACCCATGAAGTCATTCCATTCCTGATGCTACTTAGCCTAGCATTTGCTGGACCTGCAGTTACGGTCAGTTGCTTTCCCTTTTTGTCATGTTGTAGTTCATTTTTTGTAATATGCTTTATATTTCAGCCACTTAATATCAATGTCAATCAATTCTAACATTTTTGCGGACATCATCTTTAACATTTATGGAATTAAATTATAGAAATAGTGTTAATTTCTGTGGCAATATATCACATTTTTCTGTATGACAAATGCTATTATCTTTGGTAGGCTACTGTAAGCCACTAGCATTAAGTCCTCTGTATTTGACGTGTTTTTCTTTCCACAGTTCAAAGGTTGACAAATCACTGCTCTATTGATGCCATTTTATGCATATTATATTTTATCTACTCAGTTGTCTTGTCATCAGTATGATCAAGTGTAGTGAGATTGTCTACTCTTTTCTTTCACATAAAAATCTTAACCATCCATTTTCAATTATTAACTACATGTACTCTACATATGGAAGGTAGTCACATAAATGATAGTATACACAAGATAAGGCAACATAATACAACAGCCACATTTTCAGTTTGAGCCTGCATGTTGTCATGAACACTGAGGGCTTTCTTTATAACTTTTAAAAGTTCTGATGGGCCAGATTAATTAACTGTGGGACAGAGACTTTAGGGACATGTACAGATTTGAAGTCAGATGTAGACAAAGTTGATAAACAACATGTAAAAAGATCACAAGTCAGATTTTTAAAAAGATCAATAAGCTCATTGTTGTGAATAAAACAGAATTTGTAACACAGAAGATTATAACAAGAAGAATGCTTAAAATTAATATATATCACGATTCTTTTTTTTTTATTTTTCAGTAATGATTGGTTAAAGTGTAAAATATTCAGGTATGTTTTATAATTGGATGCCATGAGGTCACATGTCATATAGCATTTGCACCATTTATCATCAAAGCAACCAAACACAATTAAATGGTGTTTTGTTTTGCTTGGTAGAGTCCTCTGTGAGTTTACTTTCCCATTTTGTACTCTTTATTGTGTAGACTTTAGCACTTTTCCACACCTTCCCTTCCACATCTGTAACCTCAGGCAATTACACAGAGTAAAAGAACAAGCAAGAATTAAGTTACAACTTTTAATAATGTATTGTTGATAATATTCATAAAATAATAATGAAGCAAAGTACATGTGAATATTGGCAAACAATACAATCTGATAACGCTAAATTTCAGGAGATACTCAGACTTGGTAGTTACTCAAATGTCTCTGGTCAATTCATCATTTCTAGTTAGCTTTCTTCAGAACATGTCACATGCCTGTCATAATATGCCTGCCAAGTTGTGCTCCTCATTGTGTTCTCTTCATGGCAATGGTGTGAGAGAGAGAGAAGAAGGGGTAAAGCGACCAACTTTATGCATTCCTTTTCCAAAGCCTTCGGCCAACAGGGCGTCGTGGAACAGAATGGCCTCTGATTCAAAATCAATCGCAAACAGCCATACTTCAGACCAGTGGGTGCACGCACTGCATTTTCACACCTGCCCTCAAGTACTGGTTTAGCTGAAGCTTGCTAGCTTTCTGCTTGGGATGTCTCATAGAATGTCCTGCACTGAATCCGCTTTCCAAACCTAGCACCACCCCTGTGCAACCCTGCAATGTTTTTCATATCATGAGTCAGTCCTAAAGACTCAGGGTGTTGGTTAGTTTGACATGAAAGTACACCAAGCCTAATGAAATACTAAAATTACAATTTGTATCTCTAGCTTACAAATAAAGACATACAAAATATTTATCAACTTTTACAGAAAATATCACTCCGCCACAAAAGGTATTGCCAGTGAAAAGCAGGTGCACAAAACTGAAGCACCCTTAAAAAACAAAAAAATCTATGGCATCTATAAAAAATAAACACACAAGATGGCGGCTTTTGCACCACCACCCTATAAATGATGAAAAAACAAAAAAAAAATTGTATTTGCATGGTGTTAGATTTCTTTCAATAAAATATAGTATGTAGCTTTTAAGCTTTTCCTGCTTGTCTACAAACTATGGTTTTCCTGACATGTTTTTAAAGATTAGGCTTTGTGTTTGTTTTCTTCTGTATTGTTTGTTTGTGGTGTTTTAAAGCCTAACCTATTTTAATTGCTTTCATTTCCAAAAAGATACAAACACTGAGCATTCAATTAAACTATTTCATATAGTTTATTTTTTAAGAATGCATGTGTTTTCAGAAATAAACGCTTATTTCACTTATACTTTTCAGCTACAAAATTATACTTTTTAGGTTACAATATACAAAGAAGAAGAATTCTCATGCATTGAAGTATAACATTATATTTAGCCTGACTCCTACTTCATGGTTAACTAATTGTCATTTGTTTAATTATAGCTCTTTGTCCTTGAGAGTCTATTTTGCATCTTCTAGCCTGAAAGGGTCTCTTCAAAGAGGCCTCTTCAAAGATGTTAGCTCAGCTTGCTACAAAAAGGACATAGTAGCACTAGAAAAGGTCCAGAGTAGGGCAACTGGGCTCATTCAGGGGCTACAGGGAATGCATTATGAAGAACGATTAAAGGAGCTGAGTCTTTTCAGATTAAGCAAAAGAAGATTAAGAGGTGACATGATTGAAGTGTTTAAAGTTATGAAGGGAATTAGTACAGTAGATTGTTATTTTAAAATGAGTTCGTCAAGAACATGGGAACACAGTTGGAAATTTGTTAAGTGTAAATTTCGCACAAACAATATGAAGTTTTTCTTCACATACAGAATCATAGACACATGGAATAAGTGACCAAATAGTGTGATAGACAGTAAGACTTTAGGGACTTTTAAAACTAGACTTGATGTTTTTTTAGAAGAATTAAGTGGATAAGACTGGCTACCGTTGTTATCAGGCTGGTCCTGGTATAAAGATTTCAACCACTTAGCTTGACAGGTTAGTGGGGGTTTGGTGCAGCTGGATTTCAGTATCCCTGTTAAATGTGCTGTCTTAACAGGCCTGGTGCGCTAATAAAGCAGAATGGTCAATCTCAAACCTGCCCTACAGCATCTAAAGAATGACTACTGACTCATACCTGCAAGAATTAAGACAGTCTGCTTTATTAGATCAAATTGGTCACAACTGTGGGTCCATCAAGTACCAGTGTTAATTAAATTAATTAGTAATTTGTCCCATTTATCTGTGGTTCTCTGGAAATAATACTTTCTATTGTCTTTGCAAAATTTGCTCATCCATCTTTGATTCATGTTCTTTTTGAAAAATAAACAGCTTAAAAGCAATATGTCTTGTCCAATTTATGACAGTTGTGTCTCGCTTAATGATGGTGACATATGGTTCCGACCAGTGCATTGTTTGTTGATTTTTGCTCCACTGACTTTGCATACAAGACACTGCATTTGCATCACTGCGTTTCACGCACCAGCAGCACACAGGGATGTGCCTTTAAGTCATTTTCACTGCCATCTAACCTGACATAACCTACCCTAACTCTGTTAAGCTAACCTAAATTCAAGTAACCTAGCCTTAACAGTATCACAATACATCTATCACATTAATTAATAATAATTATTGATATACAGTCATAATAATATATTAATAAAAATATGAATACTGTAATACAACCACTTAAGATCGCATTTTGTCATTGTTTGATTTCATTTATTGTATCTGTATGGAAGTGACATTGTTACTCTGAACATTGTTAACTGAGTCATAACTTTTAAAAAAAGGCAATTTGTCAGTTATCAGGGTTTAGCTATTAATAACCAATATTTTAAATGCTTTTATTTGAAATAGCTAGCTTTGAATCTATGCCTTTCATAAATTATTTACAAAGGCATCCTGGTTGGTGATGTCACTTTAATTTGGTGTCTAGTTATTATATCCAACCATTTAGGACAAGAGTTGCCTAGAGCTTCTGTTCACTGATGTCATAGTATATATCCTAGCAGAACTGGGCACAAGACTGGAACCTGCATGAACTAGGCACCACTTCAACATGCAGTGAGATGGAAGAATGGCAGACCACTAGGACTGTTAAGAAGGACCAAAAAAATAATGTTTTACTAATAAACATGCAAGGGGCCAAAGGCAGCCTATCAATCATCAAAACCAGAATGTAATTCAAAAGTCAAAATCAAAAACCCAGCCAGAAGTGAAATGTCAAAGTAAACAAGTGTCAAACATGCACCAAAGACTTTTGTATTTTACAAGTGTCCCCAATCTTGGGCACTGTGGTTACAGGCAGTGGCGGCTTATGAGATGTTGCGTGGATGATATCACTGAGCAAGATTCATGGAATTTTCCTCGCTAGAAACAGATTACTGCATCATAGAAACTAAGCTACAATATGGCAGCACCCATGGAAAAAACAAAACGTTAAATAAAATACCCGTAATTCATTTGCAAAATATAAATAATGCTAGGATAAATATGGATTCTCTGATCTCCAAAACCCTAAATATATAATTTTGATTTTGAGAAAATATTTATAATAACAAGAAAAAATTACTGAAGTCACCAATTAAACTAATTTGCACATTGTTAAAATATGGAAGGAAAAGCAATGTACCTGAAGCAAATGTATGGAAACAAAATTAGCATGTATGAACTCCACACACAGAGCATCCAGGCTGGGATTTGAACACAAGACTCCGGAGAGATATGAAACAATATAGCAATGGTAACCCATCTGTCACTGTATCACCTATGATTTTAATATATATATATATATATATATGTAAAACTGTATCTGCTAGGCAATTTTTATGCAATATTTTGCTTAGAATAAAACATCCATATAAATTATATATAATTATATAATTCAGGTATTTTGTTAGAGGCAATGCCAGTCTCTAATCATTAGATTAAATAATGTGGTATACTGTACACTACATGGTCTCTAGGTACTAATAGCAATTACATTTCCCTTTTCCACATTGAAATGAAATTCTGTTTAATTTGTCTGATGCTGACAGTAAGTGTCATGAGTGGTGACCTGCAAAATTAAGGTGGAGACTTCATTGTCAGCATAACTCAAAGCAGACACAGTGGCAACAGTAAAATATTTCATTTGCACCTCTTGGCTTTCATAACTAGCAGCTCCAGTATAGCAAACTATAAATTTGCCAATAATGGGGAAATAAATAACATTGTGACCTTATATTCAGTCTGAGTTGCTTACCCTGAAACTTAATTGTTGATGTTTAAATTTCCACTTGTCATGACTGAGCTTGTGGGAGAGTTAGTTTTCATATTTTACTCATGTTATTCTTTATATTTTTTTAAATGATTATTTTAAAAACATTTTTTTAATAATGATGCCATACCATTTTCTTTATTGTTTAATATGGATGCCACTATTCATTGATTCATTGTTTTTGGCTGCGGCCATATTGTTATAAGTAATGATGCTTGTTGTCCAGCATACCACTTGACAGCAACAGGGTTGCGATGTCAACATGGAGACTATTAAAAAAGGTGACATGCAATATCTGACGTTCACATTTTGGATAAAAACAACAGAAAGAAAAGTGCAGTTAGCAATTTTGTTTTTGTTAGGAACTCAGTATCATTAATACTTCTTAATGTTGTGAATATTTTGACCTCAAAGACAATGTAAAATTTTGTATTCAGGTTTCTGCCAAGGATGAGTTCCTGATTTTAGTTTTGTTTATATTTATCAATGTGTTTTTATTTTTTGTAAATAGTTATGTTTCTTTTTTAACAAAATTACGTTTATTAATTGCTGTTATGATTTATTATCTTTATGAATTTTTGGTGAACTTTATCATTTTTTCCCCTGGGAGTTATTTTTTCTTTCCTTCCATTTTGAAAATTGCATAATTAAGTTTCAGTTTCATTTTATACTTTTATTTTGATTAGGCATTAGTTAATTTGTATATTCATTTTGTTCTGGAAATCCCATAACATCATCTTGTTTTTTAATGGGCATTTCCATTTTGAGCAATGATGTGGGTACCTGTTATTATGGGGCATGTCCTGGAGGTTGTACTGCATGTAGTTACTGGTATGGTGCTATTTTAGTCACTACCATGTCTCCTTCCTTATACAAGTTTGTAGCTAACCTCTCTAAACATATCTCTTGCTTTCTAGTTCATTTGTTCTTCAAGTAGTTAGGAACTTACTTTTTTAATTTGATAATAATCTTTGATTTATTCATTGGGCATTATAATTTTGATACTTTAAATGAATTTACAGTTTTAATGTCAGTTAGTCTTCTGGTGGATGTTTCATCGTTCGTCTCCTGGTCTTATTCCTAAACTGCCCTTGTGCCCTACCTATTTCACCTGTGCCAAAATAAATTGCGCTTTGTTAATATTTAATTATATTTATTATGTTTTGTCTTACTGCAATGGACTAGTGCCCTTTCCAGGGATTGTTCTGGTACTAGCACCAGATGCTTGTTGTGATTATCTCTAGTTGCCCCATGGCCCTGCCCTGGATAAGTGTGTTTGAAAATAAATGGATGGATGGCTCAATGCATATTTTGTTTTAATTGTTCTGGAATAATTTATTTTTCTTAATTGTCCCGTTTTCTTGTATTTTGGATGAGTTCAAGGGCCTGAGTTGCACACTCATTTGTCTCCTTTCCCAGAGGTTTTGTTATTTACCCACAATGAATTTTGTGAATATTATTTTAGGTCATTTGTTCTAGGATTTTTCCCTGTTTTGGAGTGTCCTTTTTTTTTAGTTGCCCTTTTCTTCTCATTATTTGATTGCCTGAAATGTGGCTTTTGTCTCTATATTAATTATTATATTACTTGTTTAATAAGTTTCATTTTTCTTTTCTGAAATCCTTAATAATTCCTTTTTGTATTAATTAATTTATTTAACCTTTCATTGTTGAACACATTTTTTACTTTTCAGGGCTCATGGTCTTTTTCCTTGGGAACAAGTTATACCAGTTACAGGTTTTGGTACTTTTATACTTTGATTTCTCTGGCTTTTGTAGCGCACAGTTAACTAATTGCTTGTGTATTCCTGTTTTCTTTTTCTCCAATATTAGAAGAGGTCTGATACACAGCAATATTACTTTATGAGCATAGTTTAGTAATACGATAATAAAATATCAATTATTAAAATACAAGTATTTGATTTTTAACATAAAATTACATTAGAATTTTTTAGACTTTCTTTATTGATTGTTTAATAAATCATTTGAATTTAAAGAACATTGTTTTGCTTTTGTCCTTTTAAGCCAGAGGTTCAACATTCCCTCTCCCTTGAAGCACATTATTGTGTATTTTGAATATTTAAATTGTTTTTGGAATTGCTAAAGCTGGAGCCTCAATTTTGGCCTGTGTAGGCCTTGAAGCCTGTCATTTGAGTTTGGTGCCAGACTGCTTTAGCTGGTGCCTATTTTGGAGGCAGAGTCTGGCTTTGGTGATATTTTTGAGGCCTGAACCCTGCCTTTGCCATTTTCTGTGCTGCAAATTACAATAACCAATAACATAAAACTAAGTATTGTGTACTTCGTCATTGGCTAGGATGGTTGATGCAACCTGATTATGAAGTGTGTTTTCTTTATAGTTTTAATTTCTAGATGGTATATGATATTTGTTTGCTGGATAATAGAGGAACTTGTTTGCTTTGGAGAGAAGCTGATTAAGGTGTCTGTTAACTTAAAGGTTCTTTATGGATGGATGCACGGTCTCACTGTTTTACTGAGACTTTTGAATTTCCTTCTGTCTCCATAATATCAATTGTCTTGATAGGAAGGTTTTCTGGTACCTAATTTTAAGGATTCTTACTAACTTCTACAGATAGAAAGGAAAGAGCATCCTGACTAGCAGCATTACAGTTTATGAGCCCTGCAGTACAGAATTTTTCATTGAGAGACTTTGTTGGCATCACTGCTTACACCCTAGTCTGTTCAGAAAAAAATTGTAAATGACAAGAGCGTATATAGTGTTTTACTACATTGTAAAGATATTTGGTTCTTACAGTTGCATACACATTAATTTGCGGAAAGGGAGGTTTGTGCAAAATGCATAATTTCACACTGATGATGTTCACTTTGCAAATCATGAGGTGTTAGATTTGAATGTTCACTTTCAAAAATTGGAAACAAGTGTACCTACTTTAAAAAAACCTCTGACTCTACCTGCCATAGAGAAGTCCACAAAGTAAAACCAAGTCATTAAAGAGAACAAGAAAAAAAAATGATATCTTTACCATTTACAACCATTAGTTCTAAAAATACATTCTTCCATTATATCTATCTAATCTACCCTGCTCCCAATGATTTAGAGCAAAATCTTATTTTGTAAGCAGTAAGCACACTTTTTACTAAGTTGGTCAGTAGTAAGGAGTAATGCTGCATTGGTAATAGGAAGTTGTGGAACAATTTTGTTTTCAGCCAAAATATGTCTCTCATTACATAACCTGCATGCTGCATAATAAAAGGTTACAATAATCTATCAATTAGCCCTTAACATAAAATGAAAGTTCCATTGTTTTAACATACAAGCCAGCATCCCATAGCATTTGTAAATCTGCTGAATTTTGTTTCCTTTGAAATGCTAATTTGAAATTAACCTTGCCAAAAATAAAAGAATCATATTGATTTGCCATTCTATTAACAGCATATTGAGTAACAACAGTACTTTTCCAAAAATATTTGTAATTCTCATTTTGTCCCTGTTTTTCATGCAAATAGAAGATAGGATGAAGGAATCTTTAATCTTCATCATCAAGACAAAAATAAAAAGCAGATATCAATCTAACAGGTTCATCATTTCCAGAAAACCCACCCATGGTGGTAAGCATTCATTAATATTTCAGTTTGAGGTTGCATTGTGATGAGACAATTAATAATATAAACAACAGGAAACCACTTATTTTTGAAGAGCTGAAATAATTTATGGGAAAGATGCACACCACACTTGATTGATATGGACTAATACTGTATACATAAAAGAACAACGGTGTGTTTAACACATTTGTAAGTTGCATTGAGACATTGAATGGGTTTCTAATGCAACTGAGGAAGGTAGCTTACACTCTTTATTTGAATCATATAGTACACACAGCCAATTCAGGTTTAGAGTATCAAAATCTGCTGCACAAAATTAACCCATATTGTGAAAATGGTGAACTTTAACAACTTTTGAAAAACCTGTATATTTAAAGTTGGCTGGTGCCCTGCCTGTGGTTTGTTTCCTGCCTTGCGCCCTGTGTTGGCTGGGATTGGCTCCAGTAGACCCCCGGGACCCTGTAGTTAGGATATAGCGGGTTGGATAATGGATGGATGTATATTTGAAGAATAAGGACATTTGAGAATGCAGAAAGTTGTGGTTCTTTTTTAATTATATGAAAAATTTATTTAATTGGTGGCACTTGCTAGGAAGGTGCTTTCTAATATATACTTTAACCAAGAGGGGGTGCCACTGAGCCCAAAAACCACAGACACAGTGTCACCCAACACAATTCTAAGTTCAAATAAAGGTGCTTATTTGCCAACAACACGTTTCCAAAAATTATTAGACAAAAATCAATATCAAAATACAGTAATAATCAATTTCTTCCCTAATTCCAAGTGAGTGTTGCCCACTGCTTCCTGACTCTTACTTCTCAAGCTATGGCCGTGGGATTCTTTTGAACGTGTTAGCACAGTATCACACACAAGTCGTCCAGTGCACTTCCGGGTCATGTGGAAACCAGGGCAGTCCCACACAATGCCCTCTGGCGGCCCCCAAAGACCATGGAAGGTCAGCGTTTCCAAACTTCAATTCCTAGCATGCCTTGTGGATGTCTTGACTGGGTTCAACCCTGAGATGCATCGACACCTGCAGTGTGGGGAAACAAACTGCTCCCAGCACCTATGTCGTAAAGGCCTCCTGGCTGGGCAAAAAAATTATCCTTCATCCAAGCCCAGATACCTGTGTATATATAAATAAAATGTGTATGTATATGTATATGAGTTAAATCCTATTTGTCTTTTGCCTATTGTGTTTTATTTATTATTAGCTTATTCCTTTATTTAAATGATTCTCTAGTTATATGCTTGGGTGCTTTGTAATGCAGCTTGTATTGTGTTTTATAAAATCAAATTTGATTAATTTCTGCTACATGACAGAAAACATGGAAGGATCTTTCATAGTGGTAGCTCAGATTCACATTAAAATAGAAATTCTCACAAAAGAAAAAGAATCATATCTATTTGTGCCATTCTGTCACAACCTAAATATACACAGATATGTTGATTAGAGGCGTTAAATTAACATGATATGAAGAAAATGTGTATTTAAGAAAAAGTATCAGGTGCTAGAAGGGGATGTGGACAAAGCTAACACCCTGAACTAATTTTTTAATAGATTTTTCCTGCCGCTGCCACCTTCTTCCAATGACCAGTCTCCCCACACCATCCTTACTAAATGAACAACTCCTACCACATCAGCAGGAATGGCCAGTGACATGTCCACCTCTGTTCATCAGTGTGGACTGTCTATAACTGAAGAACAAGTAAGGAGCCAATTAAGGGTTCTACACACAGGAAAAGCTATGGGACCAGATGATGTCAGTCCTCAAGTTTTTAAGGCCTGTGCTGACCAACTTTGTGGTGTCCTCTGTCACCTGTTCAGTCTGTTCCCAAGGCTTCAGAAAGTGCCACTGCTATGGAAAACATCCTGCATTCTTCCTGTTCCAAATAAGCCCGGAGCCTCTTCACACTTGCATCTCCCATCATGAAGAATTTTAAGAGACTGGTCCTGGAGTATATGAGTCCTCTTGTGATAGACCACCTGGACCCACTGCAGTTTAGCTATTGGACAAAGATTGAAGGGGAGGATACCATTATCTGTCTACTCCACAAGCCTTATTTTCACCTGGACAAAGCTGGCAGTACTGTGAGAATTATGTTTTTTTTATTTCTCCAGCACCTTCACTATCATCCAGCCATTTCTGTTAAGGGGTAAACTCAAAGGTATGCAGGTGGATCCAGTGTCCTGGACAATAGACCATCTGTCAGGCAGACCACAGTTTGTGACACTGATATGGATGGGAGCAACACTGGAGCACCACAGGGAGCAGTCCTGTCTCCTTTACCCTTTACTCTTTTCTTGTACACCTGACTATAAATATAACAGCAGGTCACATCACTTGCAGAAATTATCAGATGATTCTGCACTTATGGGGTGTATTGATAAATGTAATGTGACAGATGAGAGGAGTCAGGTGGAAAAGTTTGTTTCTTAGTGCAGAGAATAGAAAGTCTGCATTTTAACATTAGCAAAACAAGGAACTGGTTGTTGACTTTTGCCACATCAAAGAGACTCTATGTTCAGTCACTGTTCAAGGAGTGAATGTAGAAGTGGTCCACTCCTACAAGTACTTGGGGGACAACATTAATGATAGGCTGGACTGGTCTTGGAACACAGAGGAACTACAGTATATAAGAAATGGCAGAACAGGCTGTTTTTCCTTAGGCAACAGTGTTCCTTTAATGAGGGAAGTCACATCCTTCACAACTTCTACAACTCTGTGATGGCCAGTGTGATTTTCAATGTTCTGGTATGCTGGGCTGGTGACATCACTTCAAGAGAGGCCCACAGAATCAACAAGCTAATTAAAAGGCAGTCTCAGTTATTGGATGCACTCTGGATCCCCTGGTGGTAGTAGCAAAGAAGAGAATTAAAGCAAAACTGGGTGCCATTATGAACAATGAAGCACATCCTCTTTTGGGTACACAAACACTGAGTACTTTCAGCCTACAAATTATTCAGCAGAAGTGTGTCAAGAAACGCCAATGGTGATCATTTATAGCAATACATGTGCATGATGCCTCACTGGGACTGTGAAAGCCAAATTAGAACTTTTCCTTCTTTTGAATTTTCTTACTTTACAGTCATTCCAATGTGTGTTCAGACCGAACTGTGTGTGTGTGTGTGAATTTATTTATTTACTTATTTGCTTATCTATCTATTTATGTGTTTATTTATTTAAAGAGCTTCTTGTAAAAAGACAAATTTCCCCCTGGGGACAAATAAAGTTCTATCTATCTAAGTCTTTCCTGATATAGACCTTCTAGGGTTCTGTTCATGCCTTTCAGGTGATGTTGTCAGGACAGACTTCAGTCCTAAACTGGATGAAGCTTATTTACCATAGAGACTGAGTAATGTGTGGTGGAAAACTAGCATGACAGAATGGCTTGAAAGAAATTATGAAATTACAAGTATCACATATATAAGGATTCCATAATACAAGAACATAAGCACTATCTCTAATTATAAATTATCTAGTTTTAAAATGCAGTTACGCATGATAGGCACCTTCTACTTAATATAACACTCGATCAGACCATCAACAAACAAACACGTAACAAGAATTATCTTGCTAAATTTCACTGTTGTATTTTATGTGTGCTCAAGTACAGACTGTGTGTGTGGTACGGTAGCTGGACTTCCTCAGAAAGGAAAGCTATCCACAGGGTTGTCAGGACAGCGGAGAGAACAATTGGTTGTACACTCCTCACTCTGGAACAAATCTACACCTCCCGATACCGCAAAAAAGCAATAGATATTTCACAGGATTCATCACATCCCGGTCATTGCCTCTTCCAGCTTTTGCCATCGGGCAAGAGATACAAAGCAATGAAAACCAGGACAAACCGCCTTAAAAACAGCTTTTATCCAAAAGCAATCATGGCCCTGAACTCAGAATAAAACTGCTCCATATCATTCTACCAATGTGCAATATAGGCCTTAAGTCAACCAGTGCAATTTGTATATATAACAAGTGCAATTTGTATATGTTGTAAAGTACTTTTATTACGATCCAGTTTGTTATTATTTTCTCTCTTCTTGTCTTTTTAACTCTTGTGCCTCACACTGAGTCGACTGCACCTTCAATTTCGTTATTCCGTTGTAAAAGTGACAATGACAATAAACATCTATCTATCTATCTATCTATCTATCTATCTATCTATCTATCTATCTATCTATCTATCTATCTATCTATCTATCTATCTATCTATCTATCTATCTAAATTTTAGTAAGTGTTGAGTTGTACTTGTGGCTGCAGCTCATCAGACCACTGCTAGTTGAATACAGAATATTTCATTTATGTCTGTTGCACTGCTTATGTAGGTTGATGTAGTAGTCTGCCAACCAAACTGGTGTATTTTGTAGCATGCTGCTTAATAACTGGTATGTTTTGACTTTTAATGAGAGTATTACTCTGAAGAAGTTAGGAATCGTATATCCTTCCTTTGTGAACTGCTGTCGATTTTATTGTGGGATGACAAGACAAGTAAATAGTTTGGGTTAGACAATAAAACCTGGCGTTTTCTCAACACATAAAGTGAATATACTTTCAGCTTTCCAGCAGATTGTAGTACAGAATCTGTGTAATGTACCTTATGTTACTGAATTCAGTATCACAAGCTACTTAACAATTTACATGGGTATAAGGTTAACATATATTTTTATGAAAATAGTGATGCTGGCTATTAAAAGGAATCCTCCACATAAAAAAATGATAGACGTTTTATCTTTTACCTAATGTTGTTTGTAGAGATGGCTAAGAAAAAAGATTTCAGTTGATGCTTTCCTGAAGAACAGAGAAAACAAAGTTATTGATTTAATGAACAGCCGCAAACTATTAAAATGTTAATACAAAAACTCAAGTAACTTTTGTCACATAATTCACATGTTAGTATTCAGTCATATGCTCACCTAGACCTTCTGAAATGTGCTTCATTTTTGTGCACTACTCTCTTTTTTCTGTGTTTTATTAACAATATTTTACCAAGAAGTACATGTGTTTTATATGTTGTGAGCAAATGACACTATAACTGGCATATGTATTATATGACACAACTTATAACCTAAAATTTTTTTCTGGTCATTTTGATATTGCTTTCTGTTGTTCATTGTTTTCCCCCACTGGTCCTCATTAAAGCCCATTATATTATAAACTTTGTTTTCTCAATAAAAAAATGAGATTAAATTTATTTTAACCATCTCTACAAATGTGCTATAGTTTTGAGTGGGGTACTGTATTCCTTTAAAAATTACATTCTTTCTTTTTCACATGGTCTTTTCTGTAAACCACAGACCTGTATGGTACTTTCACATTTTTAAGAGCAATGCTTTCACCTTCAAAATGTGTATTTGACAAAAGTAATACTTATCTATTACAACTGTAGATCATAGGTTACAGATATTCATTTGTATGTCAACCTTTCTTCAGGTTACTTAATGTAAAACAAGCAGAGGGAAAAAACTTTAGTATTAATATTTGGAAGAGGCATCGAGACAATAAAGTAAACTAACTTTTAATTAATTTATAGGAAATGAAAAATACATTGTGCAGGAGAAAATATTACATCAGGTTATCATTCATAGTTGTTTTATAGTTTCTGTTTGGGTTCATACCATTAAAATATTTAGTAAGTATCCCCATATTTTTAGGATTTAACAATAATACATACAGTGCATCCGGAAAGTATTCACAGCGCATCACTTTTTCCACATTTTGTTATGTTACAGCCTTATTCCAAAATGGATTAAATTCATTTTTTTCCTCAGAATTCTACACACAACACCCCATAATGAAAACGTGAAAAAAGTTTACTTGAGATTTTTGCAAATTTATTAAAAATAAAAAAATTGAGAAAGCACATGTACGTAAATATTCACAGCCTTTGCCATGAAGCTCGAAATTGAGCTCAGGTGCATCCTGTTTCCCCTGATCATCCTTGAGATGTTTCTGCAGCTTAATTGGAGTCCACCTGTGGTAAATTCAGTTGGTTGGACATGATTTGGAAAGGCACACACCTGTCTATATAAGGTCCCACAGTTGACAGTTCATGTCAGAGCACAAACCAAGCATGAAGTCAAAGGAATTGTCTGTAGACCTCCGAGACAGGATTGTCTCGAGGCACAAATCTGGGGAAGGTTACAGAAAAATTTCTGCTGCTTTGAAGGTCCCAATGAGCACAGTGGCTTTCATCATCCATAAGTGGAAGAAGTTTGAAACCACCAGGACTCTTCCTAGAGCTGGCCAGCCATCTAAACTGAGCGATCGGGGGAGAAGGGCCTTAGTCAGGGAGGTGACCAAGAACCAGATGGTCACTCTGTCAAAGCTCCAGAGATCCTCTGTGGAGAGAGGAGAACCTTCCAGAAGGACAACCATCTCTGCAGCAATCCACCTATCAGGCCTGTATGGTAGAGTGGCCAGACGGAAGCCACTCCTTAGTAAAAGGCACATGGCAGCCTGCCTGGAGTTTGCCAAAAGGCACCTGAAGGACTCTCAGACCATGAGAAAGAAAATTCTCTGGTCTGATGAGACAATGATTGAACTCTTTGGTGTGAATGCCAGGCACCGCTCCTCACCAGGCCAATATCATCCCTACAGTGAAGCATGGTGGTGGCAGCATCATGCTGTGGGGATGTTTTTCAGCGGCAGGGACTTGGAGACTAGTCAGCATAAAGGGAAAGATGACTGCAGCAATGTACAGAGACATCCTGGATGAAAACCTGCTCCAGAGCGCTCTTGACCTCAGACTGGGGCGACAGTTCATCTTTCAGCAGGACAATGATCCTAAGCACACAACCAAGATATCAAAGGAGTGGCTTCAGGACAACTCTGTGAATGTCCTTGAGTGGCCCAGCCAGAGCCCAGACTTGAATCCGATTGAACATCTCTGGAGAGATCTTAAAATGGCTGTGCACCGACGCTTCCCATCCAACCTGATGAAGCTTGAGATGTGCTGCAAAGAGGAATGGGTGAAACTGGCCAAGGATAGGTGTGCCAAGCTTGTGGCATCATATTTAACAAGACTTGAGGCTGTAATTGCTGCCAAAGGTGCATCGACAAAGTATTGAGCAAAGGCTGTGAATACTTATGTACATGTGATTTCTCAGTTTTTTTATTTTTAATAAATTTGCAAAAACCTCAAGTAAACTTTTTTCACGTTTTCATTATGGGGTATTGTGTGTAGAATTCTGAGGAAAAAAATGAATTTAATCCATTTTAGAATAAGGCTGTAACATAACAAAATGTGGAAAAAGTGATGCGCTGTGAATACTTTCTGGATACACTGTATGTAATACATATTTGAAACTCTTTTTTATGCATGGTACATTTGGTATGAAGAATGTTGTCAATGTAATGCTTTGATTCAGACATCTGTTATTTTTTAAATATTGTGTGTGTGTGATATAATGTGTCCTGATAGGCTGCTTCATAAAGATATGTGTGTACTGTTTAATTTAGTAGTGTGTTATAAGGGATAATCCAATGAAGAAGAAGAATCTCTACTGCAACCCCTGCTTTGGCTGCACAGTTCAAAATTTAACAAAAAGATGCCTGAGGTGTGTGCTGTGTATTTTGTTGCAGAAAGAACCTGAGGTATTTATTTACACTGAATAAATCCTGGGAGATTAACACATTTTAAAGGAATGAGATATGGCATGGTCTAAGACAGGCAGAAAGTCAAAATACCTGAACAACAGTTAGAAAATGGATCATCAAATCCCAATTAACAAGCCTGAAGTTAAGTCACAAGAACAGAAAGTTCTAACACTAAATCTTCCTGGATAGCATCTTTTTGCTACCTCCATACACTTAACAAGAGGAAAGGAGAAATTCTTGAGCGAAAATGGGTCAAAACTAGGATACTAAGCTCTCTGCACTTCATCTTAAAAACAAATGACATGGTAATGTCAGATGTGGCTAAAGTAGATCATGTGACCGGTAATTATTCATGGGGATGTAATAGTGTACGGTCATAACAATAAAATAATGATGATAAAATGAGTAGAAAAACATCCAAAAGTTTAAAAACCATGAAAATACTTGTTAAAAAATATATATCTATGACAGCATGGACTCACTACAGTGAGCACCATGCCAGAAAAATATAGTGTGTGGGACTGTCAAGTGCAATGTACTAAGTTAAATCAGAAAGCATGGCGAACAACATAGGCAACCTTAATGCCTTTAACGAAAATGTGAAACAATGGACAACCTAAGTTGAAAGGTTATTATAGCAGCTGCACTACCAATATTCTGGAAAGCATTGGTGACACTCAGTGTTTTAGGTTAAGAATCGTATGGATTGCTCTGTAGTCTAAAATGTAAATACATCACCTTTATGCAAATTCTATTGTTATCACATAGTGGTTTTGTTTTCACAAAAAGAAGTTGTACAAGTGGGAAACAGTGGTTAAGTGCATGTCTGTTCTTAAAAGACTATCGGAATACTACTTATTTGGAGAACAACTGAAAGAAGGATTACATGACAGAGCTGTGTATGACTTGAGAAATAAAACCAAACAAAAGCGTCTGGTAATGGAGGTACACGTTTCAGAGAGCACAACAGCATCCTCAAATGAGGCCCTGAGGTTCACTTTAACTTCAATTTTGTACAAATTGCTGCCTCATCAGTATTCCTGATGATGCTCCAGAAATCCACATATCACCAGATACTTCATTGACAAATATAAATAGCACACTTGCATACCATTGTAAAAAAGAAAAATAAATAAAAAATAATACTCAGAAGCAACTGGTCTCTTTTGCTATAAACAGAGGCTCTGAGGCTAAGGATCTGTGCTGGTATCCAGAAGGTTGCCGGTTCAAATCCCCATCACTGCCAAAAAGAGATCCTACTCTGCTGGGCCCTTGAGCAAGACCCTTAACCTGTAATTGCTCTGGGGCACTCTACAATGGCTGACCCTGCGCCCTGACCCCAAGGGGTATGCGAAAACTAACAAATTTCTAATACAAGAAATTGTATAAGGCGAAATAAAGAACAAAAAAAAAATAATAATTTTGCGAACTGGCTTGAGGCTCGGGGCAGTCCACTTCTTACCTTTAGGTTTTGCGTGTATTTTCCAGAAGAGTAAGAGGAACTGTAGTGTATTTTACGAGCCAATTATTATTTTGAAGTTCTGTATGAATGCATCATTTATTTGGGAATTCTGTCTGTGTGTGTATGTATAACATAATGTGCTCTGTTAGGCAGCTGCATAAAGATATACAGTATGTGATCTTGTTAACTTTATGGTGTGTTTTCTGAGGTAATCCAATAAAGAAGGACATATTTTTTTAATTCCCTGTTGTCGGCTATATTATTCAATGTGGATAACTGTAATGATATCATTTCACTTATAAATGGTGTGGTCCCCAGAACATTGCAGTCAATCCTGAGCTATTTTTGCTTCCATCATCTGTTTTATTTGGTAATTTCCTTTTCACATACTGTCTGATCAGTTATTTTGTTTCAGATGCATTACTGAAGTTGAGTACAGAGCTTCAAAGAAAGGTTTTGGTCAAAGATGATCCTGGTATACATTTCAGCTCAGTTCCTGTCATGCAGAATGGCCCTGAGCAAGCTGAAACTTCTATTGTCTCAACTTACTGATCAGATGTGAAAATCAAGGTCATGTTGAGACTCTGCTGCAGCTGATCTGTACTTTGCATACAGGAGTTGGTGTTGACTGCTAACATTAGAGAATGGTGTCACTAGACAAACTTATTACAAATTATTGTTGTACATTACTGTTTTCTTGTTTGTTATGTTGTTATTCTTGGAATGTGTATTATGGTAGGCTGTGTAGAGCAAAAATAATATTGTTTACTATTTCTTGATCATTTTTCTTTTTTTAATCGTTATTGACTCCAACCCATGAAAAGAATTGCACATTTCAAAATAATTACACATTACCTGCAATCTGTGTGGAGTTTCTATGGTTTAGATATTAAATTTTTGATCTCCATTATATTTTTTCGTGTTACATTCAGTTGCCCTCTATAGTTATTAACTGGTAACAACTGTTTTTTCTTTCATTTAACACATGTGGCCACAGCTTCTTTGAAGTAGTTTTGAATCTTCGGATTATCATTCCTCTAGGAGTTTGAGCTTAGTGCCAAATGCTGTCAGGACAGAATCAACTATACTGGAAATGAAGTAAACAAGTTCTTAAAAAGAATTAATCTAACAATGCTTACACTAGTGTGTAGTCTCTTTAAAATTTCAACATAATATGTGCCTCAGTTTCTCTCCACTTTGTTTATCAACTCTTTAGAATGAAGTCTTGCAACCTAGCAAACCCCACTTTGCTTTAGGCTTTTCAGCAGCTTGGCATACGCTTGACATTTTCATTTGGCATGTTTCAAAATAAATATTAGATGACATTCAATTAAGTCTACTTATTAAAATGGGTTTTTAAAAATAAATATACTGTATATTGTCATATTCAAAGAAAAAATATACAAATAATTTACATTGTTAATATATTGAACTTCTGTGGTGGGTTGGCACCCTGCCCGGGATTGGTTCCTGCCTTGTGCCCTGTGTTGGCTGGGATTGGCTCCAGCAGACCCCCGTGACCCTGTGTTCGGATTCAGCGGGTTAGAAAATGGATGGATGGATATATTGAACTTTTAAATTATTTCATCTAATTCTGTCACTTGTGATTGGATAGTTGAAAAATGATTATAAACAGCTGTAAAAATGTGGTCAGTCTTCAGAAAATTGTAAAGGCAAATAATCTTAGCAGGAGTAAAGTTCCTAATAATATGTCCTTATTAGTGTTGATGGACCAAAATCTGCCAAAATTAATGTTCTGTGTTTGCCGGTGACCTTGTTCGCTGAATATTTTCATAGAAATTTACTGTGTGGCTGGCTAAGACTATTTTTTTCCTAGTACCCAATGATGCTTTGCAAGGCCAATGTGACATCGCAGAATTGTAGCAGCAAATTTGGATGGGACAACACACCCCACCAAGTAAATGTATTATTCTGTTCCTAGTAGAAGGCTAAAAATTGGGAAAAAAATGTGCAAATACATTTAAACACAAAACACACACACAGAGGGAAACTGTATTTGTGTTTTAAAAGATAATGATGTTTTATATGGAGTTGTATGTGACCTTAGTGTAATATTGAGCCTATCCCTTTAATAGTATTACCAGAGTGCAGTGCAGTTGATGCAAACAGGAAAGAGTGAAGAATCCACATTTAAATGTTGAGCTTATTTGGTAGCAGTGGCAGTAAATGAGAAAAAGTGACAGGGAAAAAAAACTGTACTTTTTGGTTTGAGAGACGTGAATACCTGCTATCAAACCTGTGGAGGGCAAGCCTTAGTGAATTCGTGATTCTTATCTGACACTGTCTGCAAAATTTTCCTTTTACGATGAGTGTTGGATGGTACTAAAAGTTTGACTTCAGTACCAATACCAGCTTTTGGACCTCAGTACCAATAACTTCAAACCCCACCAACTTACTTCATCCTCCCTAGTGCTCAGTGTCATCGTGCTATACTATGCAACACTTTTCTCTTGATAGCCGTGAAGTCCTGATCACATCAAAGCAAGGACATGAGTTGACATTTACCCTCAGTACTGAAAATCCTGAAATGTTGGTACCATACTGTTTTAACATTTGGATGTTTTTTTACTTTTCCAGGACTGGTATGCTGCTCAGTCCTAATCCTGACATTTAATTCTGTTATTTTTTTATCTCAGGGAGGCATAGTTTCTATCGAGCAGTGCAGGTCATATTCTTGGTCACAATAATCAGTCCAGCATAGTGGCCAGATGTTTCCCTAGCTCTCAGGGACAATTAAAAGCCCACTGAACCACTATAATCCACTCAGACCAGTTCAGTTTATCCTTCCTCATTGACGTCAATTTATGTTACTAAGATCAGCAAGGCTCCTAAACATTTTGAAGGTGTTTGGCATCAGGTGTACCACGCAGGTGCAGTGGTAACATACAATGCTTTATTTGTAATTACATTATGTAATATTTCATGATAAATAAATTTCTATTTATACAGAACCTACAGTGCAAAGCAAATATGTCAAGGAGTACTCACCTTTGAGAAAAAGGGAATAGTAAATTCTAATGGTAACCTAGATATATATGCCAACTGAACTGGACCAATATGCTCTGTCCAGGTTGCCGGCCAATACACTTAGGTTGGTTACACAGAGTACAGTAAGACCAGGGCACTGCCCCAACTCCCATTTACAGCTCTGCATTGATGATGCAGAAAACTCCTTGCTGGAATGGTTGACCTTATTTTAATTGGTAATTTATGGCTGAAAGAGTGGAATTGTTTTCTTTCTCTACAACACATGCATTATTGGAATTTTCTGAACAAGCATAGCCTTGTATTTATCTGTTGTTGTGTCTATTTATTCATTATTTCATTAGATGTTTTTGATTTTACTGTATACCAAAATCATTTCTGAGTTCCTAACTTATTGTGTTTATGTTTTCCATCATCAAGTTCAATTCTTCAAAAGAAAGATCTCAGATTCAGTGAGAAAGCTTTTTTTTACATTAAATGCATTTCTCTGTAGTTATGCATTAATATAAGCCTGGAATCAAGTTGAAAATTTGAAGTGAAATGATATTCTAGCACAATTAGAATTCATATTTTATGAAAGACTGTTAACTATTTTAGGTTATCTGCATCTCTTTATTTCTTCTAGTAGATAACTCCCTTCAGTGTCATAATTGAGTTGGGAGGGTACAGTATATGCAAAAATAGTGAAATTAATTTATACTACAGGTGAGCAGTTTTAGAATACCTTCATTTTTTCAGTTTTCCTTAAGATTTAATCAGTTGCCAGATATGTAAAGTTTTGGTTAGCAAAAACTGAAAAAAGGAAATATCAGAATATTACAAATGGGCCTTCTTCAGGGAACAATCAACGGGTTACAACCTACAGATGTTCTGCAGCAATTAAAGTAAATTCAGCCTTGAAAGTTGAAGCAAACAGTTTACACAGGTGTCCGGGCTTGTGCTGATTACTTAAAAACCTGTTGTCTGTCTTAAAGCATGGTTGGGACAGACAGTGTTACTACAACTTTTGAAGTACTACTTGGACAATATTCCAGTGATAATGACAAGAAAATATTAATTAACAAATTAAATGAGACAGAGCATTATTACCCTAAGCAGTATAAGCCTTTCATTTACAGAAAGTGCAAAAAAAATCAAAGTGTCAGTGAGTATGGTGTACTACAAAATTCAAAGGCAATTGGAAATTGGAGGAAACGATGATAGGAAGAAATTTGACAGACCCAAAGTCACCCAATCAATAGACAGGTTTCTGAGGGTTACAGTACAAAAGCTTCCAGAACAGCTTCAAGCACAGCTTAACAGTGGCTGAAAAAAGCAAGCCTCAGTTTCTACTGTGAAGAGAATCTATAAGGAATCTCCATCTTCTTGATGGAAGAAAAAAGTGTGAACTACTTGCAAAGATCAGAAACAGACAACAACATGCCGGCTGTGTGAAGCACAACTTCAAAAAAATGCTGCATGACAAAGTCAGTCAGTGCCCCAAAGATTGGGTCTCTGTTTTATCCTTTGCATCTTTGAAGGTGACTATCTCATTGTGCACCTTTATTCTTCCTCTCACTCTCGCACTTCTTCTTTCGTACATTTCATGTCACATCCTCCTCCCCCAATACCACTTACTCACACCTGCCACTCCAATGATTTTTTGATCATGTGGAAGAAATTTTACATGCAACCCCCCCACTGGGTGTCCCATATAGGCAATAAACACAGGCAGGAGAAAGCGTCAATCAGTCTTCTTTATTATCTAAGTCTTGCAAGAGTAACCTTTACAGGAGCACAAGCACCTTATTAGCAAGTGTTACAAAGAAGGGGCATCTGTCAGGCTCTATCTATACACTTCATTGATTAGATCACAATTCCAAGGAATTCATTACATAATCAGAAAACCTTCAACATGATTGGTTACACCCAGTTACTAACGGGACATAACAAACGATACTTTAAATAACCACAATCAACCCGGTCTACTTGATGATAGTCCTGTCATGTAGTTGATCGATACTCCTGTTAGTTTAGGAGTACGCAACTTTTAAATGTGTTTAACAGTTGTGTAATCTCTTACATACACGAGATTTTGCACCTTTATTCCGTTCTTGTTCCTATGCATGATTATGGTTTTCCTTTTTTTTTTTTCACTCCAGCTGGATTCTTAACAGGAAACTCAGCCTAAGTATTACAATAGAGCAGTAATCATGCCTTAAAATAGTACCCTTTTCTCTTAAGCTTTTTATTTTTTTATTTATTCATTTATTGCTATAAGGTCACTTAAAATGCCCTTTTTCAATGCCTTTTCTTAATAACTCAAGCCTTTATCATAGGGAATGTTAAAATAACACCTTCAGCCTTTAAGCATAAACTCAGATGAAGGATATGAGACTCAGCACATGCTAGGTGCACATCGGACCAGGGTTCAAATTCAACTTTTACAAGTACCTTCATATATCACATTTTAATTATTTACTTAAACTCAATAGAATGTGTGAGTACCACAGGTTGAGAACCATAGCCCTAGAATATAAATTAATGTTAATATAAACCATCACGAGCACCATGAAAACTATAAACAAAACATATAAACGTATATTTTTTAACATTCTACAAAGAAACAGAACAAATGAACAAATGAAAGAACATATAATCAATTGCGGACCTCGCTCCGCTTACCAAGGGGTGCAACAATTCTAAAGGTCACCATTTCAGAGATAGCGTTTGTCCTCCATTACTTCCTCACAGTTTCTTCACACTTCTGGTATTGTACCTTGTTACGTCCCCTACATGCGGAATGATTTTGTGGTCATTTATTGACTTATCAAGTACACCTTCCTACTAGCATGTTGGATACTCTTTCGCACTCAATACAGCTTGAATTCTTTGAGCCCTTTACTCAACAAGGTTTCAAAAATGTAGCACAGCAATCCTAAATTATATTGACTCCAGCATGTCAAACATATGCTGTAGACTGGATTATGGTGAGTCTGTTGATTCCATTTCATACCAAAGATGCTTGATTGGATTGAGATTAACTAAGTGAGGAGGCCATTGTATTAAGCCTAATTAACAGTCATGTATCTGGAATCGTTGCAGAAGTTTGTTAGTTTTTGTTGCATGAAAGATTATCTTGCTGAAAATGCCAGTTCCCAGATGGGTACACTAGTTCCATGAATCTATGTGCATGTCTGTGTTTCAACACATTCCAGGAAATACAATATGCTGTGGTACCCAGCTGGGGTTCATGCCCGGCCGGGATGCCCAGGAAGACCGGAGGAGGGCTTGTGCCTCCTCCAGAACACGAGAGGGCGTTGCTTTGGGGGCCACGGGTACAGAGCTAGGAAGCTCATCCCTGTAGGGGCCCGTGGTCACCGCCAGGGGGCACCCCGATGCCTTGGGAGCTCCAGGTGTGGTGGAAGTGCTGAGAGGAAGAGGATTGAAGACACCCGGAGGACTTCCGGATACACGGCCAGAGCTTCCGCCACACAGGGGTGTGGCTACAGAAGCTCCTCAGGATGCACCTGAAGTCCATGTATAAAAGGGGCTGCCTCCCTCCAGTCATTGGTAAGAGTCGGATGGAAGAAGGACGGAGCTCAGAGGAGAGGAGTGGAGGCGGATCAGAGACTAGAAGGCATTGTGTTGTGTGGCCAAGGACTTAAGGGGTGATTGGTGCTGTGGCACTAGGATTGTGCACTTTTGGAACATGTAAATATGTATAATAAACGTGTGTGTGGTGAAACCAACATGTCTACCTGTCTGTGTCCGGGCTGTTCCCCACAATGCCCACATTTTAAAGAGCTCATATCAGTTTGCACCATTGACAAGCAACCAGATGGGTTCATGGAGATATTGTGTTTTCACCATACCCTCACTGTGAATCAGTAAAAAACAAGATTCATCAGACCACACTTAGGTTTTCCAATCTGAAAGTGTTCAGTGTTTGTATTCCTTAGGCCATTGCAACCTCGCTTTCAACAATTTTGGTGACAGTAGTGGAAGTTGTCGATAACACAACTTTGACAGCATCTGGTATGTTGTATGTTTTCATAGGCCTCTTTTAGCACCATTTTTGTATTGCATTCCATTCATGAATCACCAAATACACAGGGATTTGGTTCCTAAACCACTCAGGCCAGTAGATCTGATGCCCACAACAACACAAGCTCAAAGAATCTTAAGCTGATAGTCTTGTCAACCCTTCCCTTAATTTAATTGTTCAAACACATGAATCTGTTGATGTCTGCCTACCTTACTTAAATAACGTTATCTGTATATTTCTTGTTCTTGTTAATTATTTTTGAATGGCAGTTGTATTTAATGAACTTGCCACTAAGTCTACTATATTGTGTTGCTGTGAGGTACTTTAATACTTGGAAAATATTACATGTTAAAAGTATAATGTTTTGAAAAGGTAAGCCAGGATTGTGCAGTAGGTCTGAACCAAAATATAATATGGTACAGTACATTTTAGTTTATTTAAAATATTCATAGATTTATTGTATCTTTGGTGTACTTAGTTTATCAGAACTATTGTATTAATGCTCATAAGAATTATTTATAGTGTGTCAATTAGTTGTAAAGCTCAAAATGTTTATTTGAATGATATCTGGCTTTTACTTGATTGGCATGGAAACCTTGATTGTTTCTGTAACTAACTGGTTTGCATTAATGTCTGTGCCTGGTCATTTTTGGTCAATTATTTCATGCTTTTGAGAGGTGTCATGTTTGCATTTTAATCCATCTAAATTAAATATGATAGCTGTAAATAACACATGTCAGTTCAAGTTACTGTCAAATGGTGAGTGATTACAGTTACTTAAATGCCAGCATATTTAGATTATTTGTTTATGATAATGGTAAACAGAATTTTAGTCTGTTTATTTTAAATGTTTTATGTGGGGAATCAAAATTCTCAAATACTGAACCATTTTTTCAGTATATCTTTCTTTACTGCCATAAAAGCAATGTTCTACTAATTTTATGCTTCTATACCAATAACATTTATTTAGTTTACTTTTTTTAATTTGAACTGACCATCATGAATCTCCACTATGTGATTACAGTTTACCTAAAATATGTATAGTTAGCTATATGCAGTATTACAAATTTTCATATTAAGGACAAAATGGGAAGAACACAAAATGATGAACATTTTTAAGTATAAATTATTTTGATATCCAATAGCTAAAGCTATAACAGAAAACATAGAAAGTTGCAACTTACTTGGCATTATCCAAGCTGTGATCATCAGTGACGGACCTACATTTTTGGGACCCTCAAGCTTGAACTGTTATTGGGGGCCCCTTTGCAACAAGGCCTAGGTAATCACTGTTGTCTTCTTCAGTGGGATTGTTCCATGACAGATTACTACAGTTTTTTTTAATTATTTTTATTTAAGCACTGCATATGGGGGTTTTAAAAACCCCTCTCAAATAGCAGACACCCAAAATGTTTAAGCAAAGTGGACCATAGTCACTTCTGGGGCCCCTCCAGGATTAAGGACTCTGAAGCTTAAACTTCATTAGTAGATCCACTCCAATAATCATACTGATTAATTTACAGTTTGGCAGAATAAGTTATTGGTTGGTTCAAAAATACTGTACAATGCTTATTAAAAATAAATCTAGAATTTCCAAGTTTAATTTTAAAAAATGCAGCATAACTAGGATTTATTTATTTACTTTGCTCTTTTATTATTTCATTAATTATGTGTTTTTAAGGTTTTAAGGTTTTCTCTTAAGTAGAGGAAAATGTATTATTAGCACAATACAAAATACATTGTTCTGAGAGTATTGGTTATATAGCTTTACATAGCTTTTCTCCTTATATGAGGCCAATTCAGTGTCTTCAGTCACTCTAACATGCATGTGAAAGATAGAAGGATATCTGTGATAGCCAGAGAAAAATTCTCCCAGGTAAAAAGTATGACGTTAAACTGCATCCAGCCCTGCAAGCGGTCCTCTAACTTGCAGGTCATGGGGGTTGGTGGCAGGATTGGCACTCCAGCCACCATAAAAAAAAACTTCACGTAGCTCCAAGACAACAGAAAGGACTCTTTTTTGCTCTCTGTGGGAGTAGCTCTGCTGCAGCCGCCAATAGGAAGGCTGCTCGCATCATGAAGAGGATGGGGGAAAGCCCCTGGGAGCCCCATCCCTGGAAGAGTTGAAACCGTTGGAGAGCCAATGGGGTCAGGTCTGTTGGGGATTGAAACTGGTGTGGTGCTGAGGCGTCGCCCGCTGCACGGCAGCACTCGGTTCCCAATTTGAGGAGGCCCATACGGGTAGGCGCATGGAACATCTTGTCTGTCCGGCAAGATGATCATCTTCCTCTACTGTCGGAGGAGCTGCGTAAACTCTGCATTTCAGTGGTGGCACTCTGAGGTGCGCAGACCAGGGACTGGCCAGATATCTGTAGATGGATACACCTTTTATTGGTCTGGTCGCTCTGATGGCTGTTATACTCGGGGAGTAGCTGTTGCTGTAGCGGATTGGATTCTTCCGATGGTGTCCGATGTCACTCCTTTCTATGAGTGTATTATGAGAATCAGATTACGGTACTCCCTGGGTGCCTTGTCTGTTGTCTCAGTGTATGCTGCAATCGCGGTGAGTGATGTCTCGGTGAGGGAGACATTTTATTCGCAGCTTCGCTCTGTGGTTGATGGGTGCCCACGAGGTGACATTCCTCTGGTCATGGGTGACTTCAATGCAGCCACTAGCACTGACAGGGCTGGCTATGAGGATTGTCTCGGTCCCCATGAGTCTGGTGACCGTGACGAAAGTCGCTCCATGTTCCTTGACTTTGCAAAAGGTCAGGGGTTGCTAATTGCTGGATCCTGGTTCCAGCGCCCAGAACCGCATCGTTGGACTTAGTACTCCAATACTGGTGGTGCGGTGAAGGAGATCGATCACATCCTCGTGGGCAGATGCTGGAGGCTCTTGCAAAACTGCAGAGTCTACAGAAGTGCCCAGCTTGTGAATTCTGACCACAGACTTGTTGTTGCTACTCTTAGAATCCAGCTTAGGTCCAGTAGGTTACCATGTACAGTGGAACCTCGGTTCACGACCATAATTCATTCCAAATCTCTGGTCGTAAACCGATTTGGTCGTGAACCGAAGCAATTTCCCCCATAGGATTGTATGTAAATACAATTAATCCGTTCCAGACCAAACAAACTGTATGTAAATATATATATTTTTTAAGTTTTTAAGCACAAATATATTTAATTAAACCATAGAATGCACAGCATAATAGTAAACTAAATGTAAAAACATTGAATAACACTGAGAAAACATTGAACAACAGAGAAAACTAACACTGCAATAGTTCGCGCTATAGTGCTACCAACCGCTGGCTAAAAACACTTTTTTTTAATGAGTTTTAAGCACAGGGAAAAAATGAACATTTGAAAAAATCCGTAATTTAATAAACCACCAAAAAAAGTAACATTGCAACAATGCACACTATGAACTGATCACTGTAAACAGAAGTGAAAACAAAATCAAGCCCAGTGCATTCTTTAACTGCCTTCCTACCTTATGTGTCCAGTTCTCTCTCTCACGCTGCCTGTGTGTGTGCTCTCTCTCTCTCTCGCACTGCCTGTGTGTGTGTGTGTGTGGTGCTGCACAGGAAATGCACAGGGAGAGACTGAACATGTACAAACCGAAAGGGAAATTGGCATGTTCATATACCAAGTGTGTGGTCGTGAACCGAGGCAAAAGTTTGGCTAACTTTTTGGTCGTAAACCGATTTGTACGTGTACCGAGACGTTCCACTGTACTAGGAAAATGAGCCTGGACTTGGCCAGACTCCAAGACCAGGCTGTTTCTAATGAGTTTGCACGCAGTTTGTGTGAGGAACTTGCAGATTTGGGTGCAACTGCCGATCCTAATGTGATGTGGGAGACCTTCCGTGACAAGACCTTGAAGGTTGCTGAGGGTTGTGTTGATGTTACCCGTGTTCCCAGAAGGATGTGTTTCATCTCACAGGGCACCCTGGATATCATCGAGAGGAGTTGCAGTGCATGGCTCAATGGCAACTCTGGTCTGTACCGGGAACTGAGAAGGACGGCTGCAAGAGCTCTGAGGGCAGATAAAGAGCCATTTGTTAGAGGAATCTGTGAGCAAGTGACACACCATCTGTGGTTTAGCGACACACATCCTGCTTACAGAGGAATCGCAGCATTACGCACATCCGAATCTGTTCCTCGGAGAGTTGCAGTCAGGGCGGCTGATGGAACGGTCCTTATGGATAACACTGCAGTTGTGACCCGCTGGGCTGGCTACTTTGAGCAATTGTTCAAAGGTGATCCTCTGGCTAGGATGTTGGATATCTCTGGGTCCACGATCCTTGAGGCTGATCCTCTAATTAGCTGTGAACCACCCAATCTCACTGAGATTGCACAGGTGGTAAACCAGCTGAGGGTGAGGAAAGGCTGAAGGGATCTGTGGTATCCAGGGTGAACTTCTCCAGGCAGGTGGTAAGGCTGTCCTCCTGGCATTGCAAGCAATCCTTGCTTCCATTTGGGAGACTGGCATCATCCCAACTGACTGAAAAATGGGACTTGTCGTCCCTATCTGGGGAAAGGTAAGGGTGCTCGTCTGGATTGCAGCAAATATAGGGGGATAACACTGCTCTCGGTGCTGGGTAAGGTCCTTGCTAGGGTCGTCCTGAATAGGATCCGTGATCACTTGCTCACCTACCAGCGACCGGAACAGTCTGGCTTTATGCCTAAGAAGTCTACCATCGACCGCATCCTAGCACTGAGGGTTCTCATGGAGCGCAAATGCGAATATCGGCAAAGTTTCTTTGCAGCCTTTGTCGATTTTCGTAAACCCTTCAACTCAGTTGATCGAGCTGCCCTGTGGGACATCCTGAGGTTTCGCAGGATCCCCTTGTCGTTGCAGGATATCATGGCCGGCCTGTAAACTGGTACTGTGAGTGCTGTGCAAAGTGGAGGCAGAACCTCTGCGTTTTTCCCAGTTGATTCTGGGGTTCGTCAGGGGTGTGTTCTTGCTCCTACTCTGTTTATTGCTTGTATGGACTGGGTGTTGGGCAAGGTCATGGGGTCCAGTGACTGTGGGGCATCTGAAAGATTCACAGATCTTGACTTTGCTGACGATGCTGTGATCTTCGCGGAGTCAATGGAGGCTCTCAAGAGACTGAGTGAGGAGTCTGAGTGTCTAGGTTTGCGAGTGTCCTGGATAAAAAACAAAATCCAGGCCTTTAATGACCTCTTGGGCACAGCCATCAGCAGTGTGTCTGTTTGCAGAGAGAGTGTCAACCTTGTCGAGAGGTTTACTTACCTTGGCAGTGACATTCATGTCTCTGGTGACTCTTCCAATGAAGTCAGTAGATGGATTGGGAGAGCATGGGGGTCATAAGGTCGCTGGAAAGGGGTGTGTGATAGATAGATAGATAGATAGATAGATAGATAGATAGATAGATAGATAGATAGATAGATAGATAGATAGATAGATAGATAGATAGATAGATAGATAGATAGATAGATAGATAGATAGATAGATAGATGTTTATTGTCATTGTCACTTTTACAACGGAATAAAGAAATTGAAGGTGCAGTTGACTCAGTGTGAGGCATAAGAGTTAAAAAGACAAGAAGAGAGAAAATAATAACAAACTGAATCGTAATAAAAGTACTTTACAAAATAAACAAATTGCACTTGTTATATATACAAATTGCACTGGTTGACTTAAGGCCTATATTGCACATTGGGAGAATGATATGGAGCAGTTTTATTCTGAGTTCAGGGCCATGATTGCTTTTGGATAAAAGCTGTTTTTAAGGCGGTTTGTCCTGGTTTTCATTGCTCTGTATCTCTTGCCCGATGGCAAAAGCTGGAAGAGGCAATGACCGGGATGTGATGAATCCTGTGAAATGTCTATTGCTTTTTTGCGGCATCGGGAGGTGTAGATTTGTTCCAGAGTGAGGAGGGTACAACCAATTGTTCTCTCCGCTGTCCTGACGACCCTGTGGAGAGCTTTCCTTTCTGAGGAAGTCCAGCTGCCGTACCACACACACAGTCTGTACGTGAGCACACATAAAATACAACAGTGAAATTTAGCAAGATAATTTTTGTTACGTGTTTGTTTGTTGATGGTCTGATCGAGTGTTATATTAAGTAGAAGGTGCCTATCATGCTTAACTGCATTTTAAAACTAGATAATTTATAATTAGAGATAGTGCTTATGTTCTTGTATTATGGAATCCTTATATATATGATACTTGTAATTTCATAATTTCTTTCAAGCCAATCTGTCATGCTAGTTTTCCACCACACATTAGTCAGTCTCTATGGTAAATCAGCTTCATTCAGTTTAGGACTGAAGTCTGTCCTGACAACATCACCTGAAAGGCATGAACAGAACCCTAGAAGGTCTATATCAGGAAAGACTTAGATAGATAGAACTTTATTTGTCCCCAGGGGGAAATTTGTCTTTTTACAAGAAGCTCTTTAAATAAATAAACACATAAATAGATAGATAAGCAAGTAAGTAAATAAATACATTTATACACACACACAGTTCGGTCTGAACACACATTGGAATGACTGTAAAGTAAGAAAATTCAAAAGAAAGAAAAGTTCTAATTTGGCTTTCACAGTCCCAGTGAGGCATCATGCACATGTATTGCTATAAATGATCACCATTGGCGTTTCTTGACACACTTCTGCTGAATAATTTGTAGGCTGAAAGTACTCAGTGTTTGTATACCCAAAAGAGGATGTGCTTCATTGTTCATAATGGCATCCAGTTTTATTTTAATTCTTTTCTTTGCTACAACCACCAGGGGATCCAGAGTGCATCCAATAACTGAGACTGCCTTTTAATTAGCTTGTTGATTCTGTGGGCCTTTCTTGAAGTGATGCTTTCTGAGTGTCTGGGTTTGCGAGTGTCCTGGATAAAAAACAAAATCCAGGCCTTTAATGACCTCTTGAGCACAGCAGTGTGTCTGTTTGCAGAGAGAGTGTCAACCTTGTCGAGAGGTTTACTTACCTTGGCAGTGACATTCATGTAGCTGGAGACTCTTCCTATGAAGTCAGTAGATGGATTGGGAGAGCATGGGGGGTCATAAAGTCGCTGGAAAGGGGTGTGTAATAGATAGATAGATAGATAGATAGATAGATAGATAGATAGATAGATAGATAGATAGATAGATAGATAGATAGATAGATAGATAGATAGATAGATAGATAGATAGATAGATAGATAGATAGATAGATAGATAGATAGATAGATAGATAGATAGATAGATAGATAGATAGATAGATACTTTATTAATCCCAAGGGGAAATTCACATACTCCAGCAGCAGCATATTGATAAAAAACAATATTAAATTAAAGAGTGATAAAAATGCAGGTATAACAGACAATAATTTTGCATAATGTTAACGTTTACCACCCGAGTGGAATTAAAGAGTCGCATAGTGTGGGTGAGGAACGATCTCCTCAGTCTGTCAGTGGAGCAGGACAGTGACAGCAGATGATATGATATGAGATGAGATGATACTGTTTAGTGGATGCAGTGGATTCTCCATGATTGACAGGAGCCTGCTCAGCGCCTGTCGCTCTGCCACGGATATCAAACTGTCCAGCTCCGTGCCTACAATAGAGCCTGCCTTCCTCACCAGTTAGTCCAGGCGTGAGGCGTCCCTCTTATTTATGCTGCCTCCCCAGCACACCACCGCGTAGAAGAGGGCACTCGCCACAACCGTCTGATAGAACATCTGCAGCATCTTATTGCAGATGTTGAAAGACACCAGCCTTCTAAGGAAGTATAGTCGGCTCTGTCCTCTCTTGCACAGAGCATCATTATTGGCAGTCCAGTCCAATTTATCACCCAGCTCCACTCCCAGGTATTTATAGGTCTGCACCCTCTGCACACAGTAACCTCTGATGATCATGGGGTCCATAAGGGGCCTGGTCCTCCTAAAATCCACCACCAGCTCTTTGGTTTTGCTGGTGTTCAGTTGTAGGTGGTTTGAGTCGCACCATTTAACAAAGTCCTTGATTAGGTTCCTATACTCCTCCTCCTGCCCTCTCCTGATGCAGCCCATGATGGCAGTGTCATCAGCGAACTTTTGCACGTGGCAGGACTCCGAGTTGTATTGGAAGTCCGATGTATATAGGCTGAACAGGACCAGAGAAAGTACAGTCCCCTGCCGCGCTCCTGTGTTGCTGGCCACAATGTCAGACCTGCAGTTCCTGAGACGCACATACCGAGGTCTGTCTGTAAGATAGTCCACGATCTATGCCACCAGGTATGAATCTACTGTACTCCCATCTCTGTCAGCTTGTCCCTAAGGAGCAGAGGATGGATGGTGTTGAAGGCACTAGAGAAGTTCAGAAACATAATTCTTACAGCACCACTCCCTCTGTCCAAGTGGGAGAGGGATCGGTGTAGCATATAGATGATGGCATCCTCCGCTTCCACCTTCTCCTGGTATGCGAACTGCAGAGGGTCAAGGGCGTGGCGGACCTGTGGCCTCAGGTGGTGAAGCAGCAGCCGCTCCATGGTCTTCACCACATGTGATGTCAGAGCGACAGGCCAGAAGTCATGATGATGCAAGATGTTTTCCAAAGCCTCGGGACTCTCCCCTGTTCCAGGCTCAGGTTAAAGATGCGTTGTAGAGGACTCCCCAGCTCCAATGCACAGGACTTCAGCAGTCGTGGCGATACTCCATCTGGACCCACTGCTTTGCTGGCACAAAGTCTCCTCAGCTCTCTGCTTACCTGGGCTGCTGTAATTTTGGGTGAGGAGAAACTCTCTCCTATGCTGGTATCAGCAGAAGGATGGGTGGAAGGTGCAGTACTCCGAGGTGATAGTGGGTTAGGGTGGTGAAACCTGTTAAAGAAGTTGTTCATCTGGTTTGCTCTCACCACATCTCTCTTGATGGTGGCACCCCGCTTCGAACTGCAGCCAGTGATGATCTTCATCCCATCCCACACTTCCTTCATGCTGTTATTCTGCAACTTCTGCTCCAGCTTTCTCCTGTACTGCTCTTTCACCACCCTGAGCTGGACTCAGAGTTCCTTCGCTTGAGCTCATGCTGATCACCGCCTTTAAAAGCCCTTTTCTTCTGGTTCAAAGGGCCCTTGATATCACTTGTAATCCATGGCTTGTTGTTAGCATAGCAGCGTACTGTTCTTACTGGAACTACAATGTCCATGCAGAAGTTGATGTAGTCAGTAGTGCAGTCAACAATCTCCTCAATGTTCTCACTATATGATCCCTGCAGGATATCCCAGTCTGTAATTCCAAAGCAGTCTCTCAGAGCCTGCTCTGCCTCAGGGGACCACTTCCTGAATGAGCGTGTGGTTGTAGGTAGCTCCCTCACTCTTGGTTTGTAGTGAGGCTGAAGCAGAACCAGGTTATGATCTGCTTTCCCAAGCGCAGGCAGTGGGGTGGTGCTGTATGTGTCTTTTAACATTTGCATACAGTAGGTCAATAGTCCTATTTCCCCGAGTGTTACAATCCACATACTGGGAGAAGGCAGGTAATGTTTTGTCCAGCATCACATGGTTAAAGTCTCCAGCGATTAGCACAAGCGCCTCAGGGTGCTGCATTTGTTGTTTAGCAAATACTGTATAGTGTAGCTATATTTGCATTACACAAACCAGTTTCTCACCACATTCTTCTGCATATACAATACCATTTACTGCCATCTCAGAATCGCTTATGATGCCATTTTTATACTGCAGTTAATGCAGATTTGTTTAATAGGTTATTCCTAACCACCAGGCAATCCCTGACAACACTCAGTAGCCAAATCCAAGCTCACCATACTGAAGACTGATAGGGGCTTTTAATGTTCTCTGTGGGATCATTTGTAGTTCAAAGCCCCAAACAATTACCTGTGGCTAGACTGACCTAGAAATTTCATGAGTTTGTTTTCTCAGTGTTTCCTCTGTCAGATGTTCCCACTGTCTCCACTGTACTTTGACACTGTTAGCCTGATAACATAAAGCAAGAAATATGAGGTGACATGCCTTTGTGCTGCTAAATTTCATCCCCAGAATAGTTGCTTTCAAACTTACTGCCCTTCTGGTTCCAGCTAGTTGTATTTGCAGTTCAATCCATTATTCTGTGGGATGATCATTTTAGCATGCTGTGCAGGTATAGTTAGTTAGCTAACTAATATTCTTTACTAAGCAGCAAGCTACTGTAGTTAGTCAATATCATCTTGCTAGGATTCACCCTAATCATTTTTCTCACATTCTTACTTTAGCATTTGTGAGAATGCTTACCTCGTCATTCATCTCATGTTGTGTGTTGTTATTTATAGAAATGTTTACAAGATACACCAGTTCAAGCTATTCTTGCTTCCATTGTCACTGATACTACTAAAGAGGAGTGTCTATTTTCTTATCCATATTTCATGTCATATGCTCATCATTTCACAAAGGTGAAATGCATTTCTTTGTGACATAAGTTTATCATGTTGCCTCTGTCTTACAGACTCAATTTCAAATACACGTGGTGTATATTTTCTTTCATCGCAAAATATCTCTGAAGAGAATTTTACGTTGTTCCAAACACCATTTTTATCATTTCAGTGATATCAGGATGCCATTAGTGTGCAGTCCTGTAGTAGGCTTTTGTAGATGGCGCATTCAGATTCTAAACAGTGGGCATTATACTTGCGTGTTGTTGCTTGAAATTGAAAATGCATATTACACGCAAAATGGGAAACCAACCTGAACCTTTCTTACCTGAAGCTTTACTTACTAATGGAAAAAATAGAACTGAGGTACTGTATTTAGAGTTAAGACGATATATAAAAATAGAACCGGAAACTTAATGGTTTATTTTCCAAATCCTTAGCTACTAGGTTAAAGTTCAAGGATATAGGGGAGAAATATACATTGATTGTTGTTAGTCCTTTGATTATCTGGCTGCTCACAGCTGGCATATCCCTCTTGAAACTGGGTCTGTTGATAGTCATGACCAGGATGAGCCTGGCGATGAGGAGTCACAACAACTGAGCAGGTGAAAACATGCAAATAGTGCTTTTATTTACAATGCAATAAAGTGTCCAGATTGCAGTGCAAAACATCTTTCAAATAAATGAATAAACAGTGTCACTGGTGGAGGTTAAAATCCATTAAATAAATACATCTAAAAGAGGTTAAAATCCACAGGTCAAAACATAGTTTGGACCTTCTCTTTGAAACAATCACAAGCCTTGGTGCCTCCTTTTAAATTGACATCTCTGTTTACCCTTCTGGAGCTTTTCAGCCAGAGGAGAAGTCCTTTGACAGGCGCAGTCAATTCCCCACCTGGCTGATGTCCTTGCTGCATTCCCTCAGCATCTGTTGGGACCCCACACAGCATGGTCCTTTGTTCCTCCTCCATCCCTCGGCCTCTATGAGAGACCCCTTGTAGTGGTTGGTCGTTCTTGCTCCTTGGGTGCTCAGCAGGAGTGACCCTGCCCCTAGAGCATAGTCTGCTGGCTCATCTCATTCCCTGACCACCTTTCTCCACCCCATACTGCACTGGCTCTGTCATGATCCTGACAATCCCTTCTCTTTAACCACCATCTTTTGTTTCTGGCTGTTTTCCATTTTCAGTCCTGTTCAGGCTCAACTTTATACACCATGTGGGTGCAGGTGCTTAAACTGTCAACCAATGGAATTCCAATGAAGTGCAGCAGAGCTGACCATATCTGCATGCAAAAAGTAATCAGATCACCTCCCTAATGAACATCCCACAGCGAAGCACTCTTCCACCCACAAGCCTGAGTACACTGTTTTACTTACTTGCGCTGCCATGATTCTCTGTCTCACCACATAGCAATTTTTATTTAAAACTAGATACTATGTAAATGTTTTTGGATAGTAGCAAATACACTTTTTAAGTATAAAGTAATTTAATAATATTTCTTAAGTGAGGTATTTAAAAGGATAACAAGATGTGTTTCTTAACAAATATTGTAGTAATTTTAAAACTAAGATATTTTGCTGGATTTAAATGGTTTTACTATTTCAGGTGTGCAAGGTTTGTATTAAGAGAATTAATTGTAGCCCACTGCTTAAGCAGTGTTAATGTATACTTATATTTAAATGAGATTTAATTTATTGCTAAAAAGATAGACTGATTATGAACAGTATTGTTTATGTTCCTTCAGATTATGATTGGAGAAGGCATTCTATTCTGCTGCCTATCAAAAAGAAGAAATGGGATTGGATCAGAAGCCAACATCAATGCAGGAGGCTGCAACTTCAACTCCTTCCTCAGACGGGCTGTCAGATTTATAGGTAAGAGGTACATTTTCACTTTGAAAAAATTATGCCACAACGAGGGGAATTAAAGGTCCTTCCAATATCTTCTGAAACAATGTTTTTTGAAATTTTAGTTAACCAAGCAAGCATTATTTCAAACTTTTATAGTAAAAGTTTTGAATTCATTGGTACAGTATTTTGTACATGAAAGAAAATTGTTTATATGTGTCACTGTTAGTTTTACAGTATATATCATCTTAAAGGATAAACACTATCACAAACAATTTTAAAGTGTGTACAAAAAGTACTGTAGCATTCTTAAGATGCATATTCAGCTTGTGCAGAAGTAACACATACCAGTTGAATTTAGTTCACAAGGCAAACTTTAATGACAAAACCAAATTCACAATTTGTCCTTATCATTTCTTTCACTTAGAGAAAACAACTGTCAAATCAACAGATCTCCAGTAATAACCAAAAAAGGAAATAAAGCAAAGAGGCTCATATTTATACACAGATCTGTTTATGATGAAAGAACAGACCAGAAAAATAATTACCGGAAAACAAGAAACAACAGTAAAGCATTAAAAAACGGATTACAAAAAATTTACAGTGTATTGTCTATTGTCTATTATAAGACGATTGAATTAGAGATCCAAGTGCAAAAATAGAAACTCGTTATTCCACAACATAATCTGGCTGAAACTTCATAGAAAGATAATATTGATGGAACACCCTACAACCAATGCGCAGTACAAGATTAATTCAATCCAGAATATGGGAAGGACAGTGAAGGTAAATTAAACACTTCTGGAAAAAAACTATGACAAATAATCCAGAATAACTTCACCTTGAATGTGTTATGATAAGCAGTTTTAGTTCATATTCTGGCAAGTGATTTCAAAGCTCTAGAAATGTAGTGCTTCAAATTTCTACTTTGATTTAGGATTGTGATATAGGGTCTCATGTATAAACGGTGTGTATGCACAAAAAAGCTGTGTACGCTCATTTCTACACTCTCTTCAAGATGTATAAAAATTAATCTTGGCATAAAGCCATGCACATTTTCACAGCAGCCTCACACCATGCGTACGCACTTTTCTGAATGGTTCTGCAAACTGGAAGAACCCAGTGTCAAAGCAGTGCTACTGTTTCTGTTGTCTTCTTTTTTAGATTCATGTCCAAGACACGAACTGTATGAAATGCACCAAAACTAATTTCATTTCGTTTACAAATTTAAGGCACTTGATTGTAATCATTCTTTAACAATGTAATGGTGCATGGAATGGCCAAACTATTCCAAACACCATAGTTGCTTTAGCGTTGTTACTCTTAGTGCACCACTGAGAGTATTTTAACCTGTTTTTTGTATTTGTGTGTGGTATCACAATTGCACCGGTTGTGTTGAGAGTGCAGAGGATTACAGCTTATAGCAGAGGATAGCTTCCAGCCCTGAAGGACATTTATAGCACACACTGCCTCAGGAAAGCTACCAGCATTTACATGGATTCCTCTCATGCCACAGCCTATTTGAACTCTTTCCATCCAGAAAACACTTCAGAGCCTATCCTGCACAGACCTCAAGGCTCAGAAACAGTTTTATCCCAAGAGCTATAAATGTACTCAATCAGTCCATCAAGTGCTCCTGGTAGAACTGTTTGTACTTAAAATTACAATTACCTCACTGTAAACTTGCACTACAACTGAAATATTACATAGCTTGTGACATTTTATGAACCATTTGCACTATCTGCACTATATGTACATGTATGTTGTACCAATGCTTTCATATTGTACATTTTTAATTGTTTTTATCATATTATTATTATTATTATAATAGGAAAATGAGTTTATAGAGGAGTTGCATATTAAAGCTTATTGTACCAGACAATGGCAATAAAGGAATTCAATAGAAGAGAGCATGTATTTACAGTTGATTATGACTGGCTTCTAAGTCGATTTAGATTTCCATGAGCTATCCTCTTGGAGCTGGGTGCTGTTAGAATACTAGGATTTATACTTGATATCATTTTTATGACCTAATACATTAAAGTATGTATATTACATTTTATATATAAATTGTTAACTTCGTGTTAACTTCGCGACTGATGTGACCCTAGATGGATGGATGGATGGATGGATGGATGGATGGATGTAATAATTAAACATGTATAACAAAGATTTTTCAATGATCTTTAAACATTTTGAAGAATCAGCATTCTAAGCTTGCAGCTGGTTTTCCATTTATTATAGATGCTTATTGTGCAGTGATTGGTTATATGGAGAAAGAAAACAGAAGGACATGAATTAGGGGTTGGTGCATTTGACAGGCACAGTATTCCTGTAATAAATTATTCTAATCAGGGTCACACGCGTCACAGCAGGCATCTTGTGGCAGAAACAATCCCTGGATGGGGGCGCCAGGTCATCACTACTGCTGCACAACTGTGCCAACACATTTTTAATACATTTCTTAATGAAAATAATATCAAGTATACATTTTAGTATTCTAAAATGTTCAGAGAGAGATAATATCATGAATGTAATGTATTATGTGTGGTGATCACTGCCTGCATGCCACTGTTGGTGTAAGAGGAAGCCCATTTAAGAAGCATGTAGCAATTAACAACTGGGTCAGGGAACACATATAATACAAAGCATTTAACATGCTATTTTACAATTAGATTTGAGAAACTCTAGTAAATTTAACATAGAGTTTGAGATGAAGTTTACGATGTATTACTTTAATGACAAAGTGAACTATGAGATTAAAGTGGAATTTTCAAAATTAAACCTTGACATAGACATTTTTTCTTCACTGTCCCTATTTTTTTTATTTTCTTCTTTGTGTCCTTAATACGTTTCCATATGACACTCAGACACTCGCTTTTTCATGTTGACTTTTTTGAAATTCTTCTTTTTTATACATTCTTATACCATTGTCTTTTAACAAAACAGTTAATGGAAGGGGCTATTTATATTGATTTGCATATTCAAATATGCAAGGAGTTGGGGTAGGGCTGTAGGCGCGTACATGTGCATTACAATTCACGTTGATTGGGATTTATAAAGGGAAGTATGTGGAGCTTTGCTTATGTACAGTTTTGTGTATCTGAATTTTTTGTGTGTACACACGTTTCAATTTTTGTTCGTATGCTATGTTTTAGTGTGAATTCTGCACACTGCGTTATGCATGAGGCCCATAGTCTTTGCATGTGAGAGTTTTGACTGACAGCTTAATCTTCTGGTCCCTTATTCAAAAAATCCAACTTGTGACAAATCAGAATGATGCATCCAGTATTTATTTCAGGATGATAATCCATGTATCATTAGGGCTTTCAGATATTCTAAACAAAATTAAAAAATACATTAAACCTTACAATGATAGCCAAAACACAAAATGAAACATTGCATAAGAAAATAAATGAGCTATACAATTACCTTACAGCAATAGTCATATAACGCAAATAAAACCATACAAGAGCAAAGGCCTGATTTATAAGTAACAAGACAGGACATTGATTTTGTTGAGTCCAATAGGTAAGTAGGTGTTCATGTTTAAAAATCCAGATGTTCTGCTATTGAAGGAAGAGGCAGAGATTTTTTATATCAGATCAGGAGATAAGATGTGAGTCAAAGGATTGGCCAAGTTCAAAATCAGGATATCATTATTACCAGAACACTATCCAAAGCTCAGTGTTGTGGAAACACATACAGAATTTCAGTAACCAGAGAAGCTAAATATAACAAACACACAAAAGTTTTTGTTTTAAATTTGTAAATGGTTGATCTGGAAATGAGACTGACCTTTACACAGTTGCTCTTGTGATATTAGCCATCACGCATTTACGACCATCTCTGCATAGTAATGTGAGGGCAATTGCTAACAAAATATGTGTAAAATGATGGTGCCTCTTAATTCCAACACTGTGTAGCAGAAGATGAAAATTAATTCTAACATCCTTAAAATATGTCAAAAGAACAAGTTATTTTGAAAGTTAAATTCAGTACCTTCAGAAATCATATACGGGTAAAAATAATACTTCAGAACACTAGCATGAAGGTGCATGAAGTTTATAAAACTAGATATTCATAACACCAGAACTCCTGTATGCCTTTAAAATAGAAATTATAGTCACTGCCTCTACTGTGCATTTTTATTATCTCAACCCATGGCAAACTGGAGATTTGAAAGTTATTAAAAAAACTGAACTAAATTTTTAGATATCAGATACTGTACTTCAATGATTCCATGTGTATTTTGTTTATATGTTTAAGATTCCAAAACCTCACAGAACAAATAGTTTTGCTAACCTAATATCAAGGGTATAGACAAACTAGCAACTGCATCAGCGCTTTAGAATCACAATCTGAATGAAATTTAATAAAAATGTCTCCTTGGCCTCAATGCAGGCATTTTTTGTAAACATTAGAACAACAACTACATGGAAAACATGGAAAATAACCCCTCTTATACAAAGAAAAATTCCTTATTTTCCTAACATATTCAAAACAAAAAATAGGAGGATCTTTAAAAATGCAATTTTGAAACATGCTAGTGATTAAGGATGACACATTTAAAACTGTTAGCATGTTTGTTGTAGGTAATTGTTTAGACTGTTTTTCTAGTATCAGGCTTTGAGTGAGGAGTAAGTAATGAATCCCTACTGAAGAGATTCTTTGAAGGCTCTGTTAATGCCTCTAAATATGTAAGCACCATCAAGAAAATGTTGTTGCATATCTAGGTCACTTCACAAAATCATGGAGATCAGCATATACCTGCTGTAGGCGAAACACTGACTGTTTAATTGATCTAATTAAGATGTTCAAATGAGTAAGAAGATGACAGCACACCTAGGGCTCATAAAAAAGGTACTGTAAAAGGCAGGCATTGATTATATGGAAAGTCAATAACAGTAACAAACAAAACCAAAAGTAAGGCAAAAGTCATAGTCAAAAATGAGTGGAAGGTACTAAGTGTAAATAAATATTTGTTTCACTAACTAAATAATTTGCAAGTCTTCACCAAAGAATTAAATATTTAATTCATGGGTATCAAGCTTAATTTTATTCAGGGACAAGAATAACCCTGTATATACCTAACATGGGCCAGAATATTTGTATCAACAAACAAGTATCGACACATTTTCTGTAAACATAAAACACACAGGAACCTGTTCTCATTATAATCATACAGTAAATAGTGTCTCACTCTTCTTTTCTTGGACATTTTGGAAAACTACAAGAAATTCAAAAATTTTGTTAGTGCATAAAGTCAGGTGAGAGTGGTAGTCTAGGCACATAATTTGTTGCTAAAGCAAAGTACATTCATATACACCTACATTTACATGCAACATGATCGGATCTTACAACATACTGATAGTAAATGTGCTGGTTATGCTCCACAAAGACCACATAAGGAATTGGTCAGAAACAGCAATAACATTTAACATGAATGGAAATGCAAATGAGTTTTCTGTTGTCTTATAACCATTGAGTCATCTTAAAAGACAACTGAATCGTGTAGCAGTCAGTTAAAATGTGGTAGGACAGTCAGTCCTTACAACTGTTCAGCATTAAAAATTGAGCAGAGTGGTGGCCGTGGCATGTGTGAAAATGAATTACCATCTCCTTTATGTTTATTCTATATAAATGTAATGAATTATTATTATTATTATTATTCTTTGGAATCATGCAAACACATACAAATTCTTTATGGAAGTGTGGCATATAACCTTCTTTTCATTTTTTCTAGTTGGGTCATTACAAGCAGCCTATTTGCATTCAAACTCCAGTAACTGTGATGTACTTTACTGCGCGGGTACAAACATGTATAGATAGTAGAGATTATGTTAATGCTAGATGTAAATGTAATGAGCCTAAATTGTATACAGGTACAATCTATATATGAAACAAACATTAAAGTGGGTCTTTGAGAAAACTAACCATCTTCATAAGCCATATTTAACATGTTTTCAATATTGATGAATCAGGCAAAAATGGTCCAAGGGCTAAATCCAGTGCATGGGCCTTGAGTTTAACACCCCTGATTTAATCCAAAGTTATGATGTTGTGTTATAGTTCACATGGCCTGTGCTCCACATGCCCAACAACAGCCCTTAAAGAACATGAGAAAAATTCACAAAAACCTTGGAGGAAATGAAAAATATCAAAACAGAATTAAAACATCAAAATGTTATGGAACATTGTTGAAATATAAATGTAAAAAAATGTACAGAGCATGATGATATTTTTTATTTCTGTTTATGTGATGTGAGGTTATACTAGAATGGCATCTTATATATAATTCGCCAGCCTACTCACTCACTCACTCACTCACGTCGAATGCGCAGCTGCCCGAAAAACCTTACGAGACCGACATCGTGGCAGGCGGCGGATTTACGGCCACGAAAATTCAAAGAGAAAGGCGACTTCGATTAAAGCTCTAGAGGCCTGAAAGGTGATTTCGACTACAGCGCGAGGCCTAATTACGCATTCATTCAATACACCTATATCAGGTTTATGGTGCTTATACTTATTACTATTCCATATTGTACTGGAACATTCATCATTCAATATTATACTGTAGGCCTGGAAAATTCATCAACTAACAATACAAGCCTGTACAGTAATGAGTAAAGCGGACTACAATCATTACAAAACAACTTCTTCGTTACTTATTATTTGTTCTTCATACACTGCTGACACAAACTCGTGCCCGTTTCATCTTACGTTTTCAAAACGGGCTCTTTGTCTAGTATTTAAATATTATTCATTGTTTTCTTAAGCAATTAGAGTAGAATCCACAGAAGTAACAAGTACAAGGGATAATCAAAATGTGAATAGAACAGCAATAGTCTCACAAACACCAGAAATGTACACCTAATATTTTCAATGGGACCTTGTCACTATTTTCTCCTACCTCTGAGCCTTAAAATACTTTTTATACTTTTATGTTTTGACTGTAAAGGGTAGACACAACTCAGAAGTGAAATGTGAAAAATATGAAAAGTTCACTTTTTATTTGTATTTTCATTTTTTTTAATTTGCATTTTCCTATTTTTTTATTTGTTTCTTCACTTTTTGTTTCTGTTGTCCTTGCTTTTGTTTGCATTTCTATAGACATACTTATAGCAATCAAATTGTACCATGATGACATTAATTTCTTTCAGCTGATGTCATAAAACATCTGCTTCATATTCAGTAATATACCATTCAGGGTATTTATTTTAACAACAACAGTTGTTTTAAGTAAAAAGAAAAACATATAAAGACACTGATCATTCTAAATTTAGATAACCAATTTCACTTAAATACTATAAAAGAATTTTCTGTTTTTCTAAAAAATAACTTTTTATTTCTTACAGCAATCATGATTTAAACATTTTGTAAATTTTATTATAATTTTTAACTTGAAGGCTACACACTACATTTAACTGCTTATATATTACTATTTAAAATTATCAAACAATTTGGTACTGTAAGAAAGAAACAAATTGTTATCATTTTTCATCACTTTGAATGAAATAATTCATCATTTATGCTTTCCAGAAAAGAAGAAACTGTGTTCCTTGCATCTCACTCAGTTCTTGCTAATGAGCCTTCTTAGTCTTTATATATTTTTGGTGATCACTTCCATCTTACTGGGACATATCTTAAATAGTGGTTTAGACTACTACATTTAGAATTAGGTTTATTTTTCAATATGAGTTCATATCTTAATTTAAAAGTATAAAAATCTAACAATTAAAATGCTGTCATTTTTTGCTTCACACTACTAGGGGTCCATGTCTTTGGATTGTGTGCAACTGCTTTGATCACTGATATTATTCAGCTATCCACGGGTTATCAAACTCCATACTTCCTAACTGTCTGCAAACCTAATTACACATCACTAAATATGTCCTGTGAAGAAAATGCATTCATTGTAGAGGATATCTGTGCTGGAGCTGATTCATCCATTATCAATGCTGGCAGGTAAAGTATTTATTGCTTTATTAAAATTTTACAACTTCATAATTTGAAAAAAAGAAACCAGTAATTACAGTGTATAGTATTCAGAAGTAAAGACTCTGTAGCACAAGAAACAAGCTGCACTTGTTTATATTATTAGAATTTAGAAAATGTATATAATATCACCAACTGATGACTAGTTTAGCATTACATGGTAGCAGTTGAGTTACCTTGAATCGGTGATAACAATGTAAAATTAAAAAGTAATTACAAATCATATGTTACCAAACTTTATTAACCTTACATTTTTTTTTTACTTTAGTATGTGATTATTTTTATTTTTAGAAAGCTTATTCCTTGCATATAGTATTCTTGACTTTTCTTTCTGGAACTCGAAAACTAATATGCAAGTCCTGGTGTGGCTTGGTGTCATGACAAAAAAGTGAGAGAAATGCTGGAGTAAAGAAAAACACAACGTAATGGGTGAGAATCAGACCCACATTTTTTTGACTGAAAGGCAAGTGTGATAACCATAACACAATCATTGCAACCTGCGTGGTGCAATGATATACGGTAGGCCAGGCTTTTAAATTCAAAACAAGAGCAAAAACTTCCAAAAAACATTGAAGACATCGTAACAGAGGGATATTCATGAAAACACAGTTTGCAGAAGAGACATGTACACATAAAATCTTCATAAAAGAGGATATTTTTTAACAAACAATACATTATAATACATTAGGGTATATAACAAACTACTCAACTTGTATCAAAAAGGAGGCAAAAGGATTTGCATAAACCAAAGCAAAAGAAAACACAATACTTATGAGACCAACCAAAGACCAACAGAACCATAAGGACTTGCTATTACACCCATACCTCCTAATGATGAAATGTGTGTGACCCTCTTAGGGATCCTCCCATAAAATACAAAGATTATGACAGAAGAAAAATATACACATAGAAAAAAATCACAAAATAAAATAATATTGATATATAATACATAACAAGACAAATAATAAAGGGCGGCACAGTGGTGCAGTCATAGCACTGCTGCCTCACAATAAGGAGACCAGGGTTTGCATCAAAGATTCTTCTGCATGGAGTTTGTATGTCTGCATGGGTTTTCTCTGGGTGCTCCAATTTCCTCCAACTGTCTAAAGACATGTACATAGGTGGGATGACTTTGTGATGCTAATTTGGCGGGTTAGAACAATGACAACTAACAAAATTTACATAACAATATTTATATAAAGAAAAGTAACTAAAGCATACAATACAAGCAAAAAAGACATAACAAAGGAATTGATATATAAACATGACAGTTTCTCTATTGATACATTACCCTGTAGTATTTCTTGCCACTTGCTCCACCTACATCGCTCCCAGGGGCTAAGGCTGAAAGTTCTATGTTAAAAACCATAATTTTAGCAATAAACAAATTATACACTAGCAAACTTTCTTATCCTTAAACTTTTTAAATTTAGTACATAATTATTGTAACTGTTTGAAAGCTTTCTTGTGTACAGTATTCTTGGCTTTTCCTTCTAGTGTAAAAAGCCACAAATCTGGAGGGTATATGACCCCACCCTCATTAATCTCTGTTAGAGAGGATTCCAAGCAGGTTGCATACAACAGGGCCATTGTGGGGCCTCATTGTCTTAGTCAAGATTTAATTGGAAAAAGGGTAGTTAAACTTGACCTTGAAATTATTTTTCTCTCCAGTTCATTATATGCTGTTGTAATAGTGCATCCAGTGACAAGACCATCAGAAATTATGACAGTGGTGATTAGACCCCAGCTATCGAACATGCTCAATGGTTTGAACTGGGTGCACCATCATGCAAATTACCCACTTTCTCTAGTGCTGCCAGAGGAAATGTATGAAAAACAGACTGTCATCCTGCAGTAATTAAGCAAACAATCCTTTTTAGCATAGCAAGCTAAAAACACACAAAAATGATCCTTCTTCTTTCAGATCACCTAGCGTTGATGTGGCACATCACTACAATATTTCTATCAAATGCTGGATCCATAATGATGGATTTTTCTTGTTCTAAATTCATTAGACCAAAAAGGATAATTTTATCTTTCATATATAAAAAAGGTCTGTGACTGAGATTATACCGCCTTTGGTGCTAGATTCCTGTTATGTTCTAATAAGAATTCAGTATTTTCAGTACCCTAATTTCTTTTTTCTTTTTAACATATAAATCAAGGTTATTATACATTTTGCATATTTGTGGAGTTTATTCTATTTTTAAAGATTTATTGTGTGATCTCATATATTTCCTTTTTAGGGTATTTCAAAATATTAGTTAAATTAATTTGTAAACCCATTGAGTCCTATACCATTTTTCCTATTTCCAATTTCACTTCACATATTTTTTGGCATATATGGCACTATCTGAAATTGAAAAATATGTTTAGTATGCATATCTTTCCTTTAATATACAGAAAAAAAATAATGACAGCCTTGAGATATACTGTAGACCTTTCTGTTCTGCTGTTCATTTTGTAATATTTAATTAATTTGGGAAATGAAAGATGCAAATGGCTTAAAATATTCGAGCAGGAGTAAAAAGAGGAGATTGTATAAGTGGCTTAATTTCTTTGCATTGTTTTGTTCTGCCTTTACAAAGTTATGGCAGTCAGTGTGGGGCGGTGGTTAAGACTTTGAACTTCAAGTCCTGAGGTTGTGGATTCAAATCCCGCTACTGCCATTGTGTGGCCTTGCTCAAGTCACTTAACCTGCCTGTGCTCCAACTGGAAAACCAAAAAGAAATGTAACCAGTTATATCATAAATGTTGTGAGTCACCTTGGATAAGGACATCAGCCAAATAAATAAATGTAAATTATAAAAAAATGACTAGAATTTTTGGGAATACTCAATTAGTTGTCTCGTTATATTTTAAATATATCTGCTGTTTACATGCACTAAATGTAAATGCAATTTGTTAAATATACATGTTCTGTACATTTATGTTGTGTATAAAAATAAAAATATAATAAAAGCATTTACTTGTCTTCATAAAATAAAGACCTAATGACCATTTTATACACACACACACACACACACATATATATATATATATATATATATATATATATATATATATATATATATATATATATATATATATATATATATATATATATATATATCGCTCTATTATAAAAAAAATCTTGTGACGATACAAGACTTTTTTCCTGCGATGAGACGTGATCTTTTGAAGAGAGACACAGAGACACTTTCACTTCCCATGAGACGGACAAGCAAGAGCAGGTTAGAGATAACGGAAGTAGGAAAATTCGAAAATCTCAAAAGATGAGAGTGAAGATCACATTAGCGCAAACAAACTGAAAATATTACTCAGTCAAATAACAGAACAGCGAAAAGAGATTGAATATTCAGGTGCTGTACAGGCTTTTAAACGTTCAAAACGGCACACGAAATGCAGATCATGTGGCACGGCAGCAACAGCAAGCCAGCATCTGATCGAGCAAAGAGGAGGTAAAAAGAAACAACTGTTACGTGTTTCCCAATGTATCACTGTTTAAGAGGCGTTTTGGAGGAGCAACCGCGTCTCCTTGGTATGCATTCAGCCCCACATTTCACAACGGCGCATAGCTCTGGCGGGGGGTGGGAAGGGGTTGGCGAGCGAAGCAAGCAGAGGGCAAAGTATATATATATATATATATATATATATATATATATATATATATATATATATATATATATATATATATATATATATATATACAATGGGTAATGGGTATTACAAGATATTACACTTCACCAGCAACCACCCGGTATCTCATAAACGGAGCTGTGTTAAAACTCTATTCAGAAGAGTCCACACCCATTGTAATACGAAGGAAACAAAAATGAATGAGAGATGCTATCTCTTCCATCTTTTCACTTCAAACGGATACTTAAAAACATTCATTAATCGGAGCTTACACAGAAGACGCCAAAAAACTCAGCAAACAATTGAATTGAATCAGAACCCCCACCCCACCTGGCACTCACTCCCTTATCACCACAAGGTGTCTGAAGGTACAGCGCACATCCTGGCCAAGTCAGGCGTCAGAATAGCACACAAACCCACGAACAATCTGCGCACGGTCCTGTTTAATGCTAAAAACAAGAAATTGATAGCAGAAACACGAAACGCAGTTTATAGCATTCCATGCAATTCTTGCTCAGCGGTATACATAGGACAAACTTCAAAAAGAATTGCAACACGTATACAGGAACATCGCAACGGCGTCAGAAGAAAGGACTCGCTTTCATTGATCTACACGCATACTAAATCAACAGGACATACATTTAACTGGGACAATGTACAAGTAAAATTTAAGGCCAGTACTAAAAGTGCCAGAGAGCTGGCCGAATCTTGGCTATCAAATGACAACGCCATCAACAGACACTTGGACATAAATCCAGCATATGCAAACTTAAGAAGAACATGTTCATAATAAATAAACTGTACACCCAATACCCCCCCTCCATCACATTGACTTAGCCACCCCACCCCCTCCACGTAATGTTTTGCTATATATTGCCTTTGATTCTTGTAAGTCTAAGCATTATCCTCTGATGAAGACCCCTGGCAGGGGTTGAAAGCTCAGGAATAAAAACTACTTTATGATACATGATTAATTTTTTCTCCCTTTGTGGATCTCCAGCTGTTAATATGCAAACCGTATCACAGACCTTCTCTTCCATATATATATATATATATATATATATATATATATATATATATTAATGATTCATACTGTCTTTAACAACCCCATCCTCTTATCAAATTTGCTTCTAGTTTCTAGCTATGATCCTTCATAAATTACAGAGATCATTGTCTTATCAGTAACAGCCTATATTTAAAATCCAAAATCCAACTTAAACAAAAGCAGGACATAAGTTACATCACTTTCACATGAATCTAATGATCACCTGTGATATTTTATGGGTATCATATACTTAACAAGTACCAATAAAGATACAGATTTGGTTAAAACCTAAAGAAAATAATGTAGCATGAAACTATTTAACATACATGAAACCCAGTTCATTACTTATTATTAAACAACAAAATATATTTTTCTAGTGAAAGGATTTAAAGTTAACAGAGCAGAATACAAACCCTAAATAGAGACATATATCCATATACGTAAGTATAATGCAAATTAAGCATGTATTTTTCCACACTTATCACTGAATCTAGTGAAGAATTACTGAAATAGTACTTGCACACATTTACAAATATTATACAACAAGAAAGTGATGTGGTTAGCACTACTGTCTTAAGGATCCAGCATACTCCATTCAGCTCCTGCAACTGGTCAATTTCTGCATGAATTCTGAATGTTATACCTTTGTCTGCTTGGATTTCCTCTGGGAACAAAAGAAAACACAATGCTTAAATGACGTCTCACGTGAATCTAAATTTCACTTATGAGAGTGTGGATATCTGCACGAGTTCTGTCCAAGACTATTTCCTACCTTGCACCATATACAGTTGGAATAAGCTCCAGCTTCCCGAAACCCTGAAATTAATTAAGCATATTATAATGGTATATATTCAAACAACATTTACAAACTTAAGAACAGACATTAGGTTAAAAAAAACAATGGTTACAAAGAGATGCATAATGTTTAGTTACCATGCAAAGTTATAGTACCAGTATAGTAAGTTTCAGTTAACAAGTAAAATGGAAATAGTTCATTAGCAGTTGCTACTGGTTGTCACATTTTATTTAGGAATTGCAAATAAATATTTATTGTAGTATAAATACTCAGGTGTGAGTTTCCCAAAAACAATAAATCTTAGAGATTAAAGAGCAACTTTACATACATAACAAACGTGCCACTTGTTTCACCAAACCCCTCTTAACTGGATAGGAGTTAGGAGTCAATGCAAAGTATTTCCTTTAATCCTGTTAACCTCTAAAGAAATTAACAAAAAGCACCACAACTCAACTGAATACAAATAGATTACCAATACTGTAATTATATTGTAATATTTTCAGTCCTCTAGAAAACTTAAGTTTACTCTCTTTTCAGATATACACACACACACACATTACCTAGACAGCTTGGAAGCAATTTATAAATTGTACATATGGTATATTCCATCCATCCATCCATTATTCAACCTGCTATATCCTAATTACAGGGTCAACGGGGTCTGCTGGAGCCAATCTCAGCCAACACAGGGCGCAAGGCAGGAAACAAACCCCGGGCAGGGTGCGCACACACCCCCACACACTAGAGATAATTTAGAATTGCCAATGCACCTAACCTGCATGTCTTTGGACTGTGGGAGGAAACCGGAGTACCCGGAGAACATGCAAAGTCCACGCAAGTAGGACCCGGGAAGCAAACCTGGGTCTCCTAACTGCGAGGCAGCAGCGCTACCCGCTGTGCCACCATGCCGCCCCATATGGTATATTTAATGTTAATTTTCTACAATTCTGTATGAAGATAACAGAACCACATTTTTAATTTACCTATAGTGCCCTCCACTATTATTCCCACCCCTTGTAAAAATTAGTAAGAAGGGTTAGAAAAACATCACTGTTTGCTGAAGAACCGTCATCTTGCATTGAAAAAATGTGAAACATTTGACTTTTAACTGAAACAAGTTAATTCAAAGAAAAAACAAAGCTCTCATCAAGAAATAAATATTTTTATGAAAAAAACATTTGCGCCACAATTGTTGGCACCCTTGGAAGTTAATGTGAAACAGTGTAACTGAAGCATGTTTCCCATTTAAATTGGACATTGTTAAGTTGATTGGAGTGTATAGGAAATTTGCAGCTGAAATCAATGACTTCCTGATTAAGTGGGATACAAATGTAAGGAGACACAGAACCAAATTTTCTTAGCCAAACATCATCATGGCAAAGAAAAGAGAACACTCAATGCAAATGATGGAGAAGTGTGTTGCCCTTCATAACTCAGGGAATGGTTATAAAAAAAATAGCTACTCGCCTGAAAATACCCATTTCTACAGTTAGGGCAATAATAAAAAAGTGGTCATCAACTGGAACTGTGACAGACTTGCCTGGAAGTTTATTTTACCCCCACATACAGTGAGAAGGATGTTAAGAAAGGCAATAATATCTCCAAGGATCACTGTTGGGGAATTACAAGAAAAAGTAAAATCCTGGGGTTATCAAGTTTCCAGAACCACCATCAGACGGCATCTCCATGCCAAAAGATTATTTGGAAGGTATGCCAGCATGAAGGCTTTTCTGTCAGTTATCCAGAAACATAAGCGCCTGGAGTTTGTTAAAAGTTATTACAACTTTGACTGGAACCGTGATCTATGGTCTGAAACAAAAATTGAACTTTTTGGCAATAAACACACAAAGTGGGTTTGGTGTAAAAAGAAGGATGGCTTTAATGAAAAGAACCTGGTCCCAACTGTGAAATATAGTGGAGGTTCTGTTATGTTGTGGGGCTGTTTTCCTCCAAAGGCCATGGAAACATTGTTAGGGTACATAGCATCATGGATTCCATGAAATATCACAAGATTTTAAATCAAAACCTGGCTGCCTCCACCAGGAAACTAAAACTGGGTCGTCAGTGGATCTTCCAGCAGCATAATGATCCAAAACACATGTCCAGATCAACCTTGCAATGGTTAACTGACCACAAAATCAAAGTTCTGCTATGGCCATTTCAGTCCCCTGACCTGAACCCTTTTGAAAAACTGTGGAGTGAGCTGAAGAGGAGAGTACTGTACACAGGAGAGAGCCTAGGACCCTGGATGATTTGGAGAGATTATGTAAAGAAGAATGGTCTCAGATGCCATGCTGTGTATTCTCCAACCTTATGAAAGGTTATAAGAGAAGACTCTGTGCTGTTATATTGACAAAAGGAGGTTGTACAAAGTATTAAATGCAGGGGTGCCAACAATTGTGGCACATGCTCTTTTATTTCTTGAAGAGGGCTTTGTTTTTCTTTGAATGAACTTGTTTCAATTAAAAGTCAGATGTTTCTCAATTTTTCAGTGCAAGATGATGGTTCTTCAGCAAACAGTGATTTTTTTCTAACCCTTCTTACTAATTTGTACAAGTGGTGTGAGTGTGAGTTCACTGATGTGTTGCATTGTAATGATCTTTGTGTTAGCTACAAATGTCAGCAGGTATTCATGAACGGAATGCCCGCCATCACCCAGTAGCCATTCACCACCAAACTTGATGTATCTTTTTTTTTTTTTTGTTCTTTATTTCGCCTTATACAATTTCTTGTATTAGGAATTTGGTAGTTTTCGCATACCCCTTGGGGTCAGAGCGCAGGGTCAGCCATTGTACAGCGCCCCTGGAGCAATTACAGGTTAAGGGCCTTGCTCAAGGGCACAGCAGAGCAGTGGCCTTTTTTTTGGCAGTGACGGGGATTCGAACCGGCAACCTTTGGGATACCAGCGCAGATCCTTAGCCTCAGAGCCACCACTCCGCCCTTGTCTTCTGATTCACTACTGAATTGGCCCAGTTGAGGGTATTGTGGGTGTTGTGGGGCCACTTTGCCCTAATATCTGTTAAAATTACTTGGTGACTGCAATTCATGTGTATATTCAATATAGAAAACCTTTATGGTAGGTGTAACTAGGCTCCAAGACTTGGGTAGTATGAACAGGTATAACCCAGATGATTTTGCTTAAATAATATGTAAGTGTTGGATTTGTGAAGTGTTGATCATAGACACAAACAGAATATTTATGGATATTATTCTGAGTAGGTTTTGTTTATTGCAACTATAGTTTCTCCTCCCAAATGTACCATCACCTACTTTCAGTCTTTACCTTTTTTTGTTCCTTCTTGCTTTTTTTGCTAATTAGTGGCAATACAGATTGGGATTAATAAAGTATCTATCTATCTATCTATCTATCTATCTATCTATCTATCTATCTATCTATCTATCTATCTATCTATCTATCTATCTATCTATCTATCTATCTATCTATCTATCTATCTATCTATCTATCTATCTATCTATCTATCTACAGAAAACATAGCTGTAAAATAAAGCTAGAAACTAGTTGCAACCTTAAAATACAGGTTCTTCAGTTTTTTAAAGAACTTAGAAATATTATCAGTTTATAAGTTGGTAATTATTAACAGTCAAAATGATTTAATTGTGCTTAATAATTTATCTACAATACATAATATAATCCTAAACAAAGGCATTTCATCATCAAAATTACATCAACTCGTCAAGCATAAATACTTAGTTTTTAAGCTTTCAGAAAATTGTTTATAATTTCTTATTCTAGCTCAGAGCTTTATGTTTTATGTTCTTATCTATCGTTTGGTGTTTAACATATGATTTTAGTTTACATCCAAACTAATGCTGATTTTTCCAACGTTTCATGGCCCTGTAGCTAAAACTGCTACTTTCTGTGATAATTATATTTGTCTTAGGAATTTTCAGCAAAAATATTGTGGCACCCGGCTGGGATTCCTACCCGGCCGGGATGCCCGGGGAGACAGGAGGAGGGCTCATGCCTCCTCCAGACCACGAGGGGGCGACTGCCCTGGTTGTATTGGGGGCCACGGGTACAGGGCTTAGAAGCTCAACCCTGTAGAGGCCCGTGGTCACTGCCAGGGGGCGTCCCTGTGCCTGATAGACCCTGGACCCCAACATTTCTGCCACACTAGGAAGTGCTGGGGGGAAGAAGAGAGGGAACACCTGGAGTGCTTCCGGGGAGACAGCCGGAACTTCCGCCACACTGGGGCGTGTCGGGTGGAAGATTGCCGGTGCACACCTGGAGCACATCCGGGTATGGATAAAAGGGGCCGCCTCCCTTCATTTGAGGCTGGAGTCGGGTGGAAGCAGGACAAGGTGCTAGAAAGAGAGAAGGAGGCGGTCCGAAGAGGCAGAGTGGTTGGCCTGGACTTTGGGGAAGATTGGGGTTTGTGGTACAATAATTGTAAATAGTAGTGTAAATAAACGTATGTTGGGTGACATGAGTGTGTCTGCCTGTCTGTGTCCGGGCCAATCTCCACAATATACAGTATCTTTTGATTACAATATAGTCTTAGAAATATAAGAATTATTAAGTAAAATGGATCAGAGCTGTTCTGTTTTTGTTGTCATTTACTCAGATATCATAGCTTTATTTATTATTTGAGTTTATATTTAAAAGACTTTTAAAATGCTTTTTCTTAGGGAGCTGCCTTTAAATTTAAAGAAGGAAAGAATGTTTTGTTTGTTTACTGTGCAAGTGGAGGAGCCAGTCTACTTTATGTGAAAATCTCAGCAATGTGATGTGTTGTGGTCTAGTGATTTTCATTTATTTTATGAGCTCTGCTAAAAAATAAATCTGAATGGTCAGATCCTTTCCCTCTCACAGTTTCCCTTAGCAACCCACACTGATAGGCTTTTTGTAAATCAGGCCAGCAAGTGACCTATCCAGCTGAGCCGAAGATCTTTTTTGGGGGAGCTTGTTCAGTAGCTTGTGTGTCTGGTGAACTGCAATGCTATCAGCGTGAAGGTTGGGATTCAGTCGCAGGTTTGAGATGGATGGGCATTGAGGGATCTTGATCTCATTTACAGCGCACATAATGTATACTCACATGTGCAGATTGATTATGTAGGGGTTCATACTGAGATCTGAATGAGATTGGGCGATCCTAGTTACTGTCTCTACTGTACTCTATGCATTCTTTCCATGTTTCCATAAATTATTGCCTGGCCACTCCTGTTTTCATTCCATATCTTAGATATGTGCATGTTGGATTATTTGATGGCTTTAATTTGCCTTTTATGACCAAGTGTGGGTTTATCCAAGAGTGTGTTCGGTGATGGACTGGTAGCCCATCCTGAACAGTTACTGCCTTGCAACTATTGATACTGGGGTACACCCTGGCACCCTTGATCTTAAATTGAATGAAATAGGTTCAAATATTAATTATTATAAAAGGACAAAAAAAACTAAATCTGTGTGTTTTTATAAATGAAAGACTATGACAAGTAATAGAACACATAAATTATTTTGACTAAGGAAATATCACTCTGCTTACCAGTCCTTACAAACTACAGACTCTCTGTCCTGTTTGGTATTTTTATTGTTATTTTTGATTTTTTCATTTTTCTTCTATATCTTTTGCCTATGTTTAAGTTTTTCTTCCTAGCCATGACACACACATAGATACTTGGATAGTTGATGCATCTTCCTATAGTTTAATTTCAAAAAATTCTAGTGAATGCATTACAAACCATCTATTACATTCTGGCTAACAAACATCAAATACATTTATAAAATAGTTAACATGTGAATATTAATTTGCACGAAAGGCATATATGTTTAGCAAGAGTTGTGAAATTTAGTTAGTTGGCTCTTTTTGGTGGTGAAGTTACTGCTAAAGTATCTCCAAGTAGCCTTCTATTACACGAATTCTGTCTTGGCTTCTTTATACTTTTCTTTATTTATCTTGAATAATCTAGTGGAAGGAGTTAATTTAAAAGAAGTGATTATTTATAATTTATTTTATCTAAAATTTGCACCTTTACAAAGATGTAAAACTAGAATCACAAATATAAATGCAGACTGGGGATTTTGTAACTTTATGTAAGAAGCATGTGTCAAAGTACAAAAAGAGGAATTTGAGAGTACAGTAAATCATTTCTATTGTAGGATACAAGTATTAAATATAATACTGTTAAATGCTAGAAAAAACATGCATTTAATTGATTTACTGTTCTCCTTAATATGATGTGATGATCCACCCCATGATGCTGGGGATTGGCTCCATGCTCCCTCTTCGTTTTTGGGAGCCTCTTGAACCCAACACCATCAATAATGTAACCGGATGAGTGTGGCAAATTAGATCAAAACACATATGAACCATGGGGATGGTGAAAAGATGTCAAGTGCTTTTATTAAAATAAACAGTGTTCAGAAAGTGCAGTGCTGTAAATATCAATAAATAATCCATAAAATGAAGGTGTCCAGTGGAGGTTAAAATCCAATAAAACAAGGTTAAAACAACACAGGGCAGGAAACACATTTAAAATACCATAAGCCCTGGTTCCTTCCTTTACAACTGACGCCTCTCCAGCTTATCCTATTCAGACCTCACAGCCCAGAGAGACGTCGACCAACAGGTGCGGACACCCATCTCATCCGATGTCCGTGAGCAACCCCGAGCCCTGCTGCTGATCCTGGCCCCAACCGGCGCAGGCACTTTGTACCTCCACCACTGCCATTGGCTCCAAATGGCGAAAGTACCTCCAGAGCATAATGGTCACTCCTGCTCCCAAAGTTGCTCAAAAGGAGCGACCCACAGCCCACTCCTGAGCGATGGCCACACGCTTCTCTTTGGGCTTTGCTCCCGTCCACCAGCTTCCATTCACTACACCAGCTTCTTTCTTTCTTTCTTTCTTTCTTTCTTTCTTTCTTTCTTTCTTTCTTTCTTTCTTTCTTTCTTTCTTTCTTTCTTTCTTTCTTTTTCTTTTCTCACTCTCCTTTAGCTTCCACGTTCTTTTCTTCCATTCTTCCCCCCTTCCTCTCATGCCGGCTCATTCTTATAAGGCTCCATAGGTGCAGTGTCTCAATTTCTGAGCCATGGAAAAACTCTGGTAAAACTCCATGTTGCCCACTTGTCAAGATATCTTGGCTTAAACATTTTATTTTATTGGGAACACATATTTAAATTGGGGAGGCATGGTAGCGCAGTGGTAGCCTGCTGCCTCTCAGTCTGGAGACCAGGGTTCGTGTCCCAGGTCCTCCCAGCAGAGAGTTTGTTTCCCTGCTTCTGCTTGGTTGTCCTCTGGTTTCCTCCCACAGTCCAAAGATATGCAGATTTGGTAGACTGACGTTTCCTAAATTGGCCCAAGTGGGTAGTTGGGATGGACTGCCTTGCACCCTTTGCTAGCTGGGATAGGCTCCAGCAAACCCTTGTTCGGGACAAAGTGGGTTAGAAAATGACTGACTGACTGACTGACATTCAAATTGCTTGAGAAACTCAACAAGTTATGATATATGAAAAAAATATAATCCACTGCATAAAAAGCAGCATTTGGTTTCATATTATTTACTGTGTACCACAGAATGTCTTTCACAGTGAACTCCAACTTAACACCCCAACCCTAATCTATATTACATCAAAAATATACAAAATGTTTGCTGTCAAAAATCTGTGTAAATATTCTTCTCTGTAACAGTACTATATACATTAATTGAGGTCATTACTAGATTAAGACATATTGAATGCTGGAAGCTGTAGCCATTCGTCATGATTTAGGCTGGAAATTGATGCTTTGCCTTTAAGAAAAGCCGTATTGTGTACTGTTAATAATAAAAATAAGAAGAAGAAGAGGAAGAAGAAGAAGAATACATTTTAGGAGTGGGGTTTGATTTGTCTTCAATTTTGTTTGGTTATAAATTGATCTATTTGTATGGAATGATTACAATAAAAATTAATAAATAAAATATATATAAAAAAGAAAGCACTATATACAGTAGGCACTCATATCATATTTTATTTATGCTGCTGAGTGATATGCAAACAACCCTACACTTGTGTCTGCTTCAAATCCTGGCCTACCTGGCACACTTACTGTTCTTGACATCTTTTATGTTTTTATTGGTATTGATATGCTAAGTAATTACTCTGAGTCCTCCATGGGAAATAAAACATCTACCTCCAAAAAAAAAAAAAAAAAAAAAAAAGAAGAATGCATTTTATTTATATAGTAAATTTCCCATGCTCGAGGTGCTTGTCAGGATCACGACCCTTGTTCCTAGGGATGGTGTTTCTGGGGTTTTCACCTTGACTTAATCATAAAAGGTCAACCTTGGACATGAACCTTTTTCAATCTGCAGATATATCCTTGCTTCCTTTTGATTGATTATGTATTTAATCTTCCACTTTTGCCTGGTTTTCAACTAATTGCTTGTGTTTTTTTGACTTTGATTTTGCTTCACATCTGGGTTTTGGACGATTCATTCGGTTTACTCAGAAATTTGTTATCCTGTTTTCCTGCTGAGTCAGGACACTATGTTTCATCCAAATGTAAGTGTACCTGACTCTTTAAGAAGGTGGTGGTATGTCTTCCACAGGGTCAGAGATGACCTTTAACCAATGGGCAGCCAACTGCACTGCTGTATAAAAGTAACCTACTACCCTCAGCCAGGTAAACTTCGAGTCAGGAGTGAAGAGAAGGCAAGGACTCTCCAGATAAAAAGATGGAGGAGAAAATGTCAGTACTATCTCTAAGTGCGGGTAAAGGAGGGTAGAAATTTAGGTAGTCAGCTGATGAAACATTGTATATTGTGGGTCAGGCCCCTGGTTGGTTTAGTATTTGTTGTTTTTCTTTTTAGGTAAACCTGTGCCCCCATATGTCCCTGAAAACTGTTTTCTTTAAATAAATCTCGTGTTACTAGACTTTTGAGGTTTCTGTGGGTCAGTCTATGTTTGGGTCTGGCTCAAGAGTGTCTCCTAATGGTTACAACATCCCTTGTCATTAGTTTTCTGTTTTGTTCCACACTGTCTTTTTTATTTCAGTGCAGACTATTGAGGTCGTAAGTTGAGAATCAAAAATTCAGACTTGTAGCATTTCAGGGAAATAAGGAAGGAAATGTCATATGTTAAATGTTAAATGCCTCATTTAATATTTTTATGTTGTACTGAGGTAGATGACCAATGGTGCAGTCCTTATAACCCCTCTGTAATTCTGAAAGAGCTGCAACTTCACATGCAGCTATAAATTATTTCATGGGGGATTGTCCTAAAATGGGGTTCTCAAGTTCAGTCTTGGAGTGCCATTGTTGCAGGAGGTTTTCATACAAGTTTCATATTTAGATGAACAACACATTGACTTTGCTGCTCTGTGTCACATTTGCTGCTCATCTGCTTAGCATTCAGTGTCACATCCTTCGCACCTGTGTATGTGCTGCTCTTCACTAATAGTATTTGAATACAGTTAAGAGTGCAAACTCCACAGATAATTACCTATAAAGCCTGTAAAATTGAAACCAATATTCTAAAGCGTTTGGATTACAGTATGGTCTTATTCCATTCTTGTATGTCTTTGCTAGCTTGTGCCTTGTCCACCAAAGAACTGAAACACTTCATTGTTCCCTTGGTTACTGATCTCTTTCTGCCTTTTAAAGCAGAAAGGATTTAAAGTTATCCTTTGCTGCTGGAATCAGGTCTTAGGTAATGAAATAAACAGTTAACTTTCTCCAAACCAGCACAGTTTGTAAATAAATAACACAGGAAGGTTCACTAGTATCAACTGTCGTATTTATTTTCAATAGCCAAATGCCGGATGATTTCAAACCTGACCCTTTCCACAGGTCAGAGATATCAACTTTCTGAATCAAAGCATGAGAACAGCAAATAAAAAGCTATTTCCTTCTGCTCTTGTATTTTGTTTGTTCTACTTAATAATTTAAAATTTTTTGACTGATCTTGTTTAAAATGCTATTTTGTTGTGTTTTAATGAGGCTGTTCACAGATGTTAGAAAAGTGTACATAGTAAATTCGTCAATCAGAAACATAGTTTCTGTGATTAGATGTAGTGCAATTGAGCAACAACAACAACATTTATTTATATAGAACATTTTCTTACAAATGATGTAGCTTAAAGTGCTCTACAAGATGAAGAAGGAAAAAATAAAAAATATAAAAATAAAATTAGGTAATACTAATTAACAAAGAATAAAAGTAAGGTCCAATGGCCAGGGAGGACAGAAAAAAAGAAATTCTGCAGGGGTTCCAAAGCAACGAGACCACCCAGCCCCCACTAGGTGTAATCTCTTACTGTTCAATGTATTGATCAGGATATTTCTTTGCTGTGTCTCAAGTAGTCCAAATAATGTGGAAATGATTCCTGGGTCTAAATAGCCTTTAGCATAGTTGGATTCTGAACGTTTTATCAAACGAGTGGCAGGATGGATAAACTGCAGAGTTACTTTCTCCCCAGTTATCTCTGTGAAACCCACGGGTCTGTATTGAGTCTTCTCCTGTAATCCCTCCACACCCATGACTGTATGACAACCAACAGGTCCAATATCGTTGTGACATTTGTAGATGACACAACAGAGGTGGTCTTCATTTCATCTCAAATGGGGAAGTGTTATTGTGTAGAGAGGAAATCAGAGCCCAGACATGTTTAGGCCAGGAAAACTGCCTTTCCCTCAGCAATGCCACGACTGTGGATTTCCGGGAGAAGAGTGAAGTAAAATCTCCTGTTATCATCAATGGGTCTGTTGTGGAGAGGTTCAGCACTTCAAAGAGACTTGGTGTGCATATTATGGATGACCACCAGTTTGCTATTATCTATCACTTGCTTTTCATGTACAGTATTATTTTTCTGTTGATATTATGTGTTTTTTATGCCACTGACTTGCTAGTAAATCATATTAATATCTACATTATAAACATTTGCAGTTTGTTAATTAATAAGTAGTTTACTATAGATTTATTTTAAAATCTACTTCAAAAAAATGAAACATTATATTAAAAACTTTTTTACTCATCTCAGACAACATTAGGTTCAGAAAACATAGCTATTTTATATTTTTCTTTCTTGTGATAGGCACTGGAGTTGCTTTGGATTAATCATGTATTTTTTTACCTAAAAACATCATAAATTTTGTTTTCACTTTAGGCTTGCAGATTCTGGTGTTTTCTTTGCATGTTGCTATGGTTACATAAGCTAAGTAAAATGTTAAAATGGGTTGCTATTGCGGTCTAATGAAACTTTCCTTTATGTACAAAAAATCTATTTTTTTAACTTGCTCTGTGCTACTTCTGTTATTTTATTAATTTTTAAAATAAAACTATAAAGTAAGGGGCGGCACGGTGGCGCAGTGGGTAGCGCTGCTGCCTCGCAGTTGTGAGACCTGGGGACCTGGGTTCGCTTCCCGGGTCCTCCCTGCGTGGAGTTTGCATGTTCTCCCCATGTCTGCGTGGGTTTCCTCCGTGCGCTCCGGTTTCCTCCCACAGTCCAAAGACATGCTGGTTAGGTGGATTGGCGATTCTAAATTGGCCCTAGTGTGTGCTTGGTGTGTGGGTGTGTTTGTGTGTGTCCTGCGGTGGGTTGGCACCCTGCCCGGGATTGGTTCCTGCCTTGTGCCCTGCGTTGGCTGGGATTGGCTCCAGCAGACCCCCGTGACCCTGTGTTCGGATTCAGCGGGTTGGAAAATGGATGGATGGATGAACTATAAAGTAAAAGAAAAATGTTTGTATAGAACTGAAGGTGATTATAAGATTTGTTTATGTTGTTAAGTAATTTGCATAAAAAGTTTTCTTTGAAATATTAAAAAGTCAGTGAAAAATCTGATTGATAAGTTAATGATAATACCTTTCTGTTGTTTTCAGAAAGTCATTTCCTTCCCAGCATGCAACTCTAGCATCATTTGCAGCTGTGTACGTTTCAGTAAGTAAATCAAACTCATAATCTTTTAGCTGTTACCTTAATTTGTGTATTTCAGTAATATACAGCACATACGTTTTTTGTATAATTAAAGCTATAACTTTTTAAAGTTTTTTTATGTTTTTATATTTAAAATTTCGATCATCAACTATGCTTAACTAGAAAGACTACAAAATAATGGTTACTTTGTAGACATGCATATTGCAATGAAATTTAAGAAATGCTAAAACATGACTAGATTACAAAACTGTACATACTGAAAACAGTACATTATTGGATTAGTTATTATTAGCTTTTTTTGATAAAAAACAATGGTTAGCACTGCAGTATAGTATTTTTTTAAATTAATGTGGGCCTGATTAATTGGAGACTCTTAACAGGTCTGGTATGAGTAAATGTTGCTGCATGCATAAATAGCCCCTATAATGGACTGGCATTCCATAGAGTGAGGGTTTATGCTACTGTATGTGTCAAAAGCTTTCAGGATATACTTCATTTCCCCTTCATTCACTAGAAGTATAGGTTAAACATGGATGGATCAGAGAGTTTTTAAATAAATGAAGAATAAATCCATGGTGTAATTTTAGATTAATAACATCATTGTTATACTTTGATATGCTTTAATTGTAACATATTAAACTTTTTAAAATGTTTTTTCCAGATGTATTTTAATGCAACTTTAACAGATTCATCCAAGCTTCTTAAACCTCTGCTGGTATTTTCCTTCATTATTTGTGCAATAATATGTGGGCTCACCCGTATTGTCCAGTATAAGAACCATCCTATTGATGTCTATTGTGGATTTCTTATTGGTGGAGGAATTGCTGTGTATTTGGTGAGTATTCTCAAATATTCATACTCCGATTATATATATATATATATATATATATATATATATATATATAGTGAAGTTAGTGTAGGGTTGTGTTAGCGTGTACCTGGAGAGGGAATAAAAAGGTTAAAGGTGGTTTCAACTCTGAAAAGGAATGAAGGTAAAGAAGGTGGCACACCGGGTGAAGGCTATACCTTCTTTACCTTCTTTCCTTTTCATTGTGGAAATAACTTTCAACATTTTTCCCCTATTTATGTACTGCATTTACACCGATCAGCCCCAACATTAAAACCACTGACAGCAGAAGTGAATAAAATTGATTATCTTGTTAAATTGGAACCTATAAAGGGTTGGAATATATTAGGGAATATATTAAAACTGCTTTAATAAGTATTGTATGAAAACCCCATTTTGCCCAGTTGTTCTACAGATTCCCTTCCTTTATTCTTCTCATGTTTTCTGCCACAACAATAATCCACGTCGTCTTAGGTTTTTTTCCCACTTCAGCTCCATCGTTCTGTACCTTTTTATCCTATCATTCCTTTACCTCTAAATTTTAACTCATTTCACCCTCTTTCTTCTCACTACATGCCTTTTAACCATTACATTAGTTCTTTCTATCAATGTTTGACTCTTCAACTGTGCACTTCTAAACCCTAACAAATCTTTCCTCAGTTTTTTCTAACTTTGCTTCAGATTCTGCTTTCATTGGCCACTTCTGATTTAAATGTGCAGTTTTACAGTTCCTCACACAGCCTGCGTAAAGTTTTTCCCTTAAAAACCATATCGGTATTTTGTTAACTCAGAATAACTGAAAGTTCCCAAAACCATTTTTGGTCATTTCACTCTTAATACAAATGCCTAATCTTAAAATCTGTCAGTTTTCACCATATTGACTCTGTCTGCATTCAGAGTAAACCTACTTCCTGAAGACTACTTACAAGAAGAAGTTATTCTTCCATATTTGTAGCACACACATCACATCCAGGCGGCACGGTGACGCAGTGGGTAGCGCTGTTGCCTTGCCGTTAGGAGACCCAGGTTCGCTTCCCGGGTCCTCCCTGCGTGGAGTTTGCATGTTCTCCCAATGTCTGCGTGGGTTTCCTCCCACAGTCCAAAGACATGCAGGTTAGGTACATTGGCGATTCTAAATTGTCCCTAGTGTGTGCTTGGTGAGTGAGTGTGGCGCCCTGCCCAAGGTTTGTTTCCTGCCTTGCGCCCTGTGTTGGCTGGGATTGGCTCCAGTAGACCCCCGTGACCCTGTAGTTAGGATATAGCGGGTTGGATAATGGATGGATGGATAGACATATCACATCCAAGCACCTACCTCACTTATAAATCCTGAACCTTTGTCTCCAGCATTTACTTTGGTCTATCCTGCATTTACTTTTAGTATTTTTCATTTTTATAGCATTATCCAATACATTACAGTAATCCCTCCTCGATCGCGGGGGTTGCGTTCCAGAACCCCCCACGAAAGGTGAAAATCCGCGAAGTAGAAACCATATGTTTATATTTTTATTTTTATATTGTCATGCTTGAGTTACAGATTTGCACAGAAACACAGGAGGTTGTAGAGAGACAGGAACTTTATTCAAACACTGCAAACAAACATTTGTCTCTTTTTCAAAAGTTTAAACTGTGCTCCATGACAAGACAGAGATGACAGTTCCGTCTCACAATTAAAAGAATGCAAACATATCTTCCTCTTCAAAGGAGTGCGCGTCAGGAGCAGAGAATGTCAGTGAGAGAGAGAGAGAGAGAGAAAAGCAAACAATCAAAAATCAATAGGGCTGTTTGGCTTTTAAGTATGCGAAGCACCGCCGGACAAAGCAGCTGCAAGGAAGGGAGCAATATAAAGGTAGTCTTTCAGCATTTTTTAGAGGAGCGTCCGTATCCTCTAGGCCAGTGTGCGAACAGCCCCACACCCCCTCCATCAGGAACAGAGAATATCAGAGAAAGAGACAGAGAAAAACAAACAATCAAAAATCAATACGTGCCCTTCGAGCTTTTAAGCATGCGAAGCACCGTGCGGGAAGCATGTCGCTTGACAAAGCAGCTGCACAGAAGGGAGCAACGTGAAGATAATCTTTCAGCATTTTTAGACGAGCGTCCGTATCATGTAGGGGTGCGAACAGCCCCCCTACTCACACCCCCTCCGTCAGGATCAGAGAATGTCAGAGCAAGAGAGAGAGAGAGAAAAGCAAACAATCAAAAATCAATACATGCTGTTTGATCTTTTAAGTATGCGAAGCACCGTACAGGAAACATATCGCTTGACAAAGCAGCCACATGTAAGCTCAGCAAGGAAGAGAGCAATGTGAAGGTAATCTTTCAGAGTTTTTTGAGGAGCGGCCATATTCTCTAGGGGTGCGAACAGCCCCCGTGCTCACAATATATTTGAGGAGTTTTATTTAATATGTAATATGCGCTCTGGTTGGGTAGCTTCTCAGCCATCTGCCAATAGCGTCCCTTGTATGAAATCAACTGGGCAAACCAACTGAGGAAGCATGTACCAGAAATTAAAAGACCCATTGTCCGCAGAAATCCGCGAACCAGCAAAAAATCCGTGATATATATTTAAATATGCTTACATATAAAATCCGCGATAGAGTGAAGCCGCGAAAGTCGAAGCGCGATATAGCAAGGGATTACTGTATACTCTTCAGTATGCTTTTACAGTTGCAGTAGTCCCACAGATAGATCCTAAAAATATTGGTATAATAAAAAATAATGAATTTTCAACAAAAATTAAGTCAGAAAATGAAGATAATTTTAAACACCAACTAAGATATAAAATTAGTATCTGTGACAAATACATTATGTTATACACTGTACATTATAATAACATCCATGTTCAGTAACCTAGACTTTTTTTTTTTTGTTTGTTTTTTAGGGACTGTATGCTGTTGGTAATTTCCAGCCCAGCGAGGATGGTATAAATCAGCATAGCCAGCGAGATCCTTTAAGGTCTTTAACTGATCTGAACCAGGATTCAAGCAGACACCTCCAAGGCAAAAATGGCAGCAGCAGTGATGGTATCTCCTCTCATCATGCTGAACGCATTCTCAGTCGTAACCACAGAGAATCCAGCTCCCTGACCAATCTAAAGCGAGCAAGTGCAGATGTAGAAATCATAACTCCCAGGAGTCCAATGGGAAAAGAGAATATGGTTACCTTTAGTAATACTCTTCCCAGAGTAAATACACCTGCCCTGGAGGACTCAGCTCGAAGAAATGCCACTATTCATGCATCTATGGATTCTGCGCGTTCAAAACAATTATTGTCTCAGTGGAAGAATAAAAATGAGAATCGTAAATTGTCTTTACAGGTGATGGAAACAGAAGCTGGCCATTCTCCCCAGAGAACCATAGAAATGAGGTCTAGCTCAGAACCAGCTGGGGTTGGTGTAAATGGAGAACATCAGGGTCCAGTAGGTCAATATCTCAAGATTGGACCTGGGAGCACACCTCTGCCAAGCAACAGCAGTGGCATAGCCGGAGGAGCTAGGGTATCTATCCAGTCAAGGCCTGGTTCATCACAGCTTGTTCACATTCCAGAAGAAACTCAAGAGAATGTCAGTACATCTCCAAAAACTAGCTCAGCTAGATCAAAATGGCTAAAGGTAGCAGAAAAGAGTGGAGCATGCAGAACTAATAATCAGCCCAGAATTATGCAAGTTATTGCAATGTCTAAGCAACAAGGATTGTTACAGAGTAGTCCTAAGAGTTCAGATGGTAGTACAGTCAGCTGCACGGGAGCAATACGATACAAAACATTAACAGATCAGGAGCCAGGAAGTATTGTTAGAGTAGAAGCTCACCCAGAAAATAATAGACCGGTTGTTCAAGCTCCATCAAGTGATGGATCTGGTTCATGGAAATGGAAGGGGCAAGAAAAAGGAAGCATTCGGCAATCATATGAGTTAAATGATCTCAACAGAGACTCTGAGAGTTCAGAATCACTGAAGGACAGCTATAGTTCCACAGACAGGAAGAGAGTCAATCCTGAAAGCAGTACTGAACACCATCATCATCATCATGGGATAACAACCATAAGAGTGACCCCTGTGGAAGGAAGTGAAGTTGGTTCTGAGACAGTTTCTATAGCGTCAAGTTGTGACTCTACCCTGAGAAGGAAAGGCAACATCATTCTAATTCCTGAAAGAAGCAACAGCCCAGACAATACCAGGAATATCTTTTACAAAGGAACTTCTCCTACCCGAGCATTTAAAGAGTGAGGTATTCATTTATGTGGCCTTGTTCTCTTAATTTACATGAAATAGATGAATGAATTTTTCACTCCTCATTTCTGTTGGTTAAAAGAGTGCCAATTCATTACCCTTGAGCCCAAGTGGATTAATGTTGCTGCTTTTCTAAAAATAAAAGGAAAAATTCTGCATTAAGGGAATGTTAAACCTCATTACTTTTGTGTATGTATATATATATATATATATATATTTATTATATATATATAAATATATGTATGCAAAGAAAGGTTGAGAGAGAAAGAGAGAGAGTGAAAGAAACAAATAGGGGAAGTGTATGCTGTATATATTAGTGTTTATATATATATATATATATATATATATATATATATATATATATATATATATATATATATACATATACACGGTAATATACAGATATTCAGTATATAAACATGAGAAGCACAAAAACATTTATAATGAAGTTTGCTTTGACCTACAATATTTATCATATTTTTAATAAGTCATAATTAATCCCCATAAAAATACTATTTCTAGTGAAAATATACTGTATGCCATTAGAAATAATCTCTGCTTTTGTTTGCTCAGTAAAGAAAATTACATAACTTTAGTGTATTTTATTCTAAAATGTATATTTCAAATTGTTACTTTTTCTTTCTTTCTTTCTTTTTTTTTAAATACCACATACAGTATGTAATGCTCATTATGCTCAACATATTTACCAAAGGGTGGCTTGTCAAGCAGCTTTCAAATCATGGAGGATTCTCCCTAATATTTGAAAACTTAAATGCTTTTCATTGTACATATTTATACAGCAGGTGCTATCACACCTTTCTACATATATTTAAAGTTTATCCACTGCCTGATAAGTAAGTACTTTCTAAACTTTTGCTTTTGTTTACAATTCTCAAACTTATTTCTAAATTGGAAAACTACGGTAATTGGGGGTTGCATTTTTGAAATATTAAAAAATAGAATAATTTCAGAAACTTGACTTTTTTATCCAGTACTGAATTATTAATAAACAGTATAAATCAGTTTTCATTTCATATTGCTATATTTACTTTTCATTACTCTGTGTTTAATATCCCTGTGTATTGTGTGTTGTGGAAAATTTACATATCTTCATATTTAAACAATAGAACTTTTTAGGATGAAGAATAGTCAAAAATATTTTAAACCTTCATATTCAAGTATTGAATATATAATTTGTAATTTCCTAGGTTGTCTTTAAAACTCACATATTCAAAAAATAATAAAAAATGTACAATTTGTCATTATATATTAAAATGATATGAAGGTTTTATGCCCCAGTATACGCTACAGTATTATTATCCCCTCCTCTGACCTTTCTCTTAGAGCACATGCTAAAATTGGATTAAATTAGGAATATATTACACTGGTAAATATTTTACTTGAATTGTTATTGAACAGTAAAAAGTAAGTAGTCATTTGTTTAAAGGATGTACATGATATACTCAGTGTGTGTGTATTTTTTCAATAAATGGAAGGTGGAAAGACTTTCAAGAAGTCAAATAAATGTCACTAAAACCAGCATGGTGCAACATTAGAATTAATACAATTTTTTGATATGTAATTTTTTTTTCTTCATTTAAATAAGAACCGAGAATAATTTTATTACTTACTAAGGCAAAGTTTTTTTTTTTCTTAAAACAGTTACATTAAAAAAATTGTAGTAGTTACCATTGTTGTGGTAATTTCATGTGTCATGTTAAACTAGTCCAACTTTAAAGAATATATATCACTCATAATAATTACCAATGTTTTTATTTAATTTTAAGTTGTTTTTCATTATATATTTCCTCTGTGCAAGAGTTAACATAAAGGTTAAGTTAAGAACTAATTATATGATTTATACAGAATGATGGAATATAAAAATGGGTTTCTAGATATTTTAGCACATCTTTAAAAAGAAAAAATACGTAGAATATTCTGCTAAAGAAAGCAATTTTATGTGCTAATAACATTATTTTTTATAAAGGAATATGTAAAAAACAAAACAAAAAAAACTAAATGATCTGGTGAATTTATATTATTTTTGTGGTTAATCTATCATTAGGAATACTGTATTATCACAAACAGTGATTAAAAGTATCATAAATTTTAATGTGTGCCAAAGGCTATTTTAATAACAGCTCAACATTTCTTTGTTAATATCTACTTCTATTTTATTTGTTTGTTCTTTTTGCTATATTCAATGATTGCTTTAAACAATCATTTAAAACATCTGCATGCATATTTGATATTAAAAAGCTTTTGTAATTGATGCCTAGGTACTGTATGGCATTGACTGCTACCTTAATTTATACTTTAAATAAAAATTAATTCACAAAGTAATTTATACCATTGTAAATAGATATTTGTTACGCACAAGAATGAAATATATACCAGATAATTTGATATGATACTATAGTAATAAGGAAAAAGCTGGACTAGTGTTTGTTGAATGGAATTCTGCATGTGAAAAGGAAGATATAAGTTCAGGTTTGTGCATTAGGTATTGTAAGACAATGTTATGCAATGTTTTAACAGTGAACATTTGTATAATGTTAGCTAACTTGATCAGTAGGTGTATTCAATCAATGCCTTGTAAGTAAGCACTGTACTGTACTGTACTAATCACAATCTTGTGAAAACTACCCAGTAGGTGAAGAGGACTCTAGTCTTATGTGAAAAAATAACACTTTTGTGTAAATTGTAAAGATCTGGCAGGGTTTCAATTCAAAATTGTACTTTGTCATAATATTAAAATAAATGTTTGCTATTAAAATAAATTCTGTTACGGGAGATTTGTAAAGTGTTCACATCAGATTTGCAATTTTAGTTGTTGCTTGCACAGAGTGTACAGTGGATTAGAGCCAGACATGTTAGATGTTTTTCAGCTTATGGGAGCTGGGAGATGAAACCTAACAAAGGTGAATGAGTGGATGAGAGGGATTAATTTTTTACAGTGCTCTGATGTAAATAAAATTTTATCCCATAAATTATATATTTTTGAATAAAATTAAAAGAGAATAATATATATTAAAAACACTACCATAACTGTGCTGTACTTTTAAACATGTAGTATAAGCAAGATGAACAGAAAAACACAAGATACGTTATGTTGTTTTAAAAATATGTTGTGTACATAATATATCAATGATGTTTTAAACACAGCCCCACGCAATGTTGCGCAAATTAATAATAAGCTTCCCTCAGTAGTTTCACATATTATTCAAATGTTTGTAGCCACCTACAACTTTGTCATCTTAAGAAATTGTTTCCAGTTTTTTTATCATATGTTCTAATAATTTAATATCAGAAAAGTATTACTTTTTTATTATGTGAAATTGTCTTCATGTCCAATGCGGTTCTCCTATTTTCCAACGAATGAGTCTGGCTGTATTGGCCCTGCAGTGTTCTAAGTTTACCCTTGCTTGTGTGTGTCCCTTGTCCAAACTGAATTTTCCAGTTTTGTGATTGGACTGGTCAGCCCCTTTTTCTCAGTATTAAAATGAGGAGTTCTTTCTTATTTTTTTAACTTGAGTGTTAGAACTTCCAATTCATGCTTTTCCCAGTGCAGACTATGCATCTCAACCAATGAAAGCTCCCTGAAAAGTAACCACAGTAATTAAAACAAAAAGAAAGAAGATAAGAATCAGGAATGCATTAAGAATAAGGCAATATGCTGCTTGGAATGGGAATGAGAAGCATCTTGATCTTTACCCACTGCTGAGAAAGATCGCCTGATGGTACTAAACTTGAAAAAGCCACCAATGAAGTTGTATCTGTGCTCCTTTAATTTAATGGAAAAGAAGCCAGCAGTGCAATACCTCTGTTTCAGAGAAGCACAGAGTCCTGGTGCAGAAAGAACAGGTATGTAAAAATAGTTTTTTCAGTTGTTTTCTGGCCTTTTGCTGTCCTGCAATTACCACAGTGAATAGACAGACAACTTCAGAGTCTTCAAGTCATACAGTTTGTGTATCCTGCATGCTCTTTTTGTATGAATTCTAAACTTGAAGTGCTGCTCATTTAGTTACCATTTTTTAGGTAGCTCATACCCAGTAAATATTCATCCTAGGCAGTAGGTGGTTGTCAGCCGCACAGTTTATTTAATGTTTAAATCTGTATAGCTGTATTTTGTCAGATGATGACGATGTTAGAAGAGATTACAGTGATCTGATATTAACTGAGACAGACCAGGCATCTTTTCTCATTGTCTGATTGATTTTTATTTCACAAAAATAGTGTGTGAACTTGCATGTCTGCTAGTCATTAGCAGAAAAGGGACAGACATTATTAGTTACTGTAGGTAAGTTAAGGTTGATGTTAGAAAAGTCTGTATACATAAAGGAAAATTCTTAAATATTGTCCCATCAGAATTTCATGCCAAACATCACTAATAACAACAGTGATAATTTATTAAAAACTCCAGTACTATACCACACATTTTCAAAGGGTATTGTTAATGCACGTTGAATATGTCAAGATTTTTCTCAGAATGTATTTAATAGAATTAATAACTTTAATCAAATGACTGTGTATTTACAAGTATAAATGGAATGTGATGGAGTGATTTCTAGAATATAAGTTCATAAATATTTTGTATGTCTTTATTTGTAAGCTAGACAAAGCAAATGTAATAAAATATCTTTTACTTCATTGATGAGAACAGCAGTGCGTTGGTGTTTACCTAATCAACCAATTCCCTGCCCCCAGTCCCCAACAGTCTTTAGGACTGAATCAGGACAAGAAATTTATGGCAAGGAGGATGAAACATCAAACCAGCTTGGCAAAAGTGACTGTGTTTGGATTTAAAATGACTAAATGAACAAAGCAACTGGGGGATAAGTTGTACCTGAGCGCTTTCTTTGGTAACTGGTCAGGAAGTGACAGAAAAATGAATTCAGTTGGTCTAAAGTATGGCTGTTTATGATTAGTTTTGATTTGGAGGCCATTCTATACTAAAATGTCCCATTGGTTTGTGTTTTGTGGTGAGAATGGCATAAAGTTGGTCACATTGCCTTTACCTCTCTCTCTCCCCCTCTCCATCTGGCCATGAAGAGAAGACCATGATAAAGACAGCTGTATCTCAGCAGCCATATTGAGACAGGCATGAGGTCTGCTTCAGTATTCCATTCCAAGTCCATGTGGTAGCAAAGCAAGGTAGACTGAAGATAACCTGAGGCCGACTTATGGATGCAATATGCACTGCTACTATACTTTGCTGATATTCACATAGTATTCTGCTTCCTTAATGTTTTTGGGTATTTTTATCAATAATACATCATTAATGTGTAACTTAACTCCTGCGTGTTTCTTTACTCTGTCTAATTGCCAGACGTTACAGATGTAGAAGGTAAGGAGGGAGGAAGTGCTAAAGTACCTAGGGCCTCATGTATAAAAGGTGCGTATGCACAAAACTATAGCGTATACCCACTTCAACGCTCACATCGCGATGTATAAAAACTAAACTTCCAGTAAAGCCATGCACAAGTTTGCAGACTGGCGGCAACCAGCATCAAAGCAGTGCTACTGTACCTGTGTGGTTTCCCTTTATTTTTTAGATTCACATTCCTGACGCGGCTTTATCAAATACATTGAAATTAACTGCATATCGTTTATTAATTGAAGGCACCTGATTGTAATCAATCTGTAATAATATAATGGTCCACAGAATGGCCAAACTTTTCCAAATACCATAGCTGCTTTAGCGTTGTTACCCTCAATGCACCACTTAGAGTATTTTAACCCATTGTATCCGAGTGTGAAATCACAGCTGTACAGCAGCTGATTGGAACGCTCTACATCGGTCTGTGTTGAGAGCGCAGATGATTATCAGGATACAGCATCTACCCTGGAGAACATTTATAGCACCCGCTGCTTCAGCCATGTGCGCATTCTGTTTGAACATCTCCAATCCGGCAAACGCCTCAGAGCCTATCGTACACAAACTTCAAAGTTCAGAAACAGTTTCATCTCAAGAACTATAAACGCACTCAATCAGTCCATTAACTGTTCCCAGTAGAACGACAGGCATGTGCACGTGCATTACATTTCATGCAGCCTGGAATTTATGTAGCAAAAGAACATGGAAATTGGCGTATGCACAGATTTATAAATTTGGATTTTTTTCTGCATACGCATATCTCTATTTTTGTCCATATGCCATGTTTTAGTGTGAATTCTACGCACTGCATTATACATGAGGCCCCTGATCACAGAGAGATAAGTGTATGGGATTTTAGACACAGGGAAAATAGAAGCTCACAAAACAAAACACACAAAAAACTATGACATCTTGCAAAGTTTTATTTTTCTGAAGTTTAGTCAATAATAGAAGCTGAATTTCATAAGAAAGTCAAATTCATTTTCAGAAACAAAAATGCTAAGCTAAAGTTTAAACTAAGGCTTCCTTAAAGCCATCTCAACATCAATAAGGTATCCAACTGATGAGAGACCCCATCTCTAACACTTCTAGGGCCTCCCAAGGAATAGCTAAGTTTTTTACTATTATTCTTTTGTTTCTGTTTCGCCAAAAACTTTTTGCTTAGCTTTTCTTCACAGTTTTACTGCAAAGGGAGTCTTCTTTTGAACCAAGTGAACATCCAACAGCACACTATGCTTTCAATCTAATTACATAAAATATGGAGCATAAGGCTATACCTGCAACACAGCAGTGAGTAAACTGTGACATAGTAAATGGCATCAGCAATACACAAATCCATAAACGGCAAAAGTTAAGGTTAAAGGTTAATGTTGAGAGGCCAAACAAAACATCAAAATAAGAAATATTATTTAAAATAAAGCTTAAAATGCATTCACCTCCTGAATCTGACAGGCTTGTAAGTGAGTATGACTAAGTGCTTGTCTTCCAGAACAGAATGGCCTGCTGTTTACAGGTAAAAGAGGACAAGCTGCCTAAAGTAGAAGAGTATAAGGAAACTTGGGTTGTCTTCTTGAGTGAGTATAGAGAGGATTTTGAGATTTTACAAGTAGATTAGTGCAACAGCGGCAGTACTCTTAGCTTTGTATTATACAAAGGAGGTAAACAAGAATGTAATGTCATGAACATAGTTATTAGTGTATTAGTTAGTCTTCATTCATTCATTCAAGCAGATGAACTAGGTTTTTCCACATGCTGGTGGCATTTATTCCCTGTTTCAGTTTAAAAACTCGACATACTTGAGGAACTTGAAATAGGTCTTCTGTTGCTGCGGATTAAAAGGAATCAGTTAAGGTGGTTTGAACATCTCATGAGAATGACTCAGGTACATCCTGCAGAAAATACCCTGGGCACAGAGCATTGAAAAGGGACCAGGGACAAACCCTGCATTTGCTGGAATATAGGAGGGAATATTTATAGTCACCTAAGAATTCCTACAGGAATTAACAAAAATATAACTAATTTGGATATTTCTAGTAATATAATCACAACTTGATAATATCAAAAGGAATATTGTTAAGTAATCAATCAAACCTTAACTGTTAAAAATATTCTTGGTTGGTTGAATGTTCAGTTTTGAATATTCAGTGTTCACATTAATTGGCTTTCAGGTAGCAAGAAAAAAATCTGTGCAAGAATTTACAAAAACAAACAAAAAAACAAGATAATTGAATAATATAGTACTGATGTTTTCTGACAGAATTTTTTAGGGTGCATGTATACCATGAATACATATAATACTCACTTTAGTAGAGATTTTTGCACCATCAATAGTTGTTTGTTACTGCCTGCTTTGTCACATTACAGCATTCTTCTGCTCAGAAATGACAAAAATATTCTACTGAATTTGCAGATGAACATCAACATTAATCTATACACTGCCTGTGTTGCTACTGAATGCAACACCTTTGTGGGTAAAGTATAAACAGCCTTGAGCACCTTTCTAAACCACACAGTTTTACAGATTTGCAGTTAATGAATGGATTGAACTGAGTAGGTGGATAAAAAAAGAATAAAATCACTTTTGGGTGCTAGAGGCCTAATTACATTCTATTGACTTCAGAGAAAATTTCTGAATGTATTACATATTAATTGTGATTTTGTTTTAATATGTATATTAAGAATTAAAGATAATTAGAAATATTTAGGTTTACTCATAAATACATTTTTATTTATGTGCATTATTTATAATTGAGAGCTTTACCGTGCAAGTTAAAGTAAAGGCTATTATTGGTTTTGTAATAAATTGTTCAATACTAGGTTGTAATTAATTTGTCATTTTGTTTGAACATATTCACATATATAGCATTTCTTCTGCTCTAATCCTGAATGAATATAAATCATAACTTTTATAATCACATATTTTTGAATGTTTGGTTCAGTTACTTTACCTTTACCTTCTAATATTTGTTCCACTATAAATATAATAAACTTGTTTTTTTACTGTTTACAGGTGCGATGAACCTCAGAAAATCTGAAAATTTCAGTAGACAGTGAAAGTCAGGGTACAGTCTAAATATATGTTCTAGAAGAGCGTTTTTCTGTATTTTCCTGAACAAAACTTGCAGACCCGATGCTCTCATAATCAACCCAATTATTTGTTGTTCTTAAATAATCAGTGATTCAAAAGAAATTTAAAGCAAAATTCAAAAGGAATATTAAATTATGAATACAAAAAGTATTTCTAATTCTGTGGTTGAACTGTTTAACTTGCCTTGTTTGTAAAAGTTTAGTTTCCAACACCTAAACAGTTATACACTTTCCATTTATTATAAAATCTCTTTCCATGATCTGTGCAATGCAAAGACATCTATGTAGGAGGAATATTTTGCAGTGTTATTTTTATTTAGCCAGCTGGGCATTTTATTACACAATTATGCACTGGCCCAGATTTTTATTTATTTATTTATTTATCTATTTATTTATTTAACACAAGATGAGGCTAAGACTATTTTTTCAGTGCTTTGTTATTTCATTAAATTGCTTGTAAAGTGTAACGTAGCAGCAATTACTGTAGGAAAGAAGTGAAAGTATGAAGGCAAAAACTGGGTCTTGTTATCATTGTCATATTTAATTATCATCATACTGTTTGAAGTAGGTCACAAGACTGACCTATATTATCACAGAATATGTGTGTACGTTATTTCAAGCAGGCTAAGAAATAATACATAGAAGGCAAATGTTACTAGTAATCCATACAACAAAATTCATCTAAATCATCTTAAATACTTCATGCTGCTCGATCATGTATTGCTTTGTGTCAGTCAAGTTCCCTGCTAACATGGCACATTTATGCATGCAGTACGTATTTAGTGCAGGAAGAATTAAATACTCTTATTTATTCACTGTCCTGCTTATAAAATGTTTCAGGGCTGGAGGAACAGTATATAGATTTAAGCAGCTAAGCTTTTCAAGTAGAGTTTTACTGCTGTAATCATGCAGGCCGATAACAAAGGGACTGCAAACAATGCAGTCTTTATGCTGTGAAGTGTTTTTGCTTGTGGGAACAATCCCAAAATGCTTTACAAACGTATCTAGATTTTATGTACAATTAAACATCATAAACACTTTTGCTCTTGTTGGTAAAATATTGGACAGTTTTAGTTACTGTTGGCTTTCCTTCCTTTTCCCAGATCACTATTGACTAGTGAGACTTAGTAAAAGTCTTGCCACAACCCAAGCTTAGGTAAAAGTCAATCATTTTGTAGCATCATTCCAAATCTTATGGTTTTGAACATTTTGTAATTTTTTTTTAGTATAAATGTTTCCTTAATATTTTCTAATTTGTATTACTTTATTTAACTCGCATTTAGTTCATTGTTTTGTGTTGAGACTTATGGTAAAATTTTATCATTCTAATTTTTTTCTTTTCCATGACACCATCTTGTTTTTAGGTGGACATCATTATTTTGAGTTTCTATCCACAAGATGTGATCATCTTTTGTTAGAAGTGAGGTGGGGAAATTGTGATGCATGACATCATCAATGCAAAGATACAGTATATAAGCCAGTGCTGCTGATTTTTGGTTTATGTTTTGGATTTAGTAGCCATTTCGAGATTTCAATTCTTGCTTTTGACACCTGTTAGTTCTTGGTAAAGGTTTAATCTCATGGGGCCTCATGTTTAAAATGTAATTATGCTCAGAAATGTACATAAACCATTTCTTGTGAAAAAATTGGGATTTAAAAAGCACAACCTTGGTGTGAATATTGGCTTAATGATACAGTAAATTTCAACTATTTTTTTTGTTGACATTTTAGCAACTCCAGGTGGCAGGACAGTGAAGTGGACAATACTTATTTGATTGCTCACTTCAATGATGCATCAGTCATATTCAGATGTCCTTGAACTAAGCATTTCACAGTTAACTGACATCTGCTCTCAATACAGCTGCCTTCAGTGTTGGTAATAACACCTAATGGGAATGCTTAATGTCAAATGCCTTAGTGTGTAGTCTATTTTGTCTATAAAAAGGTGTAAGAGAATAGAAAAGGCAACATAAACCAAATGGCGAAACCTGTGTAATTGTTCTGAAAAAAAAAAGTTTAACAAGTGTTAACATCTTTGCTAGACGCGAGTCTAGTTGTGAACTGTCCTAAGATGATGGTTCATCTAGTTTTGAGCACTTCTGGCAGAAAGAGGTGAGTTCAAGGACATGAACACCAGGAGTGATAACAATGATGGTGAAGCCGTCAATCGTCCAGTCTGCAGAGAGAGGAAGAGAAGAAACAATAGTACACAGTGCCACCCCTGGAGCAGTGGAGTATTACCATTACTAGATGCTTAAGCTGTCCTCTGTATGCATGTGTGTGACAAAAGGTATGTTGTGTGTTGTATGACATAACAGTCAATGGCAGCGTTAGCTGTTTCAGAGGATATCAACAACAGGCTAAGCAAGGACCACATTTTCAGGGATCACAATCATTTTTTGGCTCATGATAATGACTGGCTTGTAAAATGATTTAGACTTCCCAGAGCCTTCCTCTTAGAGTTGTGTGCTGAATTAGGGACTATATTACAGAGGCCATCAAAAAGAAATCACATGAACCCAGTTCTGTTACAGGTTTTAACAACTGTAGGTTATTTTGCAACAGGTGTTTTTCACCGTGAACTAACTGATCAGTCAGGAACCATGTTATGCCATCTGTATGGGATAGTATAATTAAGAAGCATCTAATTTCCTTATGGACAGTGTGAGCAGGCTGAGATCAAAAGGCAATTTGTAGCAGTTGCTGATTTTCCTAATGCAATTGGTGCAATTGACTGAACACATGTTGTGATAAAGGCACCATCACAGAATGAATTTCCTTTTGTAAACAGCACTTTTATTCAATTATTATACAATTAATGTGTGATTCTCTATTATGTCTAATGTTGTTACTAGGTGGCCCAGCTCAACTAATGATTCCTTTATTTTATCAAATAGTATGGGGAGCAGACATTAGGGTTATGCTGTCTGTGATGGCTTCTTGGTAAGTAAGCCTAATTGATAGGGTTGCAATTAAGTTTAGTAAATTATAGACAACCTGTATATAAGCAGATATATGAAAGGCACCCCTAGACACGATCTGTGATAGAGCAGACCATTAGTTTGTTACAAGGTGGACAGACAGTGATTGGATTCAGCGGGAGGCACACTTCTCTACAGCCCCACAAAGGTTTGCAACACTGTGATGGCTTGTCCACTACTGCACAACATAATGCAGAAACATGGACTGCCTCTGCCACCTGAAAGGCCAAGATGAGCACATGGATGACCCAGACCAATTCCCTCAGGACAACAACGCAATGGCAAATTAAAGACATGGCTGTTTACATTGAATGTAAAGAGACTTGTATGTATTGCAACTCTGACATTTTCTTGTTTCAATAAAAATGTTCATAATTCTTACAGTTCTACACATATACAGTAGCCCGCATCAATTCATGCTGTGTTGTGGTGCTGGACTGGGTACTGCATGAAGGCACATTGCTGTTGTTTTCACCTCTCAGCTACTTGCATTTGCTACCACTCCAGTTTTTTTTTTTTTCTTTTATTTCTTATTCCTGCATACAATCAAAAATAATGTTTTTGCAGTTTTCCTGTTTAGTAAATAATACCACAAGTTCAAATTCACTAAAGTTTTGTTTTGTGTTTTCTTCCATGGTTTGTGGTAATGACATCACTCAGAAACACAGGCAAACTTATATGGTAGTTACGTCATGAATATTAAAAGAGGTATTTTTTTACATCATATATGGTTACAAAGGGGAAGTGACGGGGAGTCAGTAAAAGCTTGTGCACAAGTGCATAGTTTTAAGGTGATGTGAGTTTTTATAAGGAACTTGGCATGGCACATGATATACATATGGATTTATAAATACATGAGGACTCTGATCCATTATTCTTCTTCCCCTTATGGCCTGCTAATTCTCACCTGTGGCAGAAAAGCTAAATAAGATGCCCTCCTGCATAAATGCTTTGTTCGTTTTGTTTTATTTTTTTCTTTTGAATAAGGAATATAAATAAACAAATTACATAATCCCTAATGAAAATATTTCTATTAGTTTTAAGTAGGGAGTTATGTTGTACTTTCGCAGTTTATTTCTGAATCACTTTCTCTTATTCATTTTATGTCTCACTATTACATTACACTGTGTAAATAATATTTGCTTATTTATTTGTGAATCTTGAATACAATTTGTTTTACTCTGTATCTGCTGGCAGATCTTATTGCACTGGGATGGCTTGGAACAGCCCTAATGTTTTTGTTTTAATTCTATATGATGGCCTTGATTATAGCATTTAGTTTCTACAATGTGACAGGGCTGAAACAGGAAAAAAAATGAACACATTTATCTATAAGGCAAAAGAGGTTCTATATTTTTTTAGTTGCAATTAAGAAAATATTGCTGAAGGAAAAGTCATTGATTCTACTTATTTGATATAACATTGTTGCTGCAGTATTTCATGGATATAGAGATTCCAGCATTGTTAAGTAAAGAGTATATTGCATGTATTTCTATCATCATCTATAGCCTAAAACAGGAAAGTGTCAGATTAACTATTGTGCATCTCTGCAGATGAATTCTCCACCCTAAAACATATGTCATATGTTACTGATTGGGCTTTGGGTACCATGTAAGCACTAAGTCTCGGCTGAAACTGGCACTGCATGAGTATAATTTTAGATATGTGTCTAAGTGGACCCTAAGATGAATGGGCATCCTGTCCAAGTCTAGGTACTGTCCTGCACCTAAATGCATCCAGGACAGTCTCAGGTCCCTATATCCATGACTTACATTAAACAGTTTTGAGAATGTCATTTTATGTCATGTTATTTGTCAAAATGTTGAGCAAGCAGAAAAGAATATCAAGTCTGAATAACGGGAAGGTATATATAAAATTGAATTACATAAAAGCTGTTGGTAATTAAGTATTAGCAAAAGGCATCACTTGCTGAAAGGGGAGGTGACTTAATAAAAAGTCCACTAATGGAAATTAGACAGAGAACATCATATGTTGCAGCTAATTGTTAAACATAGTCAGGAACTACACAAACAAGAATCCATGTTACCACTTATATAAAATGCTATGATTTTCACAGATTTTATTTGCTTTACTCACAAATCATGCACAGTACTAGAGGCTGCTTGTTGTGGAATGCAATGTAAATGTCAATATATGCAAAAATTAACCTCTCACTGAAATCTGTGAACTAAAAAAGAGAAAACAACACATTTCATTACTTTAAAAAAGTTCTAGTTTGATAAAATATGAAAAATGACAAACAGAATAAGGACTCCTTGGGTTATTTATTAAAACTGTAGCACCCTTGGGTCCAGAACTGAGAAGGACACACTCTTCTGGCGGTGACGGTCTATATGAGGGGATGAAGTCAGCTATAAAGCATCCATGTGAACAACAGGGAGAGAGAGGAATCAGATACAGCACTTAGAGAGTCTCCCGACTGCTAACGTCTATAAGCAAACTTTCAAAGCTGCTGCCGGAGGACCTTAGTGGTCATAAAGCCAGGAAATAGTGCAGCATCCAGACTTCCTGCGACCATTAGTGAGCATGGACAATGGGACAAAACTGTTGGGAGTGAGAGGTGCCATCAAACATCTCGCCAGCGCTGGTGGAGGTGCTCTGAAGAAATCCAAGGTCCTTTTCAGGGCCGCTCATCAGCAATCAGCGTCCAGAGGCTAATACCATTCTTACATCTTTCACAACTACGGAGTCATTACAATATGAATGCATAGCAAAGCCTTTCCCCTCCTCCTGTTAGCTTTTGTTCAGCCATACATTTATAAGAAGACCATGAAAAGCTGTTGATACACTTCCAGCATGGCCACACTGAATGCTGAAAGTTTCCTTTTGAAGGGAAAGGTACAATATGCTGATAAAACAAGATTTATCTACTTTATTTATTTTTTGGACTATTAACTTTTCTTTTGGCATTCCTAATGTGTGTTTTGTTGTAGAATGCTAAGTGCTACACGAGAAACCTTTGAAATTGTATGTGTGTAAGATGAAATTGAGTCTTTATCACACATTTTACCTTCATTACATTTTTTGTGCAGGTTTTCCTGGCATCACATTTTCAAAAATCCTTTTCATGACCAGTACAATAATGTATGAGCAATTAAAGCTCTAGCAGGTTAAGCAGTTAGCACAGTGGTTAGCACAACTTCCTCAAAGCTCCATAACACTGGCTCTGAATGCCAGCACATGTGCTCTCAGTGTGGAGTTTGCACAATTTTCTCTAGGCACTGATTTTCATTAAACGTCCTAACAATTATCAGGTTAGACAATCTGACAATTGCAGACTGTGTCAGTGTGGAAGTGTTTAGAATTGTGGCTTACCATGAACTAGAGCCTCTTCTAGTATTGGTTTCTACCACGTGTTGAATAAGCTCCAGCCCCTGCAACCTTGAACTGGATTAAATGAGTCTGATAATTATAAATGGATGGACAAGTTAAGCAGCTTGGTAAATGCAAGTCCATCTTGCCATTACCAACTGCCAGTCCAAAGTTAAGTATTAGAACAATAGTGACAAGAACAGGCAATTCAGCCCAACAAGCTCATCCATTCTATTCATCTTGATTGTCTAAAATAAAATTAAGTTGAGAATTGAAGGTCCCTAAAAACCTATTCTCCACCACACTATTTGATCATTTATTCCATGTGTTTATGGTTCTTTGCATGAAGTAAGACTTTCTAAAATTTAGGTAAAATTTGCCTTTAACAAGTTAATAACTGTGTCACTGTGTTCTTGAACAGAATTTATTGTAAAGTAAGTAACACCTGGGATCTACTGCACTAATTACTTTTATAATTTTAAAAGTTTAATCATCTCACAATCTGTGTTTACTTGAACTGAAAAGGTTCAACTCCTTCAATCTGTCATACCCTGCAGGTCCAGAATCAGCCTAGTTGCTCTTCTCGGGTCTTTCTCTGGCACTGCTATGTCTTTTTTGTAATATGGAGACTAAAACCAAATACAGTGCTCCACATGAGGCCTCATTAGTGTTTTACATAACCTAAGCATAACCTTCTTTAACTTGCACTCCACACATCACAATATATAACATTAACATCCTTTCCTAGCTTTCCTGATCACTTCTGTACACTGTGTGATTTTAGATAGTGAAGTGTCCACCAAGACTCCTAGGTCTTATTCATAAAGAGTACTTTCAAGCTTCAGACCTCCCATTGTGTATTCAAATGTAAAATTCCTCCTTTCTATGTGTAATACTTAAATTTACTTTGTAGTTTTGCAAGTGAGAAGGCAGAGCAAGCCCCAGAATATTTGAGGTGCCAACAAGGCAAACCCTGTTTAATTTATAAAAAAGCAAAAATTGAATATAACTGTTGCACAATGCTGCTATCAAAACAACACAGGCATTGTACTTACTACAGGTCTGAAGTTGTTCCTGACAATCGGGCTGTCATGTCCAAATGAGATGCCATCTTCCAGGGATGTCTTTCGTTTATATCAGCCAGACCAGAAATGGCAGGGCTTCTGGTCTGCCTCAAAGTTGCGTTTTCTCTGCACTGTGAGAGAAAACTGAGACATGACTGTTATCAACAGCAACTCCTCTCATCTGGGACAGGTACGACATATCTTAGGTTAGCCTGAAAGACATGACAACATGCATGACAACTTACATTACATTTCATCGGCCACACATGCTTAACCCTTTGTTCTGTCCAAGTCACTTTGAAACAATTGATCTGATTCAAACAATAACTGCCCCTTCCACCTACGTAGTTTGGTATTATTTGCAAACTTAAACCACCCTTCTTATATTCTTGTCCACATCATTTATGACTATTACATTACGGATAAGTAAGTCAGATTATTCTCATATAAACCAGAGCAATACATATGCTTTGGTTTCATTAGCCAAATATTTAACATTCTGTTGTTTGGTTACCTGCACTTAATTTTTTGTCTTCTATTCATCCATTAACTGAACTCATTAAGTCCTTCAAATGAAAGTATTTTATTTATTTACAATAAAACTTACTTTGCAACGATATTTCAATTTCAGTTAGATGGTGTATTCAGAACAGATTTATTACACCTCTTCTACCAAGATCATATAAATATTAGACATATAAATGAAAGGTGAAGCAGTTTGCTCTGCTCACACTCAACCACAGCCACTAGATGGTGCTTGCACGCCCTTTTAAATTATTTCAGCACTTTCATCTGCACTCGACTACACGTCCGCCTTGGACAAGATACGACCTGCCCGGCCAACTTAGCTGACGCCTCTGTAAGTTCACCTGCAAAGTAAAACTGCTAGGGGGTCTTCTAGTTGCTTTTTGTCCTGAAGACCACAGTCAGTTAGTATACTTATATTTGTATATTTAAATTGATTTGAGTGTTTTTACTTTTATCAACACTCTCAAAAATGTACTTCTTTCAACATTTGAAAAATGCATTAGGGCAATAAATGTAATCCTGCAGTTGATTATGTTCAGTATTTCTTTATTTGTGAGATCAATTTTTGAAGCAATTACTGTGATGGATTAGCGTCCAGGGTTTGTCCTTGCCTTGCACCCTGTGATAACTGGGATAGGCTCTAGCACCCCCCCCCACAACCCTGTTTAGGACAAAATCATATAAAATGTCTAAATTGTTGAAGCAGTTCGCCACATTTAAATTTTCAGTAATTGCTAAAGCGTTCTTTTCTGGATATAGTTTAAAATTAGATCCGCATTAAATCACATCACTTTTTCAAAACCAAGTGTTCATAATTTCAGTTGTTGAACCACTCCGTGGTGTTTCAAATTACTTAGAATATTGTAAACATCCTTACTCCTGCAGACGATTGCTGACTAAACTTTTGCATCACTGCTGAAGTAGTCATTGATATCCCTGTGTACTTAATTATGATAATTAAATATTTCTATGACTAACATGTTCTGAGATTTCTTAAGTAAAGACAGAAGTTTTGAGGTAGGTTAATTATATTTAGTAGCCCTGGTGCCAGATACTGGCAGAGTTTTGCATGTTGACACGCACATACAAGTAAGAGATTTGCTTTTACTCGTGACAGGAGTGACCGTATAACCCCTTAAAAAGGAGCTGACATTAACGGGGCACATTCTGCCCTTGATCATGTTAGTTGTGGAAGAATATATGCTCAATTTGTACATGTGTAAGATTTTTTAACTCTTTTGGGACTCCCCCCAAAGGGACAACACGCCAAAGGATTGCCACGTCTGTGGAAGAGAGTTTATCAGTTGCCAGGACAACCGCGGGATCCCAACGCTGCAGCTAAAGCAGATCTGAGTCGTTCATAGTCATGCTATTAACACCTGCCGTCGATGGGTGATGCAAGGAACATTATAAATGCAGGGGACAATATTACTTGGCCACTAACCTGGCCACAACCCTGCCTGATTGCTGTATCTGTGTATAGGGGAATGGTCTTACAATAAACAACCGTGTTGGTCCTGTTTCAAGCAGAATAAAGTTGGTTTGGCTAAATTACTGACACTTTGCCTCATGTTTTGGGGTGCAAGACAGGGGCTCACACATCACAATGTCTATTCAGTGTTTGTATTCTGCTCTGTTAACATTAATCCAATCAATAGGAAACTATATTTTGTTGTTTAACAATAAGTAATGAACTGGGTATAGTAAATAGTTTCATACTAGTTATTTTCTTTAAGCTTTAAGCAAATCTGTATCTTTAAAGGTATGGAGTATTTTGGAGTTTCAAGGAAAGGCAGTTACTGATAAGACAGTTAATGATTTCTGTAAGCATTAAACCTGATAAATGTTTGCTAACTAAGGGTCACCAGACATGACCTAAATCTTGTTGGTATGAGCTAAGATTTATGGAAAGACTTGGGGGGAAGATTTCCAAGCTATACAGACTGTAGACTGCTTTAAATGGTATAAAGAACTTTAATGTAAAGTTCTGGATCAGCATTAAAGTTACTAAAGACCTCCTTTTGTTAAATTAAACTATTGTGGCTTATTTTCTTCCACAAAGTGAAGCACAACTTGACTGTTTGTTGGTTGATCCTGTGTGGGTATAAACATGAGAGCACTGTCATAGCCTGGCAACCCTTCCAGGGATGATTCCTGCCTTGCAACTGATGTCATCAGAATAAGCTCTACTCTGGGCCTTCATAGCTTTAAATAGGATTAAGATGGTCTAAACTAAACATGATGGCAAAGGAGCCACATAAGAATTTTTATTTGAATGTTAAAATATATGTTTCATGTGCAATATACAGTATGTTTTCTGAATTGTAAAAAATACTTCATATTCGTTTATTAAAAGCCTTTTTACTACTTTGGATTTAATTTTCTTTTTTTATATTATTATTATTATTATTATTACTATTATTATTATTTTTTGCAATACAGCTTAGGTGATAACTTCCAGACCAATTTAGGTATGTCATTCATAATTTCATGCTATCTTGTGTCATGAGTTAACTGAAAATGTTTTTGAACAGTGAGAAATTGTGCCTTTTGACAGCATAGTGGTAAACTGTACTATAACATTTTAATGTCTAATACCTAACATGAATTATTCCATTCTAATCTACTAATTCTTAATTATAGCTCTTATTGCTCTGGTCTGTAGAGGGCAGCTGCTGTGTGACTTTGAGGCTGCCCATCACCATATTAAACAATTATGCTTATCCGCTGTAATGCAGGAGACAGTAATCTAATAATAATCAAGTCAAGTCAAGTTGGGGAGCATGCACTGGTACAGTGCGTTGCCGCACCCACTACATGACGAAACCAGCAACTCCCCAGGCAGACTCCGGAAATGACCCTTTATCTGCCGCAGCCAGGTGTTACGTGGGCAACCCCTTGGTCTGGTCCAGCCACTCGGGTCCCCAACAATAAGGATCTTACAAGCTGGATCACCCTCGGGGAAACGCGTCACATGGCCGTAGTACCATAACTAATGCTCCCTCACAATGCAGGTAATGTGCCTCATTCGGGACTCCATGAGCAACCGTTCATTTGACACAAAGTCAAACCAACGGTACCCAAGGATTTTCCGGAGAGACACTGTACCAAAGGAGTCCAGTCTTCGTCTCAGGTCACTGGATAGCGTCCATGTCTCGCAAACATATAAGCAAGGCAGGAAGCACCAGGACTCTAAAAACTTGGACCTTCGTCCTTTTGCATAGATTTTGGGACCGCCACACACCCCCTTTCCAGCAACCTCATGACCCCCATGCTCTTCCAATCCATCTACTGATTTCATAGGAAGAGTCACTCACCAGAGACATGAATGTCACTGCCAAGGTAAGTAAATAATAATAATAAATACATTTTATTTAATAGGCGCCTTTCTTAACACTCATCATCACACTACAATGAAATTAAACGACAGTAAAAAGATATAAAAACAAAAAGGATGATAAAATCAAATTGCAATAAGGTACAGAGGTAGAAGCAAACATCAAAGATAACAGTTATTAACAGTGTTAAATTCATAATTGGTATACCAGTTTGAAGAGATAAGTTTTGAGAGTAGTTTTAAAATGTATTATTGAGTCTAATTGACGGATATGAGAGGGAAGAGAATTCCAGAGTTGAGGAGCACTATGAGAGAATGCTTGAGCTCCCATAGAGCAGAGTTTGTTATGTGGTACAGAAAGTAGAGCTGCAGATGAGGATGTGAGGGAGCGAGAGGGAGTGTAAGTCTGTAGGAAATTAGTGAGGTAGGGAGGAGAAAGGCTGTGGAGAGCTTTAAATGTATTGTATTCGGTAGTAAACAGGGAGCACAAGAGTTTAGATGCTCAGGTTCGCTTCTTGACATAATACCTGCTTCTCAATCTTACTAACTCTTTGAGGGCTGAATATTTTTTCCAAAAAACTCAGTTTTCTGAAAAGCACACAAAGCAATGGTTTCACACATAAATCAACATAAAACGACTGTTGCTGTCTGCTGTGGCTGCTTGTCGGAACCTATTCAGGGTCTCTGGTAGCAGCCACAGCAGCTGCTGCATGGGGGCGGCTCAATGGCATGCAGGAATGGGCGGCAAGCTGGCTGCCTGGCTGTCTTTATGCCGCAAGTGGGTGGTTGTGGCGGTCGCAGTGCAACGCAATTTGGTTTGTAACTCTTGTCATCGTAAGTACTGGTCCTCTCAAGGAAACGTTGCTGTAGGAGCATCAGCTACACGAAAGTGTTCAGTGCCATGATCAGCTTGGGACTAATCAGCTGATGCTGGTACCTGACGTTCGTTTTCAATTTCCATCTCCAGATCACTTGCATCAAAATCAGAGTCTGAAAAGTCAGAGTCCGATTCAGCAATAATACACAAAACATTGTCCATGGAGTATTTTGCTTTGCACTTTCACTTTGCTTTCACTTTGGTCTTTTGCCAGATGCCGATGCCATATAGGTTGTTTGCTATCTCTGCTTTTTCTTTGCTATTATTTATGTACATGCAGAGAATCCAGGTCATATCAACAAAGCTAATTTTCTTTCTTGCAAAGACTGTCAAACTAAACTGTCTCTGCGAGTTTTGTCGTAGTTTACAGCTGATTGCCATCCTCTACCCCTGAATTTCAACAAAAGTCAAATCCGCCCTGAAAGAGTTAATCTGCTGTCACAGTTACTTGGCTTGGCAGACTGGATCACAGCTTTCTGGTCCACAACATGAAGAGATTCAATCGTTCAGCTTCCCAAAGAGAGCAGTTTCAGAGAGAGATCATTTTGGAGAATATGAGAGCAGAGTTCTCTTCTGAGAGTTTCCTCAGAGTGCCCTCAGAATCCTGAAATGGGATGAGTGCAACTGGTTTATAAACAAAGGTGTAGCCTCTCCTGATTGGATTGAAGTCACTTCCTGTTACAAAATTAGTGTCTCCTAACAGGTGAGTTCTTCTGTCCATCACAGTTGTCACTCCTTGAATTATAAGTCTTTGTTCTTGTTTGAGTCTATTTCATTTCTCCTGACTCAGGAAATTTGCTCTGCAAAGATGTCAGTTCAACTCTGATTTACACCTTGTTAAATCTACTTTCTTAAGAGGCCTGGTGTGCCACTAAAGCCTAGCAAAATGGGCAATGCCAACTTTGTCTACATTGTATCTATGATGTTCATTATAAGAAATCAAAGTGATATGTAAAATAACCAAACAATAAGTAAAAAAAAAATCGCAGAACCCAGCACTTTTAATGGCGGTCCAAAAATGAATTTTTAATAGAAAAAAAATGAGAAAATGTACACATGGAATAACATTCAGGTGAGTGTGCATTTTACATTTTTGGTTACTTCATCAAAGAGTTACTTGTCACATTTTTGTTTTTGATATATACAGTATTTGTTTCTAACAATAAGTCCTGTTTATATAATATACCTACATACAGTACCTGAATTAGTAGACTACATTAAATACATACTTTTTAACAGTAATTTATAATATCACATAGATAAAATCATAGCCCAGATATGCATGTGGTAGATCAATAGCTTTCATAGACATTCAGGTTTAAACTCTCACAAAAAATGACAAATACTTAATTCAAATTATTGCATATTGAAGAGGATTTAATCTTACATAAAAAAATAACTATATTTAAATATATCATTAAAAGGGAATGAAAGACACAATGTTTTTAAATGTTATTTTAATCATAAAGGATAAATATAGTCCATTTAAATAACAGAACATACTGTACCTCAGCAATGAAAAAGAAGCAGTATGTAGAATTATCAAGCTCTGGTTAACAATTTGTTATTTATTATTTAGAATGCATTTTTCTTTTTAAAATTTTAAAGGGTTAAATTATTAAGCACCACTAACACAAAATCTACTACTCAAAATCTCTGGAGAAAGGTTAATCACACATAATTGAGCGTTTACATTTTGATATGACCATTCAGCTGTCCATCCAATTTCTAGACCCACTTGTTCCGTTTTATGGTTATAAAAAGTTAAAGACTGTCCTTTTGGCACCAGATGTATGGGAGAACCAAGTCTGGACAGGGCGTCAAGGCATCATGTAGAGCACTGGCACAAAAGCCTACACCAGGCCAGTACAGTCAGCAGTCAACTTAAACTTTATGATTTTAAGATAAAAACGACAAGTTAAAAACATATACAGTAACCATGGCGTAACATTCAGGTGCATTCAGGGACTATCTTAACTGATTTGAAAACTGGAGGATTTTTTTAGATTATTAAATCAGAGAGTCAGTTATTACATTTTTGTAACAGTGAGTCATGTTCAAAAATAACAGCAGTAATAGAATGCAATTACATGTGTTAGTAAGGTACATAAAATATATGTTTTTAAATACCATTCAACAATATCATGTAGTTAAAAACAGCACAAACAGGCTTGTGATAACTGAATTAAGCCAGAAACCTGGATTCTTAAAAATCTTTGTTTACATGTGCAAGTAATCTTCTGGTAAATTTTCTCCTTTGTCAAAATGCACATTAAGCTGTGCAAAAAAGAGTTAAATGTCATCATCGCCTAACGTGAATTCAAAAATAAGCATGACACCTGTGATAATTTTCATGTGTTTTGTATATACATTTAGTAAAGTTGTGGCATTATTTATAGGTGTCTGTTACCAGATTGCAGCAAACTGTTGTGTGGTTGCCTGTGTGACTGAGCCCTGCAAAGGGCTAACCATCCACCACATTTGCTTCTTGATTAACCGAGTGCAGCAGAAATAATAATAATGCAGGTATTTTTACTTCAGTAACATACTGTAAGTATTGCTTTAGGTTAGTTATTATTTTAAAAGTAATGGGACAACTTAACACACATGCAGTACTTTTACCGGATTACCGTACTGCTCTCGAGAGTGTGTTGCTGAGTTTAGCGCTATATTTAGGTCATCAACACAAAATTAATTATTTCTGAAATCTCCAGATAGAATATTTCAGCCAGGAGAAGGAATAATGTGATGGACTGAGCTTTTGCCTCTAGAAATGTATCTTTGTGGACAATTCTACCCAGGGCTGCTGAAAGCATGAGCAAAGCAAATACATGCACAGGCTGACAGAGTGCAACGGACATGTGTAGACTACACAATGCTTAACAGTACCTGGTTAATGGATTAACATGGATACATAATCAGGTCTACCTCTGCTCACTTGGGTTCTCAGAGGACAATAACCCAGTTTGTTTAACCGGAATAAGGGTTTACATGGCATTTTAGAAACAAGGTTTCTGTGAATAAACGTGCTATTAAGGCACATGTACTGTAAAGGCACCATAGACAACAAAGTTCAACTAACAGGTCAGGCCAGGTTGATGAGTGTGCACTAATACAGCGTATTGCCACTAACAAAACAGTTAGGGATCAGGACCCGTGTGCTGCCGTGCAGCGGGCAACGTCTGAGCACCACACCAGCTCTTATCCCCGACAGTCCTGATCCTATAAGGAGTCCCGTCAGTCATGTCAGAGTTGTGGGAAGTCTTTTTTTACGGTGGCTAGAGTGCCAATCCTTCCACCGACCCCCATGATTTCTCAGCAAGTTGGAGGACCGCTTGCAGGGCCAGATGCAGTTTAACATCATACCCAGAAGTTCAACTGAAGTGATGGAAAAATATCATCAATTGATGTGCTGTTGTAAGCTGTTGGTTGTAAAGGGTCTGTGAAATTAAAATTTTTAACCGTGACATTTTTGAAAGAAGTACCCAATGGAGGGTTAAAATCTGAAGTCTGAACGTTCAAAAGGTCAGTCCCATAAGGCTTTATTTTAGTACTAATCTCCTATTTCTAATACTTGCTCACTTTTGAGGTAGTATATATTTAAAAATATTTTATCAAAAAAGCAAGGGTTTTGCATGTTTTGACCATGCAACTGGATAACAGACATGTGGATTATGCAACATGAGTAACATGAGCTTTTCTTGTCTTTTTTCCTTATTAGTTTTTCACATCACTTGCCATTGTACAGAACCGGTCACTATTCACTTTAATTTTGTCATAAACTTATTTGTCTACATTCTGCATGAAAACATGAGATTACATTTTTTTCTCACCTACCTCTACAAAGTACATAAAATATATACTTTTTGGGAGAAATATTTCTTTAACTGATATTTATTCATTAATTATTGAACCACTTATTATAACACAGGGTGATAGAAGCTGCAGAACCATATTTATTAGTTTAACTATTGAATAATATTACTAATTATTATGTAGTGTTACAGGATATGCAATATCATGGAAAAGAAACCCCTCCTCGAACCGCCACCTTATCGTGGTGGAGGGGTTTGCGTGTCCCAATGATCCTAGGAGCTCTGTTGTCCGGGGCTTTATGCCCCTGGTAGGGTCACCCAAGGCAAACTGGTCCTAGGTGAGGGATGAGACAAAGAGCGGTTAAACAAACCTCCTATGATGAAAGACAACTTTGGACGGCGTTTTCCCTCGCCTGGACGCGGGTCACCGGGGCCCCCCTCTGGAGCCAGGCCTGGAGGTGGGGATCGATGGCGAGCGCCTGGTGGCCGGGCTTGCACCCATGGGGCTCGGCCGGGCACAGCCCGAAGAGGCAATGTGGGTCCCTTTTCCCATGGGCTCACCATCTATGGGAGGGACCAAGGAGGTCGGGTGCAGTGTGAGATGGGTGGTGGCCGAAGGCAGGGACCTTGGCGGTCCGATCCTCAGCTACAGAAGCTGGCTCTTGGGACGTGGAATGTCACCTCTCTGAAGGGGAAGGAGCCTGAGCTAGTGCGCTAGATATAGTCGGGCTCACCTCGACGCACAGCTTGGAATCTGGAACCAATCTCCTTGAGAGGAGCTGAACTCTCTACCACTCTGGAGTTGCCCCCGGTGAGAGGCTCCGAGCGGGTGTGGGCATACTTATTGCCCCCCGACTTGGAGCCTGTACATTGGGGTTTACCCCGGTGGACGAGAGGGTAGCCTCCCTCCACCTTTGGTCCTAACTGTTGTTTGTGCGTATGCACCGAACGGCAGTTCGGATTACCCACCCTTTTTGGAGTCCCTGGAGGGGGTGCTAGAGGGCATACCTTCTGGGGACTTCCTCGTGCTGCTGGGAGACTTCAATGGTCACGTGGTCAATGACAGTGAGACCAGGAAGGGTGTGATTGGGTGGAATGGCCCCCCCGATCTGAACCCAAGTGGTGTTTTGTTATTGGACTTCTGTGCTCATCATGGATTGTCCATAACAAACACCATGTTCAAGCATACGGGTGTTCATATGTGCACTTGGCACCAGGACACCCTAGGCCTCAGTTCGATGATTGACTTTGTGGTCATGTGGTCAGACTTGCGGCCACATGTCTTGGACACTCGGGTGAAGAGAGGGGTGGAGCTGTCAACTGATCACCACCTGGTGGTGAGTTGGCTTCGATGGTGGGGGAGGATGCCGGTCAGGCCTGGTAGGCCCAAACGTGTTGTGAGGGTCTGCTGGGAACATCTGGCAGAGCCCCCTGTCAGAAGTAGCTTCAACTCCCACCTCCGGCAGAACTTCGACCACGTCCCGAGGGAGGTGGGGGACATTGAGTCCGAATGGGCCATGTTCTGTGCCTCTATTGTTGAGGTGGCTGACCGGAGCTGTGGCCGTAAGGTGGTGGGTGCCTGTCGTGGCGGCAATCCCTGAACCCGTTGGTGGACACCGGCAGTGAGGGATGCTGTCAAACTGAAGAAGGAGTCCTACCGGTCCCTTTTGTCCTGTGGGACTCTGGAGGCAGCTAATAGGTACCGGCAGGCCAAGCGGAATGTGGCATCGGTGGTTGCTGAGGCAAAAACTCGGGCATGGGAGGAGTTTGAGGAGGCCATGGAGAATGACTTTCGGACGGCTTTGAGGAGATTCTGGTCCACCATCCGGCGTCTCGGATGGGGGAAGCAGTGCAGTGTCAACACTGTGTATGGTGGGGATGGTGCGCTGCTGACCTCGACTCGGGACATTTTGGGTTGGTGGGGGGAGTACTTCGAAGACCTCCTCAATCCCACTAACATGCCTTCCAATGAGGAAGCAGAGCCTGGGGTCTCGGAGGTGAACTCCCCCATCTCTGGGACTGAGGTCACCGAGGTGGTCAAAAAACTCCTTGTTGGCAGGGCCCTGGGGGTGGATGAGATATACCCAGAGTTCCTCAAGGCTCTGGATGTTGTAGGGCTGTCTTGGTTGACACGTCTCTGCAACATCGCATGGACATCAGGGACAGTGCCTCTGGATTGGCAGACCGGGGTGGTGGTCCCCCTCTTTAAGAAGGGGGACCGGAGGGTTTGTTCCAACTATAGAGGGATCACACTCCTCAGCCTCCCTGGAAAAGTCTATTTGGGGATTCTGGAGAGGAGGGTCCATTGGATAGTCGAACCTTGGATTCAGCAGGAATAGTGTGGTTTTCGTCCTGGTCGCGGAACAGTGGACCAGCTCTACACCCTTAGCAGAGTCCTGGAGGGTGCATGGGAGTTCACCCAACCAGTCTACATTTGTTTTGTGGGCTTGGAAAAGGCGTTCGACCTTGTCCCTAGGGGAATCCTGTGGGGGGTACTCCGAGAGTATGGGGTACCGGACCCCCTGATAAGGACTGTTCGGTCCCTGTACAACTGGTGTCAGAGCTTGGTCCGTATTGCCGGCAGTAAGTCAAACCCATTTCCAGTGAGAGTTGGACTCCGCCAGGGCTGCCCTTTTTCACCGATTCTGTTCATAACTTTTATGGACAGAATTTCTAGGTGCAGCCAGGGTGTTGAGGGGGTCTGGTTTGGTGGACTCAGGATTGGGTCACTGCTTTTTGCAGATGATGTTGTCCTGTTTGCTTCATCAGGTCGTGATCTTCAGCTCTCTCTGGATCGGTTCGCAGCTGAGTGTGAAGCGGCTGGTCTTTAGCCGGAAAAGGGTGGAGTGCCCTCTCAGGGTTGGGAGCGAGATCCTGCCTCAAGTGGAGGAGTTCAAGTATCTCGGGGTCTTGTTCACGAGTGAGGGAAGAATGGAGCAGGAGATCGACAGGCGGATCGGTGCGGCGTCCGCAGTGTTGCGGGCTCTGCATCGGTCTGTCATGGTGAAAAAGGAGGTGAGCCATAAGGCAAAGCTCTCAATTTACCAGTCGATCTATGTTCCTACCCTCACCTATGGTCATGAGCTATGGGTAGTGACCGAAAGAACAAGATCACGAATACAAGCGGCTGAAATGAGTTTCCTCCGCAGGATGTCTGGGCTCTCCCTTAAAGATAGGGTGAGAAGCTCAGTCATCCGGGAGGGGCTCAGAGTAGAGCCGCTGCTCCTCCGTATCGAGAGGAGTCAGATGAGATGCCTCGGGCATCTGATCAGGATGCCTCCTGGACTCCTCCCTGGTGAGGTGTTCTGGGCACGTCTAACCGGGAGGAGGCCCCAGGGAAGACCCAGGACATGCTGGAGGGACTATGTCTCACGGCTGGCCTGGGAACGCCTCGGGATTCTCCCGGAAGAGCTAGAAGAAGTGGCTGGGGAGAGGGAAGTCTGGGCATCTCTGCTCAAGCTGCTGCCCCCGCGACCCGACCTCGGATAAGAGGAAGAGGATGGATGGATGGATGGAAGGAAAAGATATCTTTGAATAATATTTAAGGAAAACTGACCTACTGGCCTTGGGATAAAAAAAAAAAAAAAAAAAACAGCAAATTACAGTGTATATTAAGTTATATACGACATGTTTATTAAGATTACTATATTAATAGAGATAACAACATTGATTACTGTTAGTCAGGAAGGTGTTTTTAAAGGCAGAATTGTATGGTCACTTCAAGAGTCAGGACAAAATCTGGACAGTAGCTACACAAGTCTAACAAACTTTACATGGTATAACTTTGTATTTCGGAAAATAATATGCTGAATAGTACACAAAGCGTAAAGAAAAGAACAAAATGATGCTACTTCAAGCAAAGATCTAGTCTGGAGAAATAATGCCCTTTTGAGAAATCAATAATTATGTAACACTTCAAATACAAGTAGGCATTTTATTCAAAACAGAATAATAAAAAGACAGTGTGAAGCTGCAAGAAAAGTGTAACTGTCAGTAGAGGAAGTAGCATCTTTAGAAATAGTAGTCACTCTTTTAGGCAGAATCTAAAGAGACAGTAATGAGCTTTCTTAATTCAAAAGCTGTAAAAGGAATTTTTAAAAAGCCAAATGCATTAAGCCTCTATAGATATAAACTGTAATTTAAAACAATTCACAGTCTTCCTCCTAAAAGATTTAAAAGTCAGTTCAAAAAACCTTTTCAATTACTCAGCACTTTCAGAATTTAAATATTCTACCACAGTATATTGTCATTAATGCATTTTCTACAAATTTATACATTTATAACACTTTAGTTTAGGTGTCTGTTATTAACAGCGATTAACAGTCTGCATGTTATCACAAACTATTATAAACTGTCAATAAAAAAAAATGAAAGTAACACATTTCAAAAGTCTTATTGTTTTTAATGTTAACTAGGGGGCTTCGCCCCCTGATCACTTGCCAACCCCTTCCCACCCCTGCTCCAAGCGCTACGCACCATTGTGAAGAGGAAGGCTGAATGCACCCCAAGGAGATGTTGTCACTCCTCCGAAACCCCTCTTTAACAGTGATACGATGGGAAACAACAGGTTTTATTTTACCTCCTCTTTGCTCGATCAGCTGCTGGCTTGCAGCTGCTCCTGTGCCGCGTGATCTGCATTTCGTGCGGCACTTCAAACATTTTAAAAGTCACTGCCTTGTCTCACTTCTCCCCCAAATATTCTCAAACACTATTCAATCTCTTTTCGCTGTTCCGTTATTTCATCGAGTAATATTTTCCATTTGTTTGCGCTAATGTGAGCTTTACTCTCATTTTCTCGAGACCTTCGAAATTTCCTGCTTCCATTATTTCTAAGCTGCTCTGGATGAGTATCACGGGACTTGCTTCCAAAGGTTGTAAGTATGATGTGACTTGCCCGTCTCGCAGTATGTGAAAGTGTCTCTCTATCTCTGTCTCTCAAAGATCTGTCTTCAAAAGATCACATCTCGTCGCATACTCGTCCGAAGTTTTTTTTTATAATAGAGAGATTTATTATTGTTAACAACTTAGTTAATAAAATATTTATAGACTGTTAATAGCTGTTTAATACTGCATACCTTAACTAAAGTTTGTTCATGTCATATTACTGTATGTAATGGCATATTTTTTGAGGAAGGTTATAGAATAAATATGAAAATCCTGTTATAAATGCCCATATGAAAGCCTTTAGCTTTCCTCCATTTGTAAACATCTTCTCATCCATCTTCTGATTTGGTTAATCCGGTTTACATTTATGGTGGGCTGGACGAAAACCAGTATCCAGCCATACAATGGAAACCAGTCTACAGATGAGAGGAGAATGTTCCACAATGAGCATTGGCATCAGTGGAGTCCCTCAGAGGTCTCTCCTTGAAATGTTACTTTTTCTGATTTATATTAATGACATTGATTCTAGCACTGTTAGTAAACTTGTAAAATTCACAGATGACACTAAAATTGGAGGAATGGCAGACACTGAGGAGGCAGTGAAAAGAAAGGCCTGGACAACCTTCAGAACTGGGTGAACACCTGGAAAATGCAGTTTAATGTAGAAAAATGCAAAATGCTACACATGGGCAAAAGGAACATCAATTATAAATATAAGATGGGAGACACTGTCATATAGGAAGTAACCTCTGCAAAGGATTTAAAGGTATAGGTTGACACAAAATTTTCATCAAATAAGCAATGCACAGAAGCAATTAAAAAGACAAATAAAATGTTATATTATAAAAACTGTTGAATTTAAGTCAAGGGATATTATGCTCAAACTATATAATGTAAGAGTAAAACCACATCTGCAGTATTGAGTGCAGTTCTGAGCACTTGAAGCTGTTCAGAGGAGGGCAACCAAATGCATCCCAGGACTTAAGGACATGTCCTACTCTGACAGACTCAGAGAATTAAGCCTGTTTACTCTCGAGCAGAGACAACATGGGGACCTAATCCAGGTATTTAATATCCTCAAAGGAACTGATAAAGTAGATTTCTTTTAACTTCAGTGTGATTCAATATACTCATGGACATCAGTGGAAATTAAGGGAAAGTGTATTTAAAATTGAAGCCAGGAAATATGTCTTTATGCAAAGAGTTGTGGGACTCTGGAACTACCAAGACATGCAGATGAAGCAGAAACCTTGACAACCTATAACAAGAATCTGGATGAGATATTGGGACAGCTTAGCTATTAGCTGAACAAACAGGCTTGATGGATTGAATTGCCTCCTCTCCTTTGTCAAATTTCTTGTGTTCTTATGTTCTTATCACAGGGCACACTCACTGTAGGGCCATTTAAGAGGCAGCAATCGATGTGGGTATTACAAACCAAAAAGAGGCTGGGAGAACATCCAAACTAAGCCAAAATGGTGACTGGATTGGCATTTGAACCTACGATAGTGGAGCTTTAGGAAGAACAGCTGTACTACCATGTAAACACTGTGAACTACAAAATGCAATTTATCACAAAGTGAATTCTCATCTGAAAGGAAACTTTTAGATATGTCGTAATCAGATTATTTTTCATTAAATATTATTAAAAGCAAATTTGTCATTCTTTTTTGCAGAATAAAAAAATACCAGTTTAAAGGTGTTGGATGTTTAATTTTTTTAAACTGCTTTTAACATGCAAATTGGTGCAAATTCTTCAGCTTGAAGAATACACAAAACTATTTGATAGAGGAATGCACTAAACTTAACACTTGACTAGAATGTCATATCTAAAATCAGACAAATTAAAATCATTTGTTTTCAAAAGCCAAAACTGATTACTTGAGGATGTTAGCTGCTGGATGGTCTGTTGAGATGCATTTAGTAAAATTCCATTTAACTCGTTGATGTGGCAATAAAGCATTGTACTGTAAAATCAAAGACAAGAAAATAAACTGAGAATTAAACTCACTGGCACTGTAAAAAGACAACTGGACAGGGATCATTGAGGGTCTTTCCATTTAAGCAATTTTAAATGGATCAGGTCATCTTCTGTCACGTAACTCAGAGTTCACTATACGCCTAGTGAAAGGATTTGACTGCTCATATAATGTCAAAGGATCACATCCACCTTTAAAGGTTATACAAAATGTCTATGTCTTCCATGTGGTCCTAGTTATTTCCCATCATAACCTTCAGAAATACCCAGTGGCTGCTTGGTCTCCTGTTACATCTAGAACATCTGCTTTGCAATGCCAGCAGGGTTGGATGGCCCTTCTTTTCTACGGGGAGACCAAGTTAGAACTTCCCCCAAGCAGCCGCTAGTGTCCTAGCACCTAGAGAGACAGGTTTTTCAAACACCTTCTTGTTTGTTTTAAAAGAGCAATTTGGCTCCACTTTTACCAGTCAGTGACAGTGTACTGCCACCTAACAAGCTGGAAGTTAGTGACTGGCCTCTTGGTAGTCCTCGCACTGGACAGAATGGTATTATTTCTCCTGATGTAAGACTATGTGCTGTCCTCTTTGGTCAGGAGGCACCCTTTCTTACATCCACTTTGACCCGTGCCCCTCATGCCCCTTACAATCTTTTCAGGTTCCTCGTACTCTTTCATGCTTTGTCTGGTGCTTAGTATGATAACAAGGTTACCTGCACCTTTTTTTTACATCAGCATAGAAATTTGCATTGTGAATGCCAGGGCAAATTTTCTTCTGTCTGTGGGGGTCCTTCTATACACTGAATCTTTCCTGCTCCACATTAGTCCCAGCTTTGAGCCCAGATTGGCAACCCTTCATGTCATGTGAGTGCATACTAGAAAAGCATATGGAGACAATATCCATATATGTTAACTAGCCATAATATTGTATTTAATTAAATCTGATATTTTAAAGCTGACTTAAATTATTACACCAGAAGAACAAGCAAAGCTGTCAGCTTCCAGGACATTTTCTAGTATCAGAGCTATGCTGAAAGAAATTGTCAATTTAATATGCAATTCTGAAAAATAACAGCATTTGAGTTGGGGGATGGGAGCATAATTAAATAGTGCCGAGACTGGTCTAAGATATGTCTGTAATTAAAACTCTTCATTTGCTTAGACTCAAATAGTGCCAAACTGTCAAAGTAGAATATATGAGCGTTAAACAAATTTAATGTATGCATATTCTTCACTGCTGTGTTCAGCCTCTGGAATATTTCTATTAATATGCACAAGTTAGAATAGCTAAATAATGGTGCCAGCACATCAGAGAACACTCATTCTCACCCCCACACTCTTACAGGGGCAACTAATCTAAAATCCTTATTTGTGGAAAGTTTTTATGTGGGATAAAAACACTGATGCAGACATCAGGAGAAGGTGCAGACACCATGCAGGTAACAGCAGATATCAGAATTGAAACTTAGGAGTGTGGAGTTGAGAGGCAGCAGGACACACCACTGAGATATTGTGCCACCCATCGTTTGATGTTTTAAGTATACAGTACTATATTATTTTAAAACATCACCATTACCTCAACAATTAATACTTGAGAGGACATCCGGCAATGTAAGTGCTCCTTTTTACAACATACTATTATCACATATGTGCGTATTGTTTTCAGATTGTACAGATTAAAACAATTTTATATGACAAAGTTTCCTTGACTCTAAATTCTAATTGCTCATTTAGAACATGAAAAGAGTACTGTACCAGTTATAATATCCATTCTGGTACTTCATTTTTACTCAACTGTGAGACTGTGGTTTTGATCCACAATGGTGGAGTGGTTGGTGAAGAGATTGCTAAATTCTCAGACTTGATAGATAGATAGATAGATAGATAGATAGATAGATAGATAGATAGATAGATAGATAGATAGATAGATAGATAGATAGTGTCACACACGTGCGCATGGAAGGCAGCTAAAGGGTCTAAATGAGAGTAATTCCACAACGGCAGAACAAGGGGTGGTGGAGTGCACTGACCTTTTTTCTCACTTTCCTGCAAACCATTCACGGGAAATTCCGCCTTGCCCTAGTGACGCCACTCCTGGTGAAGAACCCATGACTGAAGTGATTTCCTGTTCCGGCCCTTTTGATGATGTCATGTCCAGGTCTGAACCTATGGAAGAGGACCCTTCCGCTTCCGCCCTTGATGACTTCACTTCCTTTTCTGGCCTTTAAAGCCCCCATATTTGACTAACCTAGTCAGTTCTGTTTTGGACTCTGTTCTGAGCACATTAGTGCTAGCAATTTAAACATTTGCAGCCAGGGAATATTACATATGGGTGGCTGCCTCAAACCTTTTTATGACTCTTGTGTCTGCTTCTTGTGATGATAGATAGATAGATAGATAGATAGATAGATAGATAGATAGATAGATAGATAGATAGATAGATAGATAGATAGATAGATTATAAAAAGTTTTAACATATTTATTGTTTAAGAACATTGAATCACAGTGGATTTAATTTGGCTTTTTTGAACTGAACAACAGAAAAAGAAAAAGAATACAGATCTCTACAAAGTGATCTACAGTAAATGAAATACAAAAATAAAACATAAAACAACTGATCCCATAAGTAATCACCTCCTTTAACATGACACACTAAAATCATCACAAGTGCAGCCAATTGGTTTTAGAAGGTGTAGAATGGAGATAACCTGTCTGTAGCCCAGAGGTTTCAGTTGATTGCAGTATAAATGTTCGTTATCTAGAGGGTCCAGCTTATGGTGAGTCAGTATCATGGGTTTTCCTGAGGACAACACTCCAGGGAACTCTATGAGAAGGTGATTGAAAAGTACAAGTTAGGGGACGGAGACAAGAAATTATCCAAGTCACTGAATATCCCTTGTAGTCCAGTTAAAGCAATAATTCAGAAACAGAAAGACTATGGCACTGCTGGAAATCTGTCTAGAGCAGGCCGACTAGTGAAGGAGACGCATAAGAACTCTGAAGTTACAAGCCACATTGGCTGAGACTGGAGAAACTGTTATTGTTGTGCTTCACCACTTGCAGCTTTATGGGAAAGTGGCAAGAAGAAAGCCACTGGTTAAAAAAAATGCACAAATGACATTTTGGGTAGAGTTTGCCAGAAGGCACATGAGAGACTCTGAGATCATCTGGAGAAACATTCTACGGTGTGATGAAGCCAAAATTAAGCTTTTTGGCCCTCGGGCCAAGCAACATGTTTGACGTCAGCCAAGCACCATACACTATCAAAAAATGCACCATCCTCACTGGGTAGCATGATGATGGCCACGTCATCCTGTGGGGATATGTCCCTGCAGCAGACCTTGGAAGACTTGAGAAGAGAGATGGTAAAATGAATGCAGAAGATTAGTTTGCAACTAAAATAACAACCTTAAGCATAAAGCAAAAGCTACACAAGAATGGTTTAAAATCAACAATGTTAATAACCTGAAGTGGCAGGATCAGAGTACAAATCTTAATTCAAATGAGAATTTGTGGCTGAACCTGTAAAAAGCTTTTATCTCCCATTCCCCATGCAAACTGACAGAGCTTGGAAGAATGAGGGAAAAATATGCAGTGAAGTGTCCTTTTTCCAGCTCAGTGTTGGCCTAATCAGACCATACATACATACATCTGACTTCAGTCTCCCCGGTACCTTCTGCCAGCATGTCTCATGCATTTTTTTAATCCATTTCTTTCTCTTTGCAACTCTCACATAAAGCTGCTACTGGTGAAGCACCTAGGCAACAGTTGTGCTATGCAGGGTCCCTCCTGTCTGATCCAGTGTAGCCTGTAATGCCTTCAGAGTTCTTAAAGGTCTCTTGGTGGTCTCCGTCAATTGACTTCTTTTTGCATTATTTCTGTGGGTGGCCTGCTCTAAACAGTTTTTACAGCTGTGCCATACACTTTCCACTTCTTAATAATTGATTTAGTTGAACTCCAAGGGATAGTCAGTGGCTTGGATGTTTTCTTGTATTCATTCCCTGACTTGTGAGTTTCAAACATCTTTTCATGGAGTTGCTTGGAGAGTTCTTTATGTCTTCATTGTGTAGATAAGGCTACCATACTGACTCACTTTTACATTAAAATGTCTTTTTCTGTTGATCGATATCAAAAAGGCCCAATTAAAAATACTGTGATTCAAGGTTGTGTAGCATTCAAATGTGAAAACATCTAAGGAATTAAAACATTTTATAGGCACTGTCCATAGATATTCCAATTAAAAAAAAACATTTTTTACAGTTTTATACCAGACAAGCTATATTTTGTTACATGGAAGCAATTACCATTTTTTTGAAAAGGTATTACTTTTTAAAACATAAATGTTCATTTTCAACCTCATTAATTCCTCATATGTCTTGTAGTTCTTCAAACTGATATGTCATTTTATAATAAACAAATGTAACTTTTAGTCTGCTCTGAGCATTTAAAGAATTAACAAAGCATCAGTGGTTAGTGTGTTCTCCAACATTCTACTTCTTGTTTTTAAATTTTCCAGCTTAGCTGGGATCAGCAAAAAGTTACCAAATACACATTTGTTTTTCCTAGAGGTGTCCATCCCAATAGATAGATAGATAGATAGGGTTACTCTAGCGTAAAGCTAAGTAGGCGCTGACCTAGGGGTGCCATGAGTTTGATTGGGGTGGGGGGGTTTCTGGGTGCTAAAACATATCAAAGCTCACCCCACCCAATTTTAGATCTAATGTTGGTGTATTGCATCATAAGTAACTTCAACATCATAGACTAATATGAACAAGCTCTGATCTCAAAGATGAGCCCCTCTTCAATTTGATGGTATTTTCTACTAAGTAGGGGGGTTTGCCCCCTGCTCGCTTCACTCGCCAATCCCCATTTTTGTTTTTTCCGGATACACACTTTTAAGATTTTTTTTTTCTTTGAGTTGTTGCTATTTCATTAATTTCACTTTTATTTCTGAACTTCTGTAAAAAAAAATATTTGGAATCTTTCAAGTCCCAATGTGCTGAATCTTTTTAATGAGGTCAGTGAGACATGTGTTTAATGACTTTGTACCATAACTCAGGATAGGTTTCTTTGTTTGGAATTTCAGCACAGACAAAACTATCGACATCATCAGCAGTTAATAATTTTTTTTGCAAAGTAACCAATAAACGCTTGTGAGGTAAACTCCGTTTTTGAAATTCTCTTGACTTAAACTTCAAAGCCTTACAATATTTGCATACTTCTGACATATCACCTATGTCCATATATTCGATCTCTATTCACCTTTTCGTTATTTCTCAGAGTAATAATTTCTCTTTCTTTGCGCTAATGCGATGTTTACTTTCTTTTTTTATACTTTCTAATTTTCCTACTTTCATATTCTTTAACTTTCTCCACATGTGTATTGAGCCATTGTTTTTTTTTTGAGCCTTTCGAATTCCATTGCTTTCATAATCTCTAACCTGCTCTGCATGTGTATAGTGCCAAAGTCCAGATTGGATGAGCGGCTAATTACTTTCCTTATTTTCTGAATTTGCACCTAGATTATTCTTTTCTTTTTGTCTCTCCAACTCTTTTGAGTCTCTTTTCTCTGCGCTGCTTCCTTCTTCGCTTAGTCGTCTATGTTTCATCTATAACGTATTGTCCTTATACACTTTATATGCGCTGAGAGCCCTGGATCTGTGTGTGCTCAAAGCCAAAACACGGCTGAGTGTGTTGCTGCCCGTGCTCTTATTTGGTTGTAAGTAGGGCGTGTCTTGCAAGAATCTCATGTTCTACGTCATCGTGAGATGGTCCTGGGTCAATCCCTTGGCACAAAGTCTCATGTTTAAGGTCCCCATGAGATGCTCCGTGGCCAATCTCTTTAGTCTCGCAGGTCTTTTAAGTGTCTTCTGTGATCTTAACGTGAAGATCACTTCTCAACACCCTACTATTTCTCTGCAGGATTTTTTTTTATAATAGAGAGATATCAACAGACTAATACCTTCTAGGGTGACACCCACCACTCTTTGGTGCCATCTAAAACAAATACCAACATGCTAATACAGTACCTTCAACTACCTTCAAGAGGGTCTGCCACTTGACTACTATGTCGTGTAAAAGTAATTTCACATCAAGAAGGAGCTGACAACACAGAGTGCCACCACAATGAATTGGTTTGACTGTAATATTTTTTGTAAAATTATTTTACATAGGCAAATTTCTCAGAGGGGACACCGCATATCCTTGAGTCCGCCCTGAAGATAGATAGATATTTTATTTAATGGTTAATTTCAGAACAAGCTCTCGGTTCATATCATGAGATTTAGATACTTAATAAAAGAATATAATCATGGGTACAAATAAAGTGGCATGTCTTGTTTACCAAAATTGACTAAATGGTTTAACAATCTCAGAACAGAGACACTGTAGGTTTGGATCGCAACAAGTCAGTTGAGATGGTTCGGGCATGCATCAAAAATAACTTCAGGTCCAGTTGGGGGAATACCAGACACTGAAAATTTGGAGAGATGCTTGAGCTGATCCAGGATATGCAAAGTGATTGTGTCTGCTGTCTGGCCATGGAGCTTTTGTGGAAGCATAGACTGTGGCTAAAGAAAAGGAAGTCTGTCCTGGTTCATACTTAATGCTGTGGTCCTCACTTAGAAATGAAGTAGATAAGATAATGTAAGATGAAAATTTCAAAAGCACTGCCACAAACTGTTAGAGTGTCCTACACCTAACCTGTACTGCACCAAGCTGCCTGCTGAAATTATCACCATAATTGGAAATGTCATTAATAGGATGATGACCTGGCAATCACTTTAAGCAAACAGCACATATCTTTTCATACTATTGAACGATCAGTTATAAGTAATCTCAATGCCACAGCTTTAAAAGCAATAATAGTTATTTTTATTGCAGGATTCTTTAGCAGACTGTTGTCTGTTGATGACATCTCATCTTTGGCCTTTTGCTGCCGGTAGTGTCAGGGGTGATTAGTCGGTTCAATATATACCTTCTTCACAAGGCTTTACTTCTTTACTTCTACTTCACAGGTGAAATGCAGTGCAGCTACAAAGTTATAACCTTTTTTGTGCCTCAGATTTAGTCTTTCAAGGGTTGCCATAGTAACCTATGAGCAAGCTGAGAAAATAAGCAGGCCTGACTCAGTGCTCAGTTAGACATAGGCCTTATGTAATCACTTACAAGCTTGATAAGACAAGGATTTTAACAGGATTACAAGAGCATCTTTAAAGAGAAATAATCGTATTTATGTAGCTAACAGGCTAATAGATTAATAAAACCCCATATCTGTTTATTATTACACTACTCTTTATTTAGCATTTCTTATACAAAATGTGCAGGAATGGCACTGTTGGACAGAGTGCAGCTTGGCTGGGTCTACAATTCAGAGCACTCATCAGCAAGGCCACTAGATTTCTAATGTCCAGATTGTCCTTTCCTCTTAATAAGCCTGCACAATAACCTAATATGTCATTTTATCACTATTTAGACAGTATAGATATGAATGGTGCCAGTTGTGGGTTGATTTTCTATTTGTGGTCTGATCATTTAATGTGGAGTAGTTTTACCTACATTAAAATTTAAATGTTGTCTGAATAATCAGGATATGGAAATATTCTGATAATTTTTTTTATTATTAGCATTGGCAGTGCTGCTGCTGTGCAGTAAGGAGACCAGGGTTCATGTCCTACGATCTCACTGCATGGAGTTTGCATGTTCCCCCCATGTCAGCGTGGGTTTCTCCTGGGTGCTCCAGTTTCCTCTCACTGTCCAAAGACATGCTGATTAGGTGAACTGGTGAAGCTGCATAGGCTCTAGAATGTGAATAGTGGCTGACTCTGTGTGTGTGTGTGTGTGTTCACCCCGCAGTGGACAGGCACCCTGTTCCTGCCTTGTTCCCTTTGCTAGCTGGGATAGGCTCCAGCACGCTCTGCAACCCTGGTCTGGATTAAGTGGGTCTGAAAATGGCAATTTTTATTTGGAAAAAAAAAACTAAATTTACAAATCTACTGTACTCCATAATATCTTTTACCTTAACTACTTTGTTAAATACATTTTCATTAGTTTCTTCCATATTTGTCAATTCCTCTCTGTATGAGATAATTTGCTTTATTGTTCAGTTGGAAGAATTGAAGACAGGACGTGTGGCCAATAAATGAGAGGAAGCGGCGAGCCTTCATTTCAAAAGGTCATTTCCATGTGTACACATTTCCTCTTCTTGCAATACTATCAAATTCTGAAGTATTTATTGTTTTCCAATGCCTCAATGGAACAAGGTCCAGGGCAAGGAGAGGCAACTGCTTGTCTAGAAAGTGGTGAGAGCAACAATGAACGAGGAAAGAACCAACAGGATGGCAGGCATGAGGCAACAGGGAGCTTGAATGAGACTGGATGGACATCTAGCGAGCAGACAACCCAGCGCATTAAATTCCTAATCCAAGCTGTACATGGCATCATACCTAGGCCTGCAAACCTCCAGCTGTGGGACAAGGCTGATATGCATTTCTGCCCACTCTTCTCTGTGAGAGGAACACTCAAACGCATCCTGATTAACTGTCCAAAGGCCCTAGGGCAGGGTCGCTACTGGTGGTGCCATGACCATGTGCTGAGGACAGTTGCCAAGAGTGTCTTCTCAGCCATAACAATTAGCAGGCCCCACTGTCCCCACCAGGAAGCAGATAACATTCGTCAAGGCTGGACAGCAACTGGAACCGCAACCTTGAACTGCTGCAGGTCTACTTTCCACTGCACAAGACTGGCAGATAATGATGGATCTGGGCAAGCAACTTAAGTTTCGGGCACACCTTGCACCAACAAAATTGCAGACATTGTCATTCTGTCAGAGGACTGAAAACAGCTTGCCCAGATAGAACTGACTGTACCCTGGGAAGATGTAGAAAGGGCTTTTGAGAGGAAGCTGGCCAAATACTAGGGGGGCTTCTGGAGAATTTCTGGAGAAAGGGGTGGTGAGCACACTGCCATCCAGGTGGCTGTGGATTAAGATGGGTGAGATGTAGCTTAATGCTGGGTCACCTGGGCAAGGGAGCATGATGTTGTGAGACCCGAAACACCCTATGAATCCAGGAGACATCACTGATGATGCATCCCAACACACTATTTTAGCATGTGTTTTGCTCATTGTGAGCACAATGTGTGAATTATGTGATGTGTAATGTGAGGTTTTTTCATGGATGTTTTTAAATTGTTAGCTGTGGTCCAGTGGTGATCTCCATAGACCCCTATTCTATCAGAAGGTTTCTTATAACCATTCTCCATGAAAACATGAGATACAAAAAATTCTCAGCCACCACTACAAACCACATATTAGAAATATACATTTTTAATGGAATATCCCTTTTAGTCAAACCCAAAACTTGTAGTTATATACAAATCTACATTATTCTGCGGAGGACACTACAGCAACAATTCTGAATTTACTGTTTGAGCAGGGCCAAAAAAGCTTAATACAATTAAGTATTAACATTTCTTTGATAAACTGATGAATTCTGTTTGGACTCTATTTTGGTGGGTGGACAAAACACACAAAGTGAGTGTTAATGGTTCTTTTTCTTAAGTCTTAAATTATCCACTGGACTGGTGTCTGACATCTCTTCTGCATCTCTTGTATAGAAATAACTGCAGGAGTTCACACAAGAACAGACATCCTGAAATTTACAGATGACTCTATCCTTGTGAGCCTTCTACAAATTGAGGAGGACAGCCATGAAAGTGGTTTTGATGAGTTTGTTGAATTGTGTGATCATTCCTTTTTATTCCTAAATGTCTCTAGGATAAATGATATGGCTGTAGGTTTTAGTTGCTCTCCTGCTCCCACTATACTGTATCAACATTAATAAAACTATGGAAATGGTGGAGCAGTACAAATATTTCACACAAAACAAATTTGCAAAGATGGGCAGACATGACTGTTCTTTCTTAGGAAACTCAATTGTTTTTTTTTTTTTGTGGACAAATCTATGATGACACTTTTTAAATAAATCTTTTATTAAATCCGTTGTTTCATTTACTTTTATATACTGTTAAAGTTTTAAGTGTTTTTGTAAAGTTTTTAGTTTTAAGAATATGAACTTTCATAATAACTTTGTAAAAATCAGCAGTACAATATTGGCTTGCAGCAGACCTCAGTCCCTGAGCTGTATCACAAACAGGTTAGAAAGAAGGCCAACTCCATTTTGTTAGACAGCAGCCGTCCTCTGTTCTCTAAACTTCAGCTGCTGCTGTCTGGCTGCAGATTTAGGCATCTGATGGTAAATGGCAACAGAGTGAAGAACTATTTAATTACCAGAGCTATGCACGTTGAATTTTGTTAATTGTAGGGATGTTGCTAAATTCTGAATTATTATTTTGTGCACTGTTAAAGGTAATTATTGATCTTGTTACTAATTTGACAAAGTCTGCTTATGATAGCTCTAGCTGTCAGCTGGTGTGTCTTTGGTTATTTTCTTATAGCTGTATAACAATGTCTTATGTTTTGTACTTCGTGCTACAAACACATTTCCCTCATTTTCCCTCATTTACCTAACCTTTTATCATTTTTACCACTAGATGGCTCTCAGCAAACCAAGAAGCCTATTTTTAACACAAGCAGGCTTGTATTTTAAACGTTTTCACTTCAGGGCTATATTTTTTTCCAGCAGAAATATATAAATCAACCTCCCCAACAGAATTTGTGTCTTCTTGAAGATGTCAATAACACTGATTATTCTCTGCACTTTTACATTTTTATAATCCTGGAGAGGATATGCCTGGAAGGTATGGTGTGCATCCATCACAGATGACATCGCTTGGTGATGTCACAGTTCCTCTATTTCTATTTGCATTTCCGGGTGTTTACACTTTTCTATTATCCTCAGTTCTAAACCCTTTTTCAGTATTTTTTCCCCTGTGCCTCTGGGTTTAGCACAAGGAGATGGAATACATTTTGACAATGTATATAAGCCCTCACAAAATATAAATAAATAAAAGCATGACTTTGACGCCTCACACCTTTCTGATACCATGAATCCAAACCATTTAAGCCCACTAAATATTTATATATATATATATATGGTTGAAATAGTTTACTGTCAAATAAATGCAAAGAGTACGCGACACGTGTTTCGCCCTCATTCTGGGCTCATCAGGCGTACACACTCCACTGCACTCCCTCTCGGGAATCGAACCTTGGACGTCAGCGCCAGAGGCGATGCCCCTCTACCCATACAATCAGATTGTGACACAGACTACGAATGCCGTGAATGTAATTACCCTGATCTACATGCTGTCAAATAAACGAACCACACGCCGTGGCGCAACGTTAGGGGCATCGCCTCTGGTGCTGACGTCCGAGGTTCGATTCCCGAGAGGGAGTGCAGTGGAGTGTGTACGCCTGATGAGCCCAGAATGAGGGCGAAACACGTGTCACGTACTCTTTGCATTTATTTGACAGTAAACTATTTCAACCATTCTATGATCTGCTCCTCACAAACTGAGGGCACCGTGGCGGATGTTAGCAGATTGCTGGCCAACCACAAGCGTTACCTGGTAGGTAACCACCCATACAATCAGATTGTGACACAGACTACGAATGCCGTGAATATATATATATATATATATACAGTCATATGAAAAAGTTTGGGAACCCCTCTTAATTCTTTGGATTTTTGTTTATCATTGGCTGAGCTTTCAAAGTAGCAACTTCCTTTTTATATATGACATGCCTTATGGAAACAGTAGTATTTCAGCAGTGACATTAAGTTTATTGGATTAACAGAAAATATGCAATATGCATCATAACAAAATTAGACAGGTGCATAAATTTGGGCACCCCAATAGAGATATTACATCAATACTTAGTTGAGCCTCCTTTTGCAAATATAACAACCTCTAGACGCCTCCTATAGCCTTTGATGAGTGTCTGGATTCTGGATGGAGGTATTTTTGACCATTCTTCCATACAAAATCTCTCCAGCTCAGTTAAATTTGATGGCTGCCGAGCATGGACAGCCTGCTTCAAATCATGTTTCGCGTACTCTTTGCATTATTTGACAGTAAAACTATTTTCAACCATTCTATGATCTGCTTCTCGCAACTGAAATAGGGCAACGTGGCAGATGTTAGCCGACTTGCTGACCAACCACAAGCGTTACCTGGTAGGTAACCACCCATAAAATCAGATTGTGATTCAGACTACGAATGCCATGAATATATATATATATATATATATAGTAAGAATGAAACAAAACAAAGATAAAGAGAGACAAAGATAACTGGCAGGTGATTTGACCAAATGAGACAAAAAAATGGCAGCATCAGCTCATCATACTCCCTGTTCATTTTTTCATATTTGTCACCATTACACAGGCACTCTAAATCTTTGTGCTGCCTAACTCTCATTATACAAAGCTCTACTACTGGATTTTCATTCTCTTATTTCAATAATTAACATAAAACTCTTGTACAATAATTAGGCTACCATACGTATCCAGTCAGTGAGATGGCTTGACCTATACTAGGCTATGTTATGAATTAATGATCATAATAAGATGAAGTAAAAGCCAATCAAAAGTTTGTATAAATTTAGTAAGGGATACATCATGTACATGAGTGGGTGAAGCTTCTATTGTTAACATGATGGCAAAAATACAACATTCACAAGGAAACAAAAAGATGCTGACATATCTTCTGAAACAGTTTTTTTCTTTTAAAGTTCTCTTCTGCTATAGTTTTTTTTTTTCTTTTATCTTATCATAGTCCATCTTTTAGTTAGTTTTGTTTGTGACAGGAATTCCAATGAAACTAAAGCGAAGTCCTTCCATACTGGTACAAATCATTATATCCTCTGAGAGAAAATAGATGTGACCTTAATAAACAAATGAATATCCCTAACTGGCACGTGTTAAAAGCACCCACCATAAGATGCTGGAGAGGGGTTAATTGGGAGCTCAAGTGGACCTCCTGTCCTTTTGTACTACATTTTCCCATCGGTCCTTTCCTTTTACCATTAGTGTCTTTTTGTGAGGCTCCCATTTGCAGCGTGGCTCTGCTCCATATTACAAGAAGTTTGTGGCATCAGCTCATCTTTCACAGAAGACAGTGGATTTGCTTGTGGTTTGGATTACAGTCAGCCATCCCAACCAGCAAAAATGAATTTAGCTGCAGCTCTCATTGCTTTCCCTGACTAGAATATCAAACCATTTTCTGTCCTCTATGCATTTTTAGTGTTGGCTTACACGAGGATTATTTGGAAAAGATATTTCCTGTGCTCAAGTTTATTGATTTTTTTTTCTTGCCAATAGTACTTTGCTTTATTGTGATTTACTTGAATTTGTCAGCCCACATGTTTTCATTTTCTATTAAATTATTTTTGTGGAACACATTATGGCTAAAATACTGGACAGTCTGATCTTATAGTGTAGAGCCTCCTTAAGGATGAGAGCTGTGCTTCAATGCATTTCTTTTTTAACAGCAAAAATGTTTAACTCATTCAGTAAGAGATGTGTTTAATATGACAGATGTGAGTCTCCTTTTTTTAGTGTTCTCTTTCACATTATCATTCACTCATCCTCCATTATTAGACCACCATAATGCAGTTCATGCTTGCTTGTATAGATCCTGACAGCACTGGAAAGAGGAAAGGAATTAGAACTGAACTGGATGCCAGTCCATTGCAAGGTACACTCAGGCACCAAGACCTGCAGCTGAGGCAGAAACCTTGACAATCTTGAAGATGTTTCTAGGTGAGATATTGGGACAGTTTAACTGTTAGCTAAACAAATGACCCTGATGGACTGAATGGTCTCCTCTCGTCTGTCAAATTTCTTATATTCTTAATTGTGTATTTTATTACTTGAAGCTTTAATTGACGCCGACAGGACACATAATACATTACGTTCATGATATTACAGCTCTCTGAACAATTTAAATACTAAGATGTATTCTTGATATCATTTTCATGATGATAGGAATTAAAGCATGTATTAAACATGGGGGCAAGGTGGCACAGTTTTAGCAATAAGCTGTCCCCTTGTCCAGAGATTATTCCTGCCTCCTGGAAGATACTTGCCGCGTAGCATGCGACCCTCAATAAAATAATTTAATGCATCAGTACTGTCTCTTTCAAACTTACTAACCCCCAATTCCGGTCATTCCTTTTCTTTCTCTACGTAACCAATTGCCACACAATCAGCTCTTTAATAAATGTCAAGCCATCTGTAAGCTTAGAACACTGATTCTTCAAAACCTTTAAGAACATTGAAATATCTTCGTTGTACATGTTTAATTATTCCATCCATCTATCCATCCAGGGTTGTGCAAGTCCTAGCAAGCATACAGCGTGAGGCACGAACAATCCCTGAATGGGGTGCCAGTTCATCGCTACCGCTGTCCACTGTGTCCACACCTTTAATTATTAACAATATACATTATTTAAATGAAGTTAAAAATTTATCTGTATAATGTAATATATATACTTTACTGCATTTCATCTTAAAAAGGATATCAAGAGTTCCAAGAAGATAGCACTTGGAAATCTAAATCGACTTAGAAACCAGTCATCATCATCTGTAAATACACGCTGTCTTCTATTGAATTGAATTGAATTCCTTTATTGTTATTGTATGGTACAATGAGATTTAATATGCAAATCCTCCATAAACTTATTTTCCTATAAAATGGTAAAATAACAACAGCAATAATAATAATAATATGATGAAAAAATGAAAAATATACAATATGAAAACATAAGTGACTCAGGTTGTGCAATATTACAACTGGTAATTGTACTTATAAGTACAAGCAGTTCTACTGGGAGCACTTGGACTGATTGACTGACTGACTTTTGGGATGAAACTGTTTTTGAACCGCGAGGTCCCTACAGGAAAGGCTCTGAATCGTTTGCCATATGGGAGAAGTTGAAATAGACTGTGCACATGGCACATGAGGCATTGTGTGCTGTAAAAGTTCTCCAGGGTAGATAGTGTATCCCAATAATTCTCTCCGCTCTTGACACAATTTGCCGTAGAGCTTTCCGATCAGCTGCTGTACAGCTTTGATTCCACACTCAGATACAGTGGGTTAAAATACTCTGAGTGGTGCACTGAGAGTAACAACGCTAAAGCAGCTTTGGTATTTGGAATAGTTTGGCCATTCTATGCACCATTATATGGTTACAGATTGATTACAATCAGATGCCTTAAACTAAAAAATGATATACAGTTCATTTCAGTGTATTTGATAAAGCCGCGTCAGGGATGTGAATCTAAAAAATAAAGGGAAACCACACAGGAACTAGCACTGCTTTGACACTGGGTGCAAAACCGAGCCAAAAACTTGTGTACGCAGTGGTTTGAGCTGGGTGAGAATATGTATGGCTTTACCGCAAGTTTAGTTTTTATACATCACGATATGAGCGTGGAAATGGGCATACACAACATTTTTGTGTGTATGCACCGTTTATACATAAGGCCCCTGGACATCAACACTAAGTGATGAATATCCACAACCCTGGTCTGCAACAGAAGTAAAATCTTGCAGTACTTCTTTATATTTCCTGCTGTGTGCCCCACTTAATGCAAACTATCGTCATTACACTAAAATCCAATTACCCTTCATTCTCTCAGAATATGGAACCAATGTAGGAAGCACTTTAAGACTGAAAAGCTTTTATCTGGTGCACCTGTACATAACAACCACCTTTTTCCACCCTCTTAAACATATACACTGTTCAATGTCTGGAAAATGTCCTAGAGTAAAACACTTAGAGACTTGTACATACTGTAGATAATGTCTTTGCATCCTAAGAACAATTACACTTGAAATACAACTTCTCAACAACACAATTCCTCCTGCCCAATTTTCCTCACCTTCCCACTTGTTTTATCAGTCTTGAAAACTTAGATAGCATCTCTACAATTTATAAAAATATTTTAAAGTCTCTTCCTTTAAAGTCACTAGAGTACTTCGGCAAAGGGGTTTGTTACTCAATATTTCAGAAAAGGAATGGAAGGCATTCATTCATTCAACTTAAAATCTTTTATCAAGTGCATTTATCTCATTTAAAATTGTCCATACTGTTTCCAGGGCAAGATTCAACCTGTGAACATTGCAGTCTAGCTCCAGCCTCACTGGGTCCCATGTTTTGGGCACTCACCAAATTAATATCTTTTTGGACAAAACTCTTTGAATGCCTATCAGTTAGCCATGTTATCACAATCCCTCCTAACCCATTAACAGCTGTTTGGTGGACTCCCAGATGGCCTTAAAGTGTGAGAAGAACAAACAAACTGTCATTTCCTTTACTTCACTACTAGCATGTAGACATACCTTGCTCAAATGGAAGAATCCCACCCCCACCTCTGTTAGGTCAGTGGGTAACCGATATTCTATACTACGTGAAATTGGAAAAAATTGAATTCTCACTTAGAGGATCTGTGCAGAACTTTTTCAATATATGGCAGAATCTAATCAATAACATTTTAGAATTAGCTTCCATTTGGGGAAAAAGATACCCTTCTTTTCTTGCTCTTTTTATAGAGTAGCTGTGGTTGCTGGCTCCTCTCACTTTCTCTTGGGTGGGGGCCAAATTTTGCTTTGATTTGTTAAATGTGTCTTGACTGTATGAAATGTTATCTGTTTCTAATTAAAATCAATAAAATATATACAAAAATAGTACATAATTAAAATATAATAAGCAAAATTAATAGAAACAGCACTAAAACATGAGGAATACTAATTCAAAACTGACAATAAATAGCAATTAAACAGAAAATAAACATTAGACAGGGAATAAACACTTGCTGTAAAATAACAGACTGTCCCTCCAACCACAAATTTTTGCCTGCCCCTAATCTTCCATCTCTTGACCATTTTCAAGTTTCGGCTTATTCTTTCTTTCATTGCAAACAATCTTTCTGGTGCACTCTTTCTGGATTTCTCATCCCTTGTATATACTGCAGTTGTATCCATCTTTAACAGCCTTCTGTACGTGCTGTTAATAAAACTGTTGTTAAATACTGTCAAATGAAACAAATAACAAAAACGAACGAGGGTAGGATTTTCCCAGGATGCCCCATTTAATTTTGTTGTGCAAGTAATGAAAATAAAACAAAGCTCAATTGTGCTAAACAAACAATCGACTCAGTGCTGTCTTAAAAAGGTCTGCTGAGCTCCATCATCCTCAGAAGCTGTTCTGCAATTGAATGGTGATTTCCGTGGGGAACTCTGGTTTATACACCGGTGAATGGCATGGTTTCAGCTGCAAAAGAACTGACCTCAGCAGTCTTCTGGGCTTTTCTCCTCCTCCATTTCTAAGGAGACAGAGAGAACAATGTTTGCATTAGTGTCACACTTAAATCTTTTAATGTATTCACCCAGCACAGACCTGTTAAACACTCCCTGTACCCGCATGTCTGACAATGTACATTCTCTGGAAAGTTTTAAAGGCACTGCCTCCCTACATGACTGTAACACCTTTTCATTTATTAAAATTATTTTAAAGTTAGGAATTACTGCAGGTTATCAATAAAGGCTTATGTTTATTGTTTATTGTATATAATTGAACCGAATGTTGCAATTTTTAAATTTATCAAAAACATGACTATAACTTTGTAACTATAAATATGTCTATAAATTTATTTACTGTGAATGTATTCTTTTTGGCATTGTAGGAAGAGAGGAGAGATTTATCTTGGTTAATTAATTATTGGTCTTGCCTTCGAGCAAGTAATTAAATAACACTCCAAGGCTCCTACTTTATTTATCTTATGTTTCTAGAAGATTCTCTCCAGTCGTTAGACCCATGTCAAGATAACTGAATCACCTTTGTTTTAAGAAACAGAACAAAACACATGGATTATAGAAATGTTATAACTGCATATATACATATATACAGTATATATATTATGACCACTGCGGTGGGCTGGCGCCCTGCTCAGGGTTTGTTTCCTGCCTTGCGCCCTGTGTTGGCTCCCCGTGACCCTGTAGTTAGGATATAGCGGGTTGGATAATGGATGGATGGATGGATATTGTGACCAATTTTGTGCAAATATACAATAGGCGCTGTAAGCTCTGTGAATTCAAACCTGGTGATCATGTTCTGGTTCTGATTCCATCTGACCTGCACAAATTCCTAGCGAAATGGCAGGGCCCTGCCATTATTGAGGAGCATATGGGGCCATTGAATTACAAGGTTAGAATACTGGGCTGGTGAAAACCATTCCAGATTTTACATGTTAATCTCTTGAAGGAGTGGCATGACCTGCAGGGGGTTTACGCTTCCTTGGTGCTGTTTCTCAGACCGATGTTGCCATTGGTGACGATTTGACTGACTCTCAAAAGACAGAGTTGTTAACTTTGATTGAACGGAACACTGATGTTTTTTCAGACTTTTCAGGCTTGACTAACCTACTAAACCGGGTGTTAGGGTACAGATGCGTCCGTTTCAGATCCTGGAAACGCGACAGAATATTGTGCGTAAGGAAGTCAAACAGATGCTGGCATTAGGTGTAAATCGTGAAAGTAAAAGTGACTGGTACAGTCCGGTCATATTAGTCCCGAAACAAGATGGTTTGGTTCGCTTCTGTATCAATTTCAGGCGCTTGAATAAGGTCTCTAAACTTGAGGCTTATCCAATGCCCCGTGTTGACGAGCTGTTGGAAAAACTGGGTCAGGTGACCTATATCTCCACGCTAGATGTCAGGCTGTCCTTGGAAGCTTGAGACAGGCTGGCTTGACAGCTAACCCTAAGAAGTGTAAGTTGGGAATGTCTGAGACTCATTATCTGGGCTATTCAATGGGCAGTGGTTTACTCCGGCCACAATTTAGAAAACTGGAAGAGATGCTTGCTTACCCACGTCCAGAAATGCAGAAACAAGTTCGTGCTTTTCTGGGGCTTGCTGGTTATTATAGAAGATTCATCCCTGACTTTGCAAATAGGGCTGGTCCACTTTCTGATCTTACTAGAGTCAGAAAGAACCGCCCTGTTTTATGGACAGAAGTTTATGAACATTCCTTTTGTGATTTGAAAACTGCTTTGTCTTCTTTTCCAGTTCTGTGGAATCCCGACTTCTCCAAGGATTTTGTTCTACAGACAGACGCAAATGCATTTGGTTTAGGCGCTGTCCAGTCTCAGGTTTTTGATGGGGAAGAGCACCCTATCACTTTTTTGAGTAGAAAATTACTTCCAAGGGAACGCAATTATTCGACTATTGAGAAAGAATGTTTGGTGATTAAATGGGCTGTGGAAGCACTTCGTTATTACTCATGGGGTCGAAATTTGACATTAGTGACTGATCACGCTCCACTTCAATGTTTATACCGTCAGAAAGATACGAGCTGTTGTCTCATGAGATGGTTTTTGAGCTTGCAACCTTACAGTTTTACTGTCAGGCATCGACCTGACTCCTGTCACGCCTATTTGAACCTGGTTTGGAGTATCGTTTAATTCATGAAAATGTGAATAAAGCTTGTAGCAGATGCCACATGTGCTATTATTCCGTGGGCAGTTTGCTGCGTCTTTGGGTGCATTGCAGGGAAGAAGGATGCTGTAAATACACCTTTAAGGGGGAGGTCATAACTCAGTCAGGGCGGTTGGTGTTGAAGACTTAAAAACCGGAAAAGAAAGGGAGAAAGGGAGACATCTTGTGGTGGAGCAAAGAGAAGAAACAAGGTAGCGAGTAAAGTATCTGCTGGAAAAAGTTCTTTTTTGAAGACTCAGCGACACATGGGAGACGCATCTCTGAAGACGGACTAATTTTTCCTTTGATTTCGCTGACGAATACTTGGACCGGTAGGATTAAACTTTGTTGTTATTGGCTCAACGGCCGGCGTATTCTGGTAGGGTTTCTCTTTGCCCTGAACAATAAGGACAGTAAACCCATTTGGACAAACTGGTTTCTCTTATTCATGAACATCGCGCGTTTAAACCAGGAAGGGGGGTTTCGATTGCTATGTATTTGTTTGTTTGTTTTTTTTATATGTAATATATATATGTGTTATTCTTTTGCTTCATCTTTATTTTGTGATATGGCTTGTTGTTAATGCTGAGCTGGGACTTGTGATGAGGGGTCAATAAAAGGATGAGCGTTGGTCATTTTGCCCAATAGATTTTCGATATTGAACTGCTTTACACTAGAAGTTTTCTAATCGTGCAGTAACTTGGGGTTTAGTTGTTCTTCCGGGGCAGTGGTACAAGCTGACAGAGGGGGTGTGAGCTGGGGTGCTGAATGCACTCCTAGAAGACACAGACGCTCCTAAAAAAAACCCTCTTAAAAACGCTGATAGACTACTTTGACATTGCTCCCTTACTTGCTGGGCTCTCTTGCGGCTGCTCTGTCGTATGATATGTTCCTCACCGGTACGCATACTTAAAAGCCTGAACAGCACCTGTCCTTTTTGCTGATTGCTTTGTTTCTCTCTCCCCCAGACATCCTCTGCTCCTGTTGTGGGTCCTGCTCCCGTTGTGCTCCCCTATGATGTTTGCCTATTCTTTTAAATGAGAACTAACTGCATACTGAGCTCATTTTATTTCTGAAAGAGACATGTTTGTTTGAAGTGTTTGAATAAAGTTCCTGTCTCTACAATCTCCTGTGTTTCTGTGCAAATCTGTGACCCAAGTGTGACTCTATATATATACTGTTTACTGGTTATTTAGAAATCTAATTTATCTTAACAAAGATAGATAGTTTTACAACACCAAGTCTTTTTAATTTGATGTCCAATGTTGCGTGGAGTTGTTACTCCTGGTTCAAGTGGAGGATATTTCTTGCATTGGAGTGCACTCTTTCTCTTTTCTGCATGATCCTTGGTTTGTAGTGTTCTGTAATGCTGCTTTCTTAGCTCACTTTCTGCTGTTAGGCCCTTCTCAGCGTCACCTGCAACTTCATAGGGAAAAGCATTTCTCTTTCTGGTTGAAGAATTTAGATGCTGAAGTTCACTTCTTGAAGTAATCACCTGCTTCTCAGCCCTTTCAAACTGATGGCACACAGTTTTGACTTGGCAGACTTGATCTCAGCTTTCTGGCCCACAGACACAAAAGATTGTCAGTTTGAGCTCCCCAAAGAGAGAAGGAGTGACTTATCAGTGTTTCAGTTTCAGAGATGGGTCATTTTAGTAAATGTTCTCAGGACTGACCCTGGGGTAGAGTGCCTGAGGGAATCCCCACAGTTCCCAGAATTCCCCACAGAATCTTGTGAGTGTGCTCAGAGAATGGGTGCAGCAAGTTTTAAGAAGGAATTCTAACCTTTCGTGATTGGAATAAAGTCACATCCAGTTATAAATTCAGGGTCTTCTCATAGATGAGTTATTATGTCTACCCCAGTTGTCATTCATTGAATTGTAGGTCTTTGTTCTTGTTTGAGTACATTTTTCGCCTTCTTACCTAAAGGAGTCTGAAGGGGGGGCTCTGGAAAGATTTCAGTTCAACTCTGATTAACACCCTTGTTATCAGATGAAGTATAGGCAGATCCTGGTACAAGATGATTAGGCAATGCCCTCGTTATCCTAAAACATGCTGTGGACATGAATGAATAGATAGATAGATAGATAGATAGATAGATAGATAGATAGATAGATAGATAGATAGATAGATAGATAGATAGATAGATAGATAGATAGATAGATAGATAGATGCATGCTGGTATACTGTATATGACTGTAGTCCTTTGGCAGTCCTAAATGCTTTCTCCAGCTAAGTGGTTACAGGCTTTCCTGATGGTGTGAGAGGGAAGAAGAACACACAGATTTGCTGCATTTACTGTTGTTTTATTGCCAAGTTTCCATTTGAGATTAAATAATTGCTATTTCCTGTTAATCATTATATTTTTACTGAAAAAACAAATTTGAATAAATATAAACTACACTAAATCTGGGTATTCATAAGAAATGTGATAAGTTCATTAATTAGGTTGAATTGCATAAGAAACAAGAAATTACATCATATATTTGAAATTCTAAAATGTGTGCTTTAATTTAAAAGTTTAAAGTCTAAGTATTCTTCATTGTAATAGAATTTTGTAATTTTTCACTCTGATAGAAGTACATAGATGGCTAGATCCCTAGTAAAGGATCATAAATCAAAATAACATCATATTCATAATCACTGACCTTGAAATAATATAAAACAATACCTCACATGCCTGTATTTGAAATTTGTCACTTTTAATCTCCTGCTAGTAGCTCTTAAAGAGTTTAGATCACAGATAAAATATTATCATATTCTTGATCAGCAGCTTTGAAACAGCATCAAATCACATCCCACATGCCTATATTACGGATCTCCATTTTTCAGAGTTTTGTGAAAAAAAAATAACTTTGACCTCGTGTATCCCATTAGGGGGTGAACCCCTAGGGTCAGTTGATGTAGCATGTATATGGATTATTTTTGCCAAAGATACCTATTGGTTTGTTCTTTATCAAAAATGTGTCATTTCTTGCTCAAAATATGGTCAAAAAATAGCCCTAAATATGAGTGTTTTTCAGGTCTAGGGGGCTTGCATAACTAGACATCAAAATGAGTAAAACAGTTACAGTATATAAAGTATACAGTATATATTAAAACAGCACTAAATAACATTTCATCAGAAGCCATTTAAGTTGTTGTAGATATAAAAAGAATAAATATCAGCAGCCTTCTGCAGTATATCACAAGTCAGTCTATTTACTAGCCTCAGATGAACAGACCCATCCATCCATCCATCTAGTCTTTTTGGTGGGTATCTCAAGCCAATGAATGCACTTTACGTGAACCTTGAACCGGGAGAATGAAACGACAGTCATTCTGCCCACATGAAACTCTGTGCCAGTCACATGTTTCTCCCTGCCTCATCTAGTGAATCATGAATACCAATGCAAGCAAAAGGACAGTCAGATGAGGCCCATCCAAAGCCTACTGGCACTTTAAGCACAGATGAAAATCAGGGGCGTACTGCCAGCTCTACCAGGTGTCTACAGTGCCAAGCTTTGGCTTCTGTGTCGACCTTGGAAAAGACCCCAGGATGGGATCACATGCCAGAAAAAGACAAACAGGCAGGAGGAAAAGTATGTGAGAGAACAAGTTGTAAGTAGGCGGCACAGGGCGGGCATGATGAATACAGGCCAGACGCCTCTGCAGCAGATTATCCTGGCACTTGTATGGGATGGCTAACAGTGGTTGTGCTTATTTTGTTTTTTGGGGAAGTGAAGTTAAATTGTTATACTGCTGTTGTTTGGCACCATAAACCCTGGGTATGGAGCAGTGCCAATAGGAGGCACAATAACTGTAAGGCGGAAAATGAAATCTGATTGAAGAAGGATTTGCACATATTGTGTTGTACACACCTTTTATATTACTAAAGATTTAAAGCCAAATTAGATAGATAGATAGATAGATAGATAGATAGATAGATAGATAGATAGATAGATAGATAGATAGATAGATAGATAGATAGATACTTTATTAATCCCAAAGGGAAATTCACATTCTTCAGCAGCAGCATACTGATACAATAAATATTAAATTAAAGAATGATAACAATGCAGGTGAAAAACAGACAATAACTATGTATAATGTTGAATGTTAACGTTTACGCCCCCGGGTGGAATTAAAGAGTCGCATAGTTTGGGGGAGAAACGATCTCCTCAATCTGTCAGTGGAGCAGGACAGTGACAGCAGTCTGTCGCTGAAGCTGCTCATCTGTCTGGAGATGATACTATTAAGTGGATGCAGTGGATTCTCCATAATTGATAGGAGCCTGCTGAGCGCCCTTCGCTCTGCCACAGATGTTAAACTGTCCAGCTCCATGCCAACAATAGAGCTTGCCTTCCTCACCAGTTTGTCCAGACGTGAGGCGTCTTTCCTCTTAATGCTGCCTCCCCAGCACACCACTGCGTAGAAGAGGGCGCTCGCCACAACTGTCTGATAGAACATCTGCAGCATCTTATTGCAGATGTTGAAGGACGCCAGCCTTCTAAGGTAGTATAACCGGCTCTGTCCTTTCTTGCACAGCGCATCAGTATTGGCAGTCCAGTCTAATTTATCATCCAGCTGCACTCCCAGATATTTATAAGTCTGCACCATCTGCACACAGTCACCTTTGATGATCACTGGGTCTATGAGGGGTCTGGGCCTCCTAAAATCCACTACCAGCTCTTTGGTTTTGCTGGTGTTCAGGTGTAGGTGGTTTGAGTCGCACCATTTAACAAAGTCATTGATTAGGTCCCTACACTCCTCCTCCAGCCCATTCCTGATGCAGCCCACGATAGCAGTGTCATCAGCGAACTTTTGCACATGGCAGGACTCCGAGTTGTATTGGAAGTCCGATGTATATAGGCTGAACAGGACCGGAGAAAGTACAGTCCCCTGTGGCGCTCCTGTGTTGCTGACCACAATGTCAGACGTGCAGTTCCCAAGACGCACATACTGAGGTCTGTCTTTAAGATAGTCCACGATCCATGCCACTAGGTATGAATCTAATCCCATCTCTGTCAGCTTGTCCCTAAGGAGCAGAGGTTGGATGTGTTGAAGGCGCTAGAGAAGTCTAGAAACATAATTCTTACAGCACCACTACCTCTGTCCAAGTGAGAGAGGGGATCGGTGTAGCATATAGATGATGGCATCCTCTGCTCCCACCTTCTCCTGATATGCAAACTGCAGAGGGTCAAGGGCGTGTTGAACCTGTGGCCTAAGGTGGTGAAGCAGCAGCCTCTCCATGGTCTTCATCACATGTGATGTCAGAGCAACAGCCGAAAGTCATTCAGCTCACAAGGACGTGATACCTTTGGGATTGGGGTGATACAAGATGTTTTCCAAAGCCTCGGGACTTTCCCCTGTTCCAGGCTCAGGTTGAAGATGCGCTGTAGAGGGCCCCCCAGCTCCGATGCACAGACCTTCAGCAGTCGTGGCGATACTCCATCTGGACGTGCTGCTTTGCTGGCACGAAGTCTCCTCAGCTCTCTGCTCACTTGCGCTGTTGTAATTATGGGTGGGGATGTCTTTCCTATGCTGGTATCAGCAGAAGGATGTGTGGAGGGTGCAGTACTCCGAGGTGAGAGTGAGAGTGGGTTAGGGTGGTCAAACCTGTTAAAGAAGTTGTTCATTTGGTTTGCTCTCTTCACGTCTCTCTCAATGGTGGTACCCCGCTTCGAGCTGCAGCCAGTGATGATCTTCATCCCATCCCACACTTCCTTCATGCTGTTATTCTGCAATTTCTGCTCCAGCTTTCTCCTGTACTGCTCCTTCGCCGCCCTGAGCTGGACTCGGAGTTCCTTCTGCACGCGCTTGAGCTCATGCTGATCACCGTTTTTAAAAGCCCTTTTCTTCTGGTTCAAAAGGCCCTTGATGTCACTTGTAATCCATGGCTTGTTGTTAGCATAGCAGCGTACAGTTCTTACTGGAACTACAATGTCCATACAGAAGTTGATGTAGTCAGTAGTGCAGTCAACAACTTCCTCAATGTTCTCATTATGAGATCCCTGCAGGATATCCCAGTCTGTAGTCCCAAAAAGTTCTCTCAGAGTATTCTCAGCCTCCGGGGTCCACTTCCTGAATGATCGTGTGGTTACAGGTAGGACTCTCACTTTTGGTTTATAGTGAGGCTGAAGCAGAACCAGGTTATGATCTGCTTTCCCAAGCACAGGCAGCGGGGTGGCGCTGTATGCGTCTTCAACGTTTGCATACAGTAAATCAATAGTCTTATTTCCCCGGGTGTTACAGTCCACATACTGGGAGAAGGCAGGTAATGTTTTGTCCAGCGTCACATGGTTAAAGTCTCCAACGATTAGCACAAGCGCCTCAGGGTGCTGCGTTTGTAACTTAGCAACAGCAGAATGGATGATGTCACTCGCTGACTCCTCGTCGCCCGAGGAGGTATGTACACGATGACAACAATGACGTGTCCAAACTCTCTGGGCAAGTAGTAGGGACGTAAACTTACGGCCAACAGTTAGATATCCCTGCAGCAAGTGGAGATTTTGACGTTAATGTGTCCAGAGTTACACCACCGTGTATTAACATAGAGAGCGAGTCCTCCTCCTTTGTGCTTCCCACAGGTACTTGCATCTCTGTCCACTCTAACTGTGCTAAACCCGGGTAGCTCCACGTTGGCATCTGGGATGATGTTATTTAGCCAGGTTTCGCAAAAACACAACAAACTGCATTCTCTGTAGGTCCTGACATTTTTCACCAGCGCAGCCAGTTCGTCGATCTTATTTGAGATTGAGTTTACATTCCCCAGAATCACAGAAGGCACCGAAGGCTTGAAACGCCACTTTCTCGCAAGCCGCTTCATTTTTAGCTTAGTGCCGGCTCTGCTGCCACGATACTGCCTTATTACCTCGTCAGGTAAATATGGAACCACACCGGCACTGGCATTTGTTCTCAGCGCTCGAAGTTGAGTACTTGAATAGGCGAGTCTCAGCGTGTAAAAATCCAAGCCCACGTTGTAAAAGTAAGTGTGTCCAGGGAACGAATCCACATAAAATAAAGTAATAGGAGTGATCAATAAATAAAAATAGAAAAATAAAAGTAGAAAAGTACACATACATATACAGTCATACACGGAGCTGCTGAAAAGGCTGCCACTCACGGCGGCGCCGGATGTTAAAAAATATTACCTCCACAAGCCTACATGCACAAATGGGTTCAAAAACAAGTAGACTAGATGTTAGGTTACACATTTTAAATGAGTGATTTGCTGAACAAGATGAGGGACCACCTGGCCGTACTGCATACAGCAACCACAGTTGTCCTAAATCCAATGAAAGTGAATCTCACTGAGATTAGGAGACTCTTTTTGGCCCAATTTGCGCCTACATTAGCTTTTTCTTAATGAACGCTATGGATGATGGCCATAACTTATTGGAATATTGCAACAGACAAGCAATGATTTATAAAAGCCGGAGAGAAGTCAGGCTGAGTTAGCAAAACTGCATCATTTCATCGCTTCATTTATTTCCTCTGCAAGTCAGAAATCTTTGAAATATCCATTGCTCTTTGAAAGCCATCTAAGCACTTAAGAGGAATTAATTTTAGCCAGCTGTCTCAGAAGGTGTGAATCCATTGCATTACCTGTCATCCTGTCACGGCAGGCAAATAAGAGAGATGCCAAAAGAAAGAGTGGCAAAAGCCCACATGGGAAAGGAGGCGGCATTTGGACTGTACTGGCCACTTTACGACAGAACTCAAAGCAGACGCTCTGCTACTGAGCATAAAAGGGCCATCAATCTCAACTCCCTGGAGTTTCATTAGGTGCCTTAAGGGATTAAAGTACTTATCAGGATGATTTTTCTAGTAATTTTATTTACCCTTCCATTTTGTAACTCTTTCAATATCATTCAGGTTCACAGGAGCTGAAGTCTGCCCTAGGAGAGTTAGAAGCAAGGCAGGAAAAAAAATCTGGGTAGGGATGCAATGTTAAAATAATAAGTAAATAAATAATAAAGTCCAAATAATATGTGAAGAGTAATTAAAAAATAGAGCCACTTTGTACTTTTTTAGTGCAGCCATTCCACCTACACTTCAGAACAGGTAATCCAAATGAAGCTAAGCATGTTTGGGCCCAGCCAGTACTTGGAAGGGATGCCAACCAGGAAAGCTTTGGTTGCTGTTGGAAGAGGTGTTGGTAAATCCAGCAAGGGGTGCTTAACTTGTGGTCCGTTTGTGGATCCCAGTGCCACAGGGAAGTGACGGAAAAATTTGGTGGCTATCAAAGATCCCTTGGTATATTTAAAAAAAACCAATAGGCTGCACCCGATGCTCTTAAGAATTTGCCTACCATGACCCTGTTGCTTCTGGCCACAGTACTTTACAAGATGAAGAAGGAAATAATATAAAAATAAAATTAGGCAATACTAATTAACAAAGAGTAAAGTAAGGTCTAATTGCCAGGGAGAACAGAAAAAAACAAAAAAAAAACTCCAGACGGCTGGAGAAAAAAAAATCTGCAGGGGTTCCAAGGCCACGAGATCACCCAGCTCCCTCTAGGCATTCTGCATCATAAATGATCTCAATCAGTCCTCATGGTTTTCAGGGTTCATGTGGAAGAATTTGATGATGATGGCCATGTGGACCTGTGGCCTTCAATCCATCATTGTAGGCACTGCGCGGTGTTTTCAGGAGGTGGTGGCGCAGATCAACAATATGGAAAAGTGTAAAAAGAACAGCAGAGAAAGTAGGGGTTAGTACAGATTTTGGAGCCATAAAAAGAGATAATTAAATACATATACAGAATATCAGGGTTACAGGGAAGTTTTTGCACTTTGTGAATTTAATCCTTTATTTTACTTTATGAGCTTTGCTTAACCTACAATGTGTTTTAATTTAACATCGTTTTAGTAATACAGTAGTTGATCAAGTGATAAATGCTGCTGCTTCAAAGATCCAGTGTCCTGCGTTCAAATCCCTCACCTGGTTATTGTGCTTGTACTGTTTGCATGTTCTCCTCAGATACTGTGAGTTTTCTTCTATGTTACCAATGTTATGACATGGAAAGTGTTGAAGATTCCCATGAGCAAAAGGACCAGGGGGGTATTTTTCGTACGTGGATTACTCGTTTAGCCGGATGTAATTGTTGACGATTTGGCCTGATCCTGGATCTGTCGGTTTTTCGAAACTCTTGCTGGATGTGTTGTCATAGCAACACATCCTAATCCTCAAACCTGCTCGGAGCAGCTTTGTTCTACGTAAACAAGGATTAGCTCACACACTTAATCAGTGCCCATGCGTGGAATTCATTCAGTCATGACTTCGCCGTTCATGAATGAGCAACCAATTGATATCGGTACGCAAATTATAAGAAGAGAATTTCATATAGAGAGGGGTTTGCGTGATCGGCAAGATCCTTTATTGCTCCCGGAGGAAATTCTTTTCGAAAGATACTGCTTTAGCTGAGGAGAAATATTGTACCTCAAAAATTTATTAGGACCTTATATTCGAAGTCAAACTCGGCGAAGTCGGGCTCTCACAACCACACAGACAGTATGCATTGCTTTGAGGTTTTTTGCAAGCGGCACTTTTTTTATATACTGTAGGCGATGCGGAAAATCTATCTAAAAGTGCAGTTTGCAAGGCAATTCGTAAAGTCTGTTTGGCTCTAAAAGATTTCCCTCGGGTTTTCATTGTGTTTCCTGGACACCTGTGTGTGCAGACAAAAGAGGTGCTTCATGCCATTGCAGGTAGGTAATACACAGGCTAAAACACCAACAGTTCCATAAAGAATCTCACAATCAGCCTAACATTCTCATTACCCAGGATTTCCAAATGTGATTGGGGCACATGGGACTGATCACAGTGGAGTTTGATCAAACATTATTTGGAAAATATACCTCTCCTCCTGATGAATAATCAGACACAGTGTCTTCATCAAATATTTGACCTTCGTCAATATCTCGTTGGTCAGACACAGGTTCAAGGGATATGACATTCCCTGCAACTGACCCAACAAAAAAAGAGGGCTATATGGAACATACCTATAGCACACATGGAGGACAAATATATGCAATGACCATCCTTTACCTGAAATGAAGTGACCACTGCATCCTGCCACTGGTTCTGAGGAGGAGCTTCCCCCTGGAATGCCCTCAGAGACAGGGTGATGGGCATTTTACTGGAGAGCCAACTCTTCTGCAGGGGTTAGGTCTGGACCGCATGGAGTTTTTTGCTTGTCTGCCTTCTTATTAGCTTTAAAATTAATGTTCTTTACATTATATATGATTCTTTATGTCATCAATTCTTTAAATAGTTATATACCAATATTTACCAGTTTGAAGTATATTCTTGTACTTCACTTTAACCTGTTCCCATGTTCTCCTTGTGCTCACGTTTGATCTGGAATTATGACATATTAAATAATAATTAATCTGACACATAGGAAATGAAACGCTGCTTTCAGTAAGTACAATGCACACGCGTTTAATTTGTCGGCCACTTTTTGTCAGCCGTCTTTTCTGGTTTGGGCTGCTTTTGCAGTGTTACCCTTTGTGCATATTAAATCTTGGAATTCTTCATGTCCTTCAAATGAAAGGTCTTGCTCCGCTTGTGTGAAAAAAAAATGCGTCCGTTCTTTCGTTATTTTGTTACAGCCTATCAAAGACTCGCTGATCAAGTTTTCTATATATGGGCTTTTCACTCAGCGCGGGTGCGCGCATTCATCTCGGATGATTAGATCCAGCTAGACTAATCTAATACACGGCTGCATTTGAAAAACCGACTTATCCCAGATGAGTTTCACTGGCATTAACTCATCCAAGATGAGGTATCTAATTTCGGATGATTTAAGCGACGTACGGAAAATACCCCCCAGGACTTGATGTGAGACAATAATCACAGTCAAAACTTGAGGGTAAGGGTAAAAATTACTGACAAGTAAAAGGAAACTGATTAATTAAAAGCAAAGATACAAGAAAACGATCAAGAATCAATCAAAACCAGACAATTATGAGGGGCCAAACAGGCCATAAATCATATATTTTTGTGCGTAATGGACCCTCATAGAAAATCATCAGCTGACACTAGGGTCAGATTGTTTTGAAGCTGCAAGCCACTAATAATGACAGAGATACCCTGAAGATGTGATCACAGCCATATTTATAAGTAGCGTCACATGGTAGCACAAGCAGGACAATGTGATCACATGAACAGTGTAAATCATGAAAACCAAAATGGTAAAAATTATGACTTTATTCATTTCATTTCAAAATGTCAACAATGTAATTAACTTTTAAATGTGCAGAAAACCTAGAAAACGCAGGCCTTGATTTGTGTGTATACTGCAGCTGAAAACGTGAAGGTTAGACTAATAGGTAACTCTAAATTGGCCATAGCATAAGTGTGCACATGCGTGTCCCTCCACAACTCTGAATTGGAATAAGTGATGGTGAAGACAGCAGACTAGAAGTGATATTAAAATTAGTTTGGTATCCCATACCAGGTGTGATTCAAACCTCTCCCTGGATGGGATGGTAAAATAAAGTAAGACTAGACGTCAGGTTTAAAAGGGAGCCCTCCATGTTCCCTGGAAAGATGCTGTTGCGAGAACATAGGGGCAAAACTTTCCTGGGAGGTGTAGAGGAGAGAGAAGTGACTGGTTGTACTGATTGTAAAAGAAAGAAGTTTGTTGAGAGGTATTTTCTTTAAAATAAAAACATCCTTGGAACTGTCACACACGTGTGCATGGGAGGCAGCTAACGGGTCTAAATGAGAGTAATTCCATGGCAGACCAGGGGGAGGCGGAGTGCACTGACCTTTTTTTGACCTGCAGACCGTTCACGGGAAATTCCGCCTGGCCCTAGTGACGCCACTTCCGGTGAAGAACCCACGACTGAAGAGACTTCCTGATCCGGCCCTTTTGATGACGTCACGTCTGGTCTGAACCTATGGAAGAGGACACTTCCTTTTCTGGCCTTTAAAGCCGCCATATTTGACTAACCTAGTCAGTTCTGTTTTGGACTCTGTTCTGAGCACATCAGTGCTAGCAATTTAAACATTTGCAGCCAGGAAATATTATACGGGTGGCTGCCCCAAACCTTTTTATGACTCTTGTGTCTACTTTTTGTGACAGAACTCAAACTGGACTCACAGTGCTTGTAACTGGAGCTTCTCATTTGGGTCAGTGACTCCCCCTTGTGGCCACACTGTCTGGCTATAAAAACCATACAAATTGCCTCAAACTAGGATGACAGAATTTCTGAAATTTTCAGTAATTTCTCAAATTATTCATTTCAATACTAATATAGGACAATTATTATATTAATATAAAACAGGTATATTATACAGAAATATGCCATTCACAGAAATGCTGAGGTTCTAAAGTCTATGCTAGCCAGCTGAATGATTAAGCAGAACTCAAGCATTAGTGTATCTCTTTTCCTTAAATATTGTCGGGATTCATAACAGGACCATAAATGATCCTTCTCAAACAGCTCATAATGGCAATGCGCTGTGCTTGCAGAGAAAGACTGGAAAGAAAAATCTACATAAAGCATATATCTAATATCTAGAAATAAGATAAAGAACAAACTTGCTGAGATGGATACTTTACTAAAACAAAAGTAAAAGTACTAACTTGCTCCTGACTGCGGTGCATCCTGGTATTTTGAAGACCACCAATCAAGGGCTCATGTGGCTCATCAGACTTTAAACATCAAACATTACCAGTATGCAAAAATTTTTTCGAAACCAAATAAAAAGGCTAAGTGGAGTTGGTCAGTGGTATTGGGTCCTAGTCCTAGTGGGTTGGACAATGACTGACTGACCAAATTTTGCAGCTATTTTGTAACTACCTAGTTCTAAATGTCAGAGTATTCACCATCGACAAAGCTGGGATGAACTTTGAACTTTGTAATATTCAATTGGACTAAACTGCTTTGATAATGGGGAATGCAAAGTGATGCTCGATCAGGTTTCCTTTTTACATTTTACTGATGTTGAGTAAAGTGGGGCTAAATTTTTCACGTTTGTGTCTTCTAAGGTTCTGCATTACAAATCTCCAGGAGAGAATTTTCAAGGAATAGTCTGCATGCTCATCTTTTTGTCGTCATCCACATGAACAGATCAGCCAGTAAATAAAGGCACATTTTTTTTATATTCTTCGGGCATCATAAGTAAACATTATATTGAATCAAACCCATAAGGCTGGAAAGAAAACAATCATTCTACAAAGCGCTCTTCTGGCTCACAATGCTTATTTGATAAGGGGCTGCGCAGAAAGTCTTAAGATGAGGACATCATGCACCCCCACCTTTCCACAAACCCCCAGGCCTAAGCATTGTGTCCCAATTTGTGACCCACAAAAGCCAAAGCCAATTCACTTCTGGCAGGGATTCAGCTGCTTGCCTTCAAACCAACCCTTTCTTCTCCCTTTAATCAGCAATTGTTTTTCTTTGTGAAAATATTGCTGTCCAGTTTTTGGTTAATGAGAAATCCTCATTAATGTTTAGAGTTTACATCCATCCATCCATCCATTTTCCAACCCGCTGAATCCAAACACAGGGTCACGGGGGTCTGCTGGAGCCAATCCCAGCCAACACAGGGCACAAGGCAGGGAACCAATCCTGGGCAGGGTGCCAACCCACCGCAGAGAGTTTACATTAAAAAGTCAAAGCCAACCTGCTAAGCTAAAACTCAGCAGCATACTCAATGAGAAGTGGTTTAGAAACTAAATGCCATGTTTACCTGATTCAGTATGTGTGTGCATTTCACATGTTCATTATGATAGCAGGCACTCATTAAGGCTTGGCTGGCAGTGCATCCAGCAGGGAGTGTTAGCTTTCTGAATGGATCAGGCTCAGTTCTGGGAATCATACTGTTGGAGAGGTCGTTCTGCTTACAGTTTCATATCAAAGACACAACAGTGACAAAACAACCACGCACACAAAAAAAAAATACAAAAATAAATATCACGACACAAGTAATATTTTTATACTTAGCTTGTATTAAAGAATGTTTTTCAGCATCACAGAAATGGATCAGTGCTGCTAATATTGTCTCCTGCTTTCTCTGTAGCACTGAGCTGTCCCCAGGAAAAGAGGCCTTGCCCTGCCCTACAACAAGCAGAATAAGCCCCACCCTTCCAGACTAGGGTGGGGGGTTATTTAAACAGACAAGCCGATGAGAATGGTGTCATTTGACCAGCCATGATGGATGAGATGGAGTTCCTTAGCACCAGAAAGTTTTTCATTAAGCTTTCACAGCATTCACTATTGTTTCTGTTTTTTCCCTCTTCACCCAGATAAATTCTTGTTGGAAGGGGTTAGAGCTGGCTTTGAACCGAAAAAATCTGCTCCCAAGTCCAGATTTTCTGTAACTTTATATATATATATATATATATATATATATATATATATATATATACTGCGGTGGGTTGGCACCCTGCCCGGGATTGGTTCCTGCCTTGTGCCCTGTGTTGGCTGGGATTGGCTCCAGCAGACCCCTGTGACCCTGTGTTCGGATTCAGCGGGTTGAGTAATGGATGGATGGATGTATATATATATATATATACATATATATATATATATATATTGTGATGGGCGTCCGTCCTCAGCCATTATCTGGTTGGGATGCCAATGAAATGGAAGGACAGGGGGAGAGAGCATTGCTGAGGGCAATACCTACCCTGGGATGCTAGATGGCAGCCCTCATGGGCGGCTGTGGCACCACAGATTCCCGCAGGGCATGTTCGGAGCTGGAGTTTGATGGAGCCTTGTTGGGTTCTGTGGGGGCCGCCCAGGGAAGCTGCAGAGCTATTCAATGGATTTCAACCACACCTGAGAGTGATTCCAGGTAATTCTAATAAACCACCTGGAACACTCCCAGATGCTGAATAAAAGGAGCCGCCTCACTCCATCCGGCGAGCCAGAGTTGGGAGCAAGTGGGCGAAGCTTGCCGGGAGAGGAGTAGAGGCAGAGGAAGAAGAAGGAAAGGAAAAGGACTGTCTTTTGGTGTTGGTGCTTTGGAGTGCTATGGAGACCGAGGAAAAGCACTTCTCAGCTGTGAATAAAACGTGTGTTGTGTGGCAAACTCATGTCTCTGCCTGTCTGTATCTGGGTTGGTGGAGCTGTACGCACCGGTATTCCACTATATATATATATATTGTAGTACCTGGCTGGGGTTCATGCCCGGCCGGGATGCCCAGGAGGACAGGAGGAGGGCTTGTGCCTCCTCCAGAACACAAGGGGGCATCCTCCCTGGTTGCTTTGGGGGCCACGGGTACAGAGCTTGGAAGCTCAAACCTGTAGGGGCCCGTGGTCACCGCCAGGGGGCGCCCCGATGCCTTGGGAGCCCTGGACCTCAGCACTTCTGCCACACCTGGAAGTGCTGGGGGAAAGAGGATTGGGGACACCCGGAGGACTTCCGGATGCACCGCCAGAGCTTCCGCCACACAGGGGTGTGGCTACAGAAGCTCCTCAGGATGCACCTGGAGTCCATCCGGGGTGTATTAAAGGGGCCGCCTCCCTCCAGTCAATGGCAAGAGTCAGGTGGAAGTGGACGAAGCTTGGTGGAGAGGAGTGGAGGCGGACCAGAGACTGTGAGAAGGCATTGTGTTGTGGCCAAGGACTTGAGGGGTGATTGGTGCTGCGGAACTGGGTATTGTGCACTTCGATGGATGAAAATATTGTAAATAAACGTGTGGTGGGTGAAATCAACATGTCTACCTGTCTGTGTCCGGGCTGTTCCCCACTATATATATATATATATATATATATATATATATATATATATATATATATATATATATATAATATATTAGAATAAATAAACACGACAGCCAGTCACTCAAATTTTTGGGGAACCGCCCAGCATAATGTCCAGAGGACAGATCAAAATAATGTTGTCACAAAATAGGGACCAACCAAACATTCGACAAAAAAACAGTGCAAACACAGGAGTATTTATACAGAACTAAAGATGGCTACAGGAAATTAAGAAGGGGAAGTGACATCATGGTCTCGACTCGTATGTGATGTCATCCGGGAGGGACGGAAGGACTTCTCATCTTTGTTTCTGCAGGAAAAGAGAGAGAGAGGTTAGTGCCCTTCTGTAGCCCTTCGTCTCGCGATCTTTTACTCACCAGAGAGTTTGTTGACTGCCTCTGAAGCATGTGTGTGTGACAATATACTCGTATATATATTATATATATATATAACCCTTCCTGGGCTGCACTGGTGCCTCATACTTCCCCACGGCTTCATGGGAGTTGAAGTTTGGTGCAGCCCTGTTGGGATCTGCAGGTGCCACCAGGGGGTGCTGCAGCAGGAGCTGCTGAGCATTTATGGGCAGTCCTTCTGTCACACCCAGAAGTGCTGCTGGAAATGAGTCATCAAGCAAAGAGCACTTCCGGGTGCATTATAAAAGGAGCCTGCAGCCACTACTCCAGGAGCCAGAGTCGGGAGGAGGGAGACAAAGCTTGCCGAGGAGAAGTGGAGGAGAAAGAAGAGAGAGAGAAGGAAAAGTATTGTGTTTGTGCTTTGTGTTTGAGACTGTTTTGTGCCTGTGGGAAATGAGGAAGGTGTTTCCCACGAGGTGAAGAAAAATAAAAAACATTTTATAAGTGTGCCTCCTGCATCTGTATGAGTCAGGTTGGATGGCTGGTATGCCCCCTAGCAGTTTTGTCACTATATATATATATATATTGTCACAGGTGGCTGGGTGCGACCCGCAATCAGCCGCCTATTTAAGGAGCCGCCGCCCGGCAATCAAGGCTGGAGTCGGGTGAGGAGGTGGACAAGGTCAGAGGAGGCGGCAAGGAGAGGCCCTGAGTGTTGTGTGAAGAAGAAAGGAAGGCTGTTGGAAGAGCCAGGACGTTGGGTGACTGTGGGGGTTTGTTGGTGTGGTGCATAGTGACTTTTGTATATAGTATGATTAGTGTAAATAAACGTGGTGATGGAGGAAAACGTGTCTGCCTGTCTGTGTCCGGGACGCACGCTTTCACAATATATATACATACTGTATATATGCCATGGATGGCCTGGGACCCTGCCCAGCCGGAACACAAGGGTTATGGAAGGACTGGGAGAGAAAGAGAGTGGTCAGGGCATTATACCCCTGGGTTGCTGCGGCGCCACGGATTCATTCCTTCAGGGCTTTATGGGAGTTCAGAACAGCACTGTTGGGTTCTGGGGTGCTGCAAGGGGGGTGTTGCAGGGGCTGTGGAGCCCTACTTAGTTGGGATTCTGCCTTACCCAGAAGTTCTTCTGGACCACAGTGTTGTGACCCCAGTAGTACTCCTGGGTACTTGAATAAAAGGAGCCAGCTGCTACTACTATGGGAGTTGGGAGGGAAGGAGGGAGGTAGATAAAGCTTGCCGGAGGAGGAGTGGAGGCGAAGAAGAGAGAAAGGGAGAAGAAGAAGAAGAAGAAAAGTACTGTATTACTTATGCTTGTTGCTTTGTACCGTGCTGCTGTGGGAAGTGAGGGAAAAGCGTTTCGCCACATATAATAAACATGTACTGTGCTGCAAAACTTGTGCCTGGTGTCTTCTTGTGTTATAAGAATATAAGCTCTTATAATTTTATTGTTTGCATTGCATCTGGGGCTGCCAAGATAAAATCTAACAATGACCATGAATTACATCAAACAGGTTAAGAAAATGGAAGGTTTGTAGATGTGCCAAAAATGATAAAAAATGCAGAAAACAAATGAATGTCTCAGAATGCCTTATAAAACAATTAATACAATTCATCCTGTCTGACTTTTATTTTTAAATGCATTATTATTTCAAATGGAATGATGGCTCACCTGTTGCCTCAAAATGGCTCTGGCTCCTCGAGGCTTCCAGCCAGATATGGCAGCAGCCGTGGAAAATGCTTACATGGCTGGAATGCTGATGTGTTGTTCAATATTTCCATTGATCTCGGCTGAAGTCTGCTGCTTAAAGATATAAATCACCGCCTGTATTAAGTGTGCAGTCCTGCATCTCCTTACAGTTCTAAATTCAAAAGATCTGCCTTTTGTTATCCTCTGTGACATGCCATCATCTGCGAAAATTAATTTCCACTTTCACAGGGAAAATATGGCAATGCAGAGTAAATAAAACACCCAAAGCACCCTTTAGATCATGCAGGTTATGTTATTGAAGTGTAACCTGATTTACATTAACACTTGCTTATTATATGGAAACTTTTTAAGTGAATTTAAGCAATTTCTATCATTAGTAATTGCAGAGGTATAATCATCTTTCTATATTCTTTAGATTTTGTGAATAGTTAGTTTTCTAAGGCTCCAACTGGATTTACCTTGACAGGAAAGTTTTCTGTATTGAACTGTAAGGGAATTTTCTATATTTTATCTTTATGTGTTACTTTTCCAAGGCGGAGATGATGAGATTGCATGATCATTTATTAAAGTGTTTAACTCTTTAATCAATTTAATATTTTGGTATTTTCACATACAACCTTTCCTCTCCACCTTCCCCATCCATCATTCCCTTGCATATCACAGACCACTTTTTCATTTCCTTTTCTGTTGTTCTATCTTCTCCCTCTCTTCCACCTTAACTTCCAGATGTCACAGGGTGAATAAATCTCTGCTTTTCTAGTTCTATCTTATATGCACTCCCTTCTCCCCATTTCTTTGCCCAGCTCTCGGTAGACTCTGCTACAAGTACTCTCTTTTATTTTGTATCTTCTTCTTTTGACTGACACTTTCCAATTGTCTGTTGACCTACTCGTATCATTCCTCCCCAGTCCTGGCTATGTCCTACTTTCAATTTTGTTTGCAGGGAACTAAGCTCAGATGAAAGTGCTTGGTGTAAGAAGAAACTTTTGTCCCTCCTGAATAAGTATAAGTCCTTTCTGTTTTCCTTCTCTACATCTCTGCTATCTGCAAAGAAATCCTTCTATCAAAACTTAATTTCATCCTCTGAAAGAAATGCTCTCCATCTCTTCTCTACCTTCAAGTTTCACTTAAGTCTTCCTGCTACTTTAAAATCTTTGTCATTCTCTCCTAATGATTTTACTTCCTTCTCCTCTTCCAAAGTCACCAGTACCCAAAAACCAAGAGTTCAAGTTCGCAATAATATCCTCTGAGTTCCCTCTGTGTCTTTCTTCTCTTTCCTACTTCTCTGCTGTAAATGACTCTTGACAGTTCTGACCTGCTCTGTAACCACAGACCCACCACCTGTGCTCTAGAATCCGTCTACAGTTCATCTCTCCTTCCTTGATCCTTTACATCTCTTCTCTTTTCAATGCCTCAATGACCCCTGTTATCTTCCCTACTGATTTCAAGAAGTCTCATGTAGTCCCTGTTCTCATGAAAATCTCTCTCTCAGCCCATCTAGCGTTGAGAACTATTGTCCTGTCTCTCTTCTGTCATTCCTGTCTAAGACCCTAGAATGCATAGTACATAAACAACTCTTTTCATTTTTTATCTGACAATGATTTACTAGTTCCATATAAGCATGCATTCTGCAAGGTTCACTGAATTGAAACTGCACTGTTTTCACTCACTAATGCTCTTAGATCTGCTTGAGCTACTTTTCTCTCCTCTGTTTTTAACTTCCTTGACCTTTAATCAGCCTTCGATATGGTTAACCACTTTCAGCTTATCTCTTCCCTTAATAAACTTGGAATTAGTGGGTTTGCTTTGGACTGGTTCAGATCCTACCTCTCAGAACAATCTTTTTGTGTGTCCTGGTCAAACGTTTTGTCTTCTCCATAGAATCTTTCTATAGGTCTGCCTGAAGAATCGGTATTAGGTCAACTTCTCTTATCTCTTTACATTTGTTCCTTAGGCAATGCCATTTCTTCTAATGGCTACGTCTACCACCTCTGTGCTGATGGTGCACAAATTTTCCTTTCATTTCCCTCTTACACTACACAGGTTTCAGGAAAGATCTCCAGATGACATTCTGCAGTCTCATCATGAATGAATGATCACCTTAAACTTAACCTTTCAAAGTTAGACATCTTGTACTTAGCCTCTGATTCTTCTTCAGATTTGTCTCTAAACATCACCTTGGAAGATATCACCCTTTCACCATCAGTCATGGTCAAGAATCTTGGTGCAACTCTGGACTCCTCACTTTCATTGATTGAACATATATCTTCAGTGAAACAGACCGGTCATTTCCTTCTTCATAATATTCAGAGGAATTGACTCTTTCTCAATAATTATGCCATGCAACTGCTTGTTCGGGTACTGGTTCTCTCTGAGGTGGACTATTGTAACTCTCTCCTGGAGGGACTTCCTTCACCTGCAATATCATCTCTCTGACTCCTCCAAAATGCAGCTGCTCGACTGGTATTCTCTGTTCCTCTCTTTACTCATTACTCCTCTCCCTCTGTCTCTCTATTAGCTTCCATTTGCTGCAAGGATCCAGTTTAAAACTCTTTGAATGGTTCTGCTCCTCAATATCTCCAATCCTTGGTCTCTCCTTATGTCTCCTCAAGAAGTTTGTGATCTGCCTGTCTGCTGCCCATCCCTCGTCTTTCCAGACATGTCAGGACTGGACGGTGGTGCTCTGTTCTTGCTCCAAAGCTGTGAAATTAATCTTCTTTTATCTATATGAACTGCAACCAATTTACATGTGTTTAGGTTTCTTTTGAAAACATACCTTTTACTTAAATATTTTGGAACTGCTTAGTTTCTCTCCTACAGCATAGTTGCTGCCACACTGACAATGAGAATTTGTTTGTATTATTCTAGCGTTAGGTATAATTATGTTGTTCTAATTCCCTTGTGCTCATTCTCCATGGCTTTTGATGTTTGCACCTTTATTCTTCTATGTATTTAACTTTCTTTGCAAGCTGCCTTGGATTAAGGTATCTGCTAAATAATTAATAATAATAATAATAATTAATCTAAAATGCTGAAAACAATAAGATAGAGCAAAGGTAGTTGTTAAATTTGACAGACCCAATGTTTAGAAGTTATGTAATGTGCTGCTGAGTTTACTCTTTCCCTAAATATTTTCAGGATTACAGACTACAATCCTTCTACTCCAAGGGCAATTCAGGAGTTTCTTTGTGAAATTATTGCTGACTAAAGTGTTTAATCCTAATCAGTGCTAAGGATTTCAAAAATATTAGCAACATAATCCTACACATATTTGGCACCAGAAGTGGGGTGAACGCACTTTGAGTAGCAATTATTCATCCCTCCACTTTTTAATTAATTTAACCAACTTTAGGGTTGTGAGATTCTAGGTTCTATTCCAACAGCATTAAACATAAAGAGGGAACCAAACCAGGGTGTTGCCTCAGTCCAACACAGGGTATATCCAGACAAACGCACTCTCCTCCACAGAGATGGTGTTTAGATAGCCATTTACTGCTCTGTCTTTGAAATGAAAACCAGAGTACCTGAGGAAAACCCTATGTTGACTTTGAGAGGAGGTGTTAACCCCATTTAGATGGTGACTAGTTACAGGATTCAAATTCATGAACCAGTGATCAGCATTAAGTACTGTGCCACAGTGCCACCCAGGGTTCAGATCTGGCATATGCCTTAACAGGCCTGATGTGGATCATATAATTTCCCTTTATTTCTTTGTAAAAGCCAAGTGTTTGCTTAATGTTGCATGCTGATGAGCTTTTGAATAAAAGAAATTCTCTGTTTCTTCATATAGTGATACATGAAAAGTCACGACTCTTGAGACAGATCACAGTTTCTATTTCATAATATCAATTTCAATAATTATAATTTGCTTACACTCTCCACTGACTTTCTGGTATGTTCCACTTCGTAATTCAATTTTCCTGATTAATCACTTGAAAATACATTACTCTATACATTATATCATGCAAAATAAATTTTCCATGCTTTCAGGGTCACACTGCCTGGCTAGTTAAACTTGGGCTGAGCTTAATTTTATTAGATTGGTTAACTATGCAGAATGTCAAGTTCCTCGCGTATCTTCATTCTGTGTTACCCTTGACAGCAAGGTGACTGCTACCTCTTGATTAATTTAATCAAAACCCTTACTGGTGTATCAAGTAGGATGAGAACAGAATTTGCGAATCGAGGAGGTTTCACCCTGTCTTGGGTTGGTTCAATGCCTGCACCCCGCAGTCCAGTAATGGTTGGTGCAACTTTCTCTGTGTCGGGTGCACTTCGAATGACATTTTCTTCACAGCCAAGTAGCTTGGAATGAGGGGCCTTGGCTCTTACACAGCAGGACACTGCTTGCAGTCACATTTTTATAGTCATACTTGCACAGTTAAGATTGAGAGTAACAGACCCAGTACACCTTCATACTGTGAGGTTACTGCTGCCCGAGTTTCTTTCAGAGGAGATTAGCACATTTTCATCCCTTTTCACTTCCACTGCTTTTGATGCCAATGAAGTACTTGCCTCATCTTTGTTAGTTAAGCCAGGTTGTGAAGACACCTCTTTTCCTGGGCAGATTTGGAATAGTCGTATCCCACACTTACCTCAGTGGATAGGTTTTCAAGTGACTGGACTCACCAAGATAATTGCTATATGGTACTGCTGTACTGCTGATTTGATCAGGTCTTAGTTCATCCTAGCCATTCTTCTGCAGGAACTCCTATTACTTCATATTCCTGATTTTAGGGTTAGTGGCATAAAATGTCCCTATACAGCAGGCGTTAGACACAAGGCTGCATCAAACCTTGTACAGGACACCAGGGGCCTCATGTATAAACGGTGCGTACGCACAAAAATGTTACGTATGAACGTTTCCACGCTCAAATCGTGATGTATAAAACCTAAACTTGCCGTTAAGCCATGCACGGTGTTCTAAGCTTACAGATGGCCTAACGTCTATTACAGAGCTGATTGTGTGGCGATTGGGTATGTGGAGAAAGAAAAGTAAGAACAGAAATTGGGGGTTAGTACGTTTGAAAGAGACAGTATTGCTACAATAAAGTATTTCATCGGAGGTCGCACATGGCTCAGCAAGCATCTTGCGTGAGACATGAACAATCACTGTGCCACCATGTTCCCATGTTTAATAACATGCTTTAACTCCTATCATCTTGAAAATGATATCATGTATACATCTCAGTACTTTAATTATTCAAAGAGCCGTAATATTACGAATGTAATGGATTCGTGTCCTGTCAGATGACGAGAAAGCCCAGAAGCATGTAGTGATTCATACACATAGAGCACATAGAAGATCAAATACAAAACAAAGCATTTAACGTGCTACTTTAGTTACGATGAGATTTGAGAAACTAGTAAATTAAACGATTTTAAGATAAAGTTTATGATGTTCTACTTTAATGACAAAATAAACTATGTGATTAAAGTGGAAATTTTGAAATTAAAGTTGATATTTTGTGCTTTTTTCCCACTGTGTGCCTTTTTTTTTTCTCTGTACCCTAATAAGCTTTCATATGACACTCAGATGGTGGGCTACGACTCGCCTTTTCACGGCAACTTTGATATGTGACAACTTCTTTTTTATTTTGGGCACTGTGCAACTTTGTGAACTTGAGCTTTCGAGTTTCTCCGACATGCTATGTCACTCAATCAACTTCCTTTTGTTGATTATATCACTGTTTAAACCAACAAATAGTGATTTTTCCTTTGCCTCCACTTGGTATTCACTGAAATTCTTCTATTTTTCCCTGTGCTTTTGCCATTGTTTTTTCACAGAAGGCTGAGCTTAAGGGCTATTTATATTGATTTGGATATTCAAAGACGCATAATTCTGGGAGGAGTTGGGGCGGGACAGCAGGCGCATGCATGTGTGTTACTTTTCACACTGACCGGGATTTATGGAGCGGAAGAATGTGGAAGTTGGCGTACGCACAGATTTATGCATCTGGATTTTTTTGTGCGTAAGCACATTACCACTTTTGTCCGTATGTCATGTTATAGTGTTAATTCTACGCGCGGTGTTATACATGAGACCCCAGGTCATCACAAGGCACTCACACAGTAATTAATGCCAAGGCAATTTAAGTGATCTTTCAGACTTTGGAGAAAACCAGAGTGTTCACAGAAGACACACCCTGACAAAGGGAGAACATGCAGAATCTATAGAGTCAGTGGCCAGGCCAAGAATCTAATAGGATGCCTGACACTGGGAGTTACCTGCAATAATCATTGTGCCACCATACCACTTTGCTTCAGATAGCACCATTAGCTAAATCAAAGTGGTGCAGATGTAAGCTGTGATTTGGGGTCAGACTGGCTCAAGAATCAAAACTGGTCCAGTGCAGAGTGGTGAGTGACACCATCCTCTCACATAAAAGCATCTTACGAAGGTTATGACTTCTACTCACCCTCAGTGAGTTATGATTGTTGAAAGACAGGCATTAATCAAGGAGAAATGGTTTAAATAAAAATACAGAGGCCTGCTTCAATGACCTGTGTGAAAGTGCTTTCTGGTCTTCTCATTAGAATTTACATGAGAACCTATCATATGAATAATTAATAAAAACTAGAGGGAAAAGATTCTGGGTTAATTTAAGGACACATTAGTTATAAATTAGTGAATTTAAGGGCATATGTTTATAAAATGGGGGAGCACAGTGACTAAGTGGTTGGCGCCACTGCCTCACATCATGGGAAGTTGGGGTTCAAATCCCAGCCTGTTTATCCTTTTTCTTAAATTTTCACATCTTCTAAGTCTCTCTGGATTTTTCTCCATGTATTCAGGCTTTCTTCCCACATCCCAAAAGGTAAAGTTGGACCAGTTTAACTGTTTTTTTCACCAAGTGTTACAGTTTTTTTCTGACATCCCAGAAGGTTATGTTGGACCGCTTGGCCAGTGCTGTACAACAGCAAGCAATTCTTTTGAAAAAAGAAAAATAAATCTTGCATTACTCATGTTGCATAAAGCACATTTTTGTTATACAGTTGCTTGCTTAAAAATTAACTATTTAATGATATCTTAGCAAAAAACCATGTGTTTTGCACATTTTGAGCATACAACTGGATAACTGATATGAGGATTATGTGACACGAGTAAAGTGAGATATTTTATCTTCTTCTTATGTATGTTTTTCACTTTGTTTGCCATTGTACAGCATTGGTCACTATTGACTTCTGTTATAGTATATCGCAAAATTCTGTCCATTCTGCATGAACACATGAGATTACAATTTTTCTTGGATCCAATACAAATTACAGGAGATAAACAATTTTCAAGAACATAGTTATTTTGGGGAGGAGTATTCATTTAAGCAGGCTTAAAAAATGGAGGGCTAAATAATAAAATAAAATGATTCAAAATAGGCTGCTGCAGTGACGTGGATTAAGGGTGTTAGAAGAGCCACCTTGATGTACAGATGTCATGCAGTTTCACTAAAAGGCTGTGGAAGCAAAGAGCTGCTATTATTATGAAAACTCAAAGGGGACAACACAAACAATATTGCAGAGACTGCAGAAACGTAAACCTAAATGACCTAATGACTTAATAAATGTGCTACTAATATTAGATCACACATTCAACATATGGTGAGTTTACTAAGTTATTCTTATTTTTCTTTATTTTCATTTATCTGATGTATTTTTAATTACCTATCTGAACTAATCCTATTCCTCATTATTACAGGTTATCCAGGCTTTACTAAAATGGCAAGTGCAAAAGTCCCTGAAATTGTTGTAAATTGGATTTGGGTTAGATTAAGTAACGATAATCTCAAAAATATGACCTAAATTGACTGGCGCCACTGACTGAAAGTATATATTTTTCATTTTCAAAATAAAAAATTTCCTACTTTCTTATTAGCTCAAGTTCAAATGTATTATGATGTGCATAACTTATAGTACAATGAAATATTTTCTTGCATGTCTCTTCAGAACAGAGACGAGATAAACTGCTTCATTAATATACTGACTATTAAGATATTAAGATATATATATATATTGTGGAAAGCCAGCCCTCGGACACAGACAGACAGACACCAGAATGTCCAAAACACACACGTTTATTAGTTCTCTAAGCACCACAATGCCTTATCACCAACAACTGTCTCTTGTCTCTCTTTCTCCTTCTCTGACCTCCACTCCCCTCCTCACAAGCTCCATCTTCTTCCTCCCAACTCCGGCTCATCTACTGGAAGGAGGCGGCCCCTTTTATAATAACCCAGATGGGCTCCAGGTGCTCCATCCGACGACACTTCCTGTTGTGGCGGAAGTGTCAGATGAGCACCCGGAACCACTCCGGGTGCCCCTGGGATTTCTTCCGGCAGCACTTCCTGGTGTGGCGGAAGTGCTGCCATCCAGGGTTCCATAACCGTCCGGGGACCCCCTGGCAGTGGCCACGTCCTCCCATAGGGATGAGCTTCCCAGCTGTGTTCCAGCGGCCCCCAAGCAGACCAGGGTAGGTGCCCTCTCGTTGCCCAGGGAAGGTATCGTCCCTCTCGTGGACCGCCCAGCCGTCTGGCACAATATCTTAACTAGCGGCCAGGAAGTAGATGAGACAACTTGAAAATCTGAGGTATCACCTTGGTAACCCCATTTACTTTTTAACTCGAAAACAAATAGGGGTAACAGAAACAGTCCCAAAAATGTACACAGGCTTTAAAAAACTAAAATGATCTTAAACCAAACAGCTAATATAGCAAGTGAGTCCAAGCTTCTCTGTCCACCGAGGTCCAATCAAGATGACACTACCTTCCTGGGATTCCGTTTTTTATGTCCCCGGGAATGGAAGGGGTGGGATTTTCTTCTGACCTTACTCTTGGGCTTGGTTGTCCTAACTGGGTGTGATTTATAGGTTGTGAAAAAGTAGACAAAACCATTAGTGGCAGTGCCCCCTCTTACATGGAAGTGGAACTGCTTACCTTCACAGAGCTAATCAGGGAGTCCTTTGGCAACATTGATAAAGTGTACTTGCCTTGCCTTTATCTAAGCAAGTTAAAAAGAAATAAAACAAAAGAAAAGTCACTTAGTAATAAAGAGGAAACTAGCTTACATTTCCTTAACACTACTTGGTTTGAAATTGTATTGGCACAAGTCAGAGTAAGCATGGTAATGTGTACAGGATACATTGAAAAGCTTACACATTTTGAACAGGAGTTGTCGTTTATCCAAGCCATCCTCCTCTAAGTTACTGAGCTCCCAGTGCAGTCCCAGCTGATGCTATTTCAGTTAATGTTGGGATGCAACTTCCAGGAAACTGAAGGAATCAGAAGAACAGAAGCACCCACTGACTTCTGGTCATGAGCTTCTCTCTCTCTGTCTCTCTCTGTCTCTATCAGTTTAGCTGATAGACATTCCTAGCATAGACACACTTCTCACATTGCACTTAAGCTGGTCCTGAGTCATTATAATATATTAACCAAAATCTACCTCAGAGATCTATTTCTTGGTGGGGTTGGGGGTATCTTTGTAAGTGCTTGCACTTTCTCCTCATGTCTGGGTGTGATTTTCTCCAGGTACTGTACTCCATGTTCCCTACAACTTGTCAAGGACATGAGTGTTAGACTAAGTGGCACCTCCTGTTATGCTTGTGCATGGGAACATGAGCATACCATATGAGGTGGGTTCAGTCCGTGCTGTCAATGCTTCCAGACAAGACTCCAGGCCCTGATGCCTTGTATTGAAATGAACAATTAAATAAATGAATTATAGGGTATGAGAGAGTGATACAGCTGTGTCAAGACTTGCATCTCACAGATCCAAGAACATGGGTCTACCTGTATTCCCAGCTCAGTCAGTTTTCCCCTGTATTTAAATTAGCTTAGATATATGTTTGTCCCCAGGGGGAAATTAAAACTATACAGAATCTTAAGGTATATATAATAAACAAAACAAACAAACAAACAAACAACACACCGAAGAACTTCTGACTAGGAAAATTAAGATCTGCTGCTATCAATAAGAGGCTTGTAAGTGGCAGTAAGATGGTCAGATCTGTCCAGATGTACCACAGATGTACATTTAAATATTTAAAGGCTTTAACATTTGAATACAACAGATTATTTTGCTGTGTCCACAAAAGGGGCAAGCCGTTAGATCCAAAGTTGCCTGGTTAAAGGCACAAGCATTCATAATGGCTCATCTTTATAGTGTTCACAATGGAGGGAGTTGCTTCTCTTGCTGAGTTTAAAAATACACATCAATGGATGATGTAACCTCCCTTAACAGGCATTTTAAAGCCTGGATCACACATTACAGCTTTAATTGTAATGTTCTTGTTTTTTTTAGTAAAATAATATCTTATTCACATAAGTCTCTAGATCCCTTTCAACTTCATCTGAAATCAGAGATTTCAGTTTGTTCTCGACAATACTCAAAATGCCAAAATACATGAAATCACAGAAACACGCCATGAGATCTGATAATACTTTCAATTTGAAAAGTAATCAAGGAGTTCATTAAACTTAAAAAATGATTTACCCAGTTTTGAATCATTTAGACCTTATGTTTATCCTCTCTCCAGATCTTTGCCCGTGTCAGCCTCAGATGAGCTGTTCCTCTCATACAGTGTGAGGTAGCTCCTTTGGCAGAAGTGATCACAATGCTACCTGCTGAGTACACAAATATTTCATATATCCCACTTTATGTTCCTCAAAGTCTCTTACATTCACAGATGTTGTGAATGTAAAGGTAGCCTTTGGATCTTCAGAGCTCACCATGTGACATTTCTTAAGTTCACAGCTCGTCTGAAAGGCAGTTGAGATGAGCCAAAGCTCTGGTCAGTGATGACAGCAGCAAAACCTCAATTTAAAAATCCATTAAAAAATAGTAACTTATGTCAGGGGTGGGCAAAGTCATTCCTGGAGGGCCACAGTGACTGCAGGTTTTTGTTCCAACCCAATTGATTAATAAGAAGCACTTATTGCTCTAGAAACACTTCTGCTTCATTTTACTTATCTCCCTCATTAAGATTTTGAACCCTTATTGCTTATTTAAGTCTTAAACAGCTGCATTCTCGGTTTTTAATTGCTCCTTATTAGCAATAAGATGCAAATGACAAAATAAACCAGCAGTTATCCATTTTGCTTGTTACCCTTTACACCTGTGTGTATTTATCGTGCACTATTTGGTTTAATTAAATACTTGGAAGGAAAGAGAAGAGAAAAAAGTGAAGGACTGAGAATTACCCATCCGTTTTACACTTCAAAGTATTTGGATGATATCCTTAGAATGGAAAAAAAATCTAGGATATGAGAATGACTTGACATAGCAGAGTTAAAGCACTAACAAGCCATGAAATGTAATTATTGGCAATAATTGTTTTCTAATTAAACAACTGGGTTGGAACAAAAACCCGCGGCCACTACGGCCCTCCAGGAATGACTTTGCCCACCTCTGACTTATGGTATAGTATCAAGCCAGAGACCAAAAACATTAATAATTATTAAAATTAAAAAAGGAAAACGTTTATCAAAGTATCGTTTTTCTTCAGATGCTCCATTTCCCCCAAAAATCTCCTAAATGTGCTAGTTTGCAAGTTTGCTGTGTGATTGAGTGGTGTCCCAATCAGGCATGGTTTCTACCTTTTGGTGTCCCATGGATATGGTTTGAACATGGTTTCTGCTTCTTGCATCCCATTTGGGGATGATTTCTGCTTTGTGGCGTCCTAGTTGGAGATAACTTCTGCTTATTGTGTCCCATTGCTGCTTTGTGCCCAGTGCTACTGGGAAAGGCTCCAACTCACTGCAACCAGACTGTGTAAGGATGGATCTAATGAGGGTTAACTTTCTCATTCTTTAAACAAAAGATCCTGAGCTTAAAATGAAGTTGTTATATGAGAATGCATGTTATGCATGTTTCCTTTTTAAATATTCCATATTATTATGCCTAATATTTTCCTGATTGTTGAACTGTTTATGGCTCACTTATTTCTGATCTGACTGTGTGGGGTGAAGTGCTTGCGTAAGCCCACTGGCAGCGGGTAGGTGGCTGGTATTTATTTTCTGGCTGCTCAGTGCAATACAGCATGTTTATGAATTTGGGCGGCCTACATAACCTCAGCTCTGAATGACTGAGCTTTCTCTTCTTTTGTCTTCTTTTCTTTTTAAACTGTGGGATGTTGTACTGGAAGTATTGTCAAACATGGAGACAATACAACATAAATTAGAGACTGTAATTATGAGGGCTGAGTAGTGATACTCTAAGAAGTGGCAATCTCTGTAAGCAGGAGTTCATTAACATACGAGATGTTCTGTACTGTCTGGGTGAAAAGCATCACGTTCAATATAATTAAGGCAGTATGGGGCAGTGCAGCTCCACTTTCAAGGCATCTACCACCCTGCTTTGATATCATAAGTTAGACTATGGGGCATAACCGTCTGCCTCCATCTGTACCCAAAGCCAAAGCTTAAAATAAAATTTTTACATAACATGACTTTCTGAGAACATCTTAATCTTAATCAGGGTCTCACATACCAGAGCCTATCACAGCACAAGTCTATCCATTAGCGAAGTCTTGGTAGCACAGTTATTTATGTTTTTGTGTTGCAACCTGATCTGGATTCAATTCCCAGCTTGCTCCCTGTCTGTGTAGAACTTAGACTTTCTCTAAACACTTTGGTTACTTTGTATATCCTTAAAATGCGTGGGTTGGGATTGTTTGTGACTTTAATGGATTGGCTGTGTGGACACACAGGTATTATTTACATGTGGTGCATCCCATCCAGGTTTTGATCTTGTCCTGTACCTCAAGATTGTGTGTGTAATTCTGAGTATAAAAGTTAAAGTGCATGAAATGATTAATGCAGTCTCCCATCTTGTTACACAGTTAGCAATCCACACAACTAGAAAGTAGGACGGTGCTATGGATCACCATTACAAAAACATCTGCACAAAAGCAAAGGGTCTCTGCCTGGAGGGCTGTGCGGCCCAGCAGATGCTTTGTCACGGCAATAAGGGAGAATATTGTGCCTCTAATAACATGTGAAGTCTTTTCAATAAAAGGAAGTCACACTGACATTTGTATCTCACTGCAATCTGAGTTGTGATTTGGCTCATGATGCCACCCATTGACCTCTAACTTGCATACTTGTGGCCTTTTCCATGTGATGGGTAGCTAAATAATGGCTTGTCTTGTTCATCACAATAAAATGGATGGGTCTCAGTAATGAGTTTGTTGCATAGCGTGCAAAAGAGAATCTGCTTCAAAAGAAAAGACCCTAGGTGGGATACAGCCAGTCCCAGCATCAACAGGAGCACGCAGGGAGCTGACTACAGATGGGGTACCAATCCATCACTGGGTATACCCACTCTTATTGATAGTGGGCCACTTTAGAGCCACCAATAAAGCCAACCTGCAAAGCTTTAGGATGCGGGACAAAATCAGAGAGATGTGCGGAGAATGTGCTATCAACACTAGAGGACACTCTTGAAACATCCCTCACCTTATAATAATCCCCAGCTAGGCCAAACAGATTATTTTATTTTCCAGAAAAATATAAAGATTATTATGAACACAAGCTATTTGGCCAAACAAGCTTGTCTGCCCTATTCACCAAGGTTCTTCAAAATAATATCATGGCGAGATTTGAGTGTCCCTAAAAAGAAATGTTTTATTAGTAATAAAAATGAACCCCAGGATGATGAGCAGGAGAAGTTTCAAGTATCAAACTATCAAATTAAGCAGATGGATATCAAACCCCCGACTGCCCTCTACCTTAAGAATCTCACTTAAGAATCAAGCAACCTCCTCCATCACACCTTCAATGCCTTCCTCACTCTGGCTGTTCCTCCTCCTCCCACTTATTTTGTTATCTTTATGCTTTTTTTTCATATTATCAGGAAACCATTTGGATTGATCACATCTGCATGTGAATGCACGATCAGCCAATTTCCTCATCAACACCTTGGAGCCACTCGGCTTCATTACCGCGAGTACGTACACCCTGCCACGGACCAACTCACACTGCCATGGACCCCAAAATACACTTTACTATATGGAGCTATGAAGACAGGAGACAAGCATGACTTTACTGATTTCTTTTGACATGCGGTCTTATGTACCCCTTGCCTACCAATGTAGGTATAGCCAAAATAACACTCTTGACAATATTTAGTATCCCTTACTTGGGAATACAGTGCTTTTTTCATTTGAATGGTCATTTTGGTAGAGATATATTCCAAGTCTTTTGTTTTAAAACATTCCAAGTCTTTTGTTTTAAAACGTGTGGCACCACGGTATGGTGGTTAGTGCTGCTGCTACCTGACACATACAGTACATGGCACTTTGTTCAAATGCTTGTCTGTAAATTCACCCCATGTCTATGCAAGATTTGTCTAAGGGTACTCCAGTTTTCTTCCCATGTCCCAGGTTAATTGTCGACTCTAATTTGACAGCATATGCGTGAATGTGCCCTGTCATGAATGGGGTTACTTATGGAGTTGTTTTTTGTCTTGTACTCGGGTCTAGCAAGATTGAACCTGCCGATGCAACCCAGTAATTTAAAATGATGGATCGAAGGATATCTGTTGCTATTACAAGGGTGGTGTAAGAAAGTACAAAGGAGATGTAAGAAGAGATGGGGCACCACAGGGTGAACCCTATTTAGTGACAGGAGTTTGGCTGCAAAAAAACCCAAAAACAACAAGAGTAGTTCCAATGTACTGTCTGTTATGACTGCTTGCTTCCAGTTAGTAGATATTTAAATAGATCCCAGATGGAAAAAGAGGGAATCCTGGAGTATAAGTTGAAGTGATGTCAGCAGTCCTCCAGCCTGAGGTCACTGAATCTGGGAACACAGGTAGGAAAGATGTGAGTGACAATGACAACACATGGTTCAGGGTGGAATTACCGGTAGCGTAGAATCCCTAAAGATGCCCCCTATCCATGCATGTGTGACAGTGGTGAATGGCTGATAAAGACAACTGCAGTGCTGACAAAGCGAAAATGATCTTTCAAAATCTTGACTCTCTGCTCCCAGGGTCTCTCCTGTGAGAATTTTGTTTGTAAACTTACAAAGCTTCACATTCCCTCTTTTATTCTCTAAATCTGTACTAAAACAAGTTCGCTCCTGTGCTCAGCCAGAGTGTCTTAGGTCCCTCTTTTACTCAATGTACTTTTACTCTGACCCTCACTGTTTACACAGCCTCACAATGTCCCCTTAAGGCTCTGATTGCCACTCCCTGACTGTCCACCACCACCACAGCACAGCATACCTGTGTGCCATGGTCCCCCACTGATCCACTGTTTGTATGACTTCATATCTCCACCATTTAGTCTGTGTGCCTGTGTGACTTTGTATTGTTTTGGCTCAATGTTTCTCTACTGCCACAGCCCCATGATGCCCCTGTGCAGCAGTGACATCTCACATTGGCGACGTTTATGTAGCCTTACCATGTACAGTAGTACCACCTGTTTTCATCTCACCATTTCTGTTTCACACATCGCCTCCACGTCTGCACCTACACTGACACACACAATGCCCCTTCTTCTGTGCAATCACACAAACCACTCAATGTCTTCTTTAAGCATCTGTGCCCACACACTCATTCTCTACTGCCCCTTAGCTTTTTTAATTATGGAACCAACCCACCTCTGTCTCACAGCACCTTCTTCCAGCCAGTTGTAATGGAGTCATGGACTACAACAGTGTCGCTAGCATTTTTAACATAAAGGCTCCATTAAAGCTTGTATGTTACACAACACAGCAGCAGTAAAATCTGCCACATCTCCCAGGTGTTTTGAAAGCAATTCTTATTTCAACATTGTGTTTTCTTTTGTCATTGTATGTGAAAATTGAAGTCTGGCCCTCTGCCAACACAGTCCCCCCTCCATTTACTCTTACTGCTGCCAAAGCGTGTTCATTTTTTTTGTTTCAGATAATACTCTTTCATCCAGATTAGGAACTGAACTGGCCAAGAAGAGACAGCGTCTTGCATTTGTCATGTAAACCGTCCTTCATCTTTGTTTTTTAATTAGTTGCAGTTTGATAATAAATTAGTATGCTGGATATGAAAGGCGTTTTTCTAAAGCTTACTTTTGTCTTTGACAAAATATTCAAAGGCTTATAATTGATTTCTTTTGCTTTGGTACCCACCTTAGTAGGTTCGGATTTTGTAACAATTTATCAAGTGGAAAAAAAATGTGAAATTAGTCTTGTGCTAAGCCTTCACCATGGCAACCAACAAATAAAACACAAGAGCTCTGCAACAAAAAGTACAGCTGAAAATTGCTAGATGGCTGGTCTGGTGCACAAGGTCTAGATGTGCATGTTCCCCATACAGATCCATGACCAGGTATATATATATGTAGAGTTTGGTTTTCTGCCTTGTTTGGGGCTGTAATGACCTGCTAGAATCTGCCAGAGAAAAGCACTTCACAGAAGATAGTGGTAAAGCATGTCCAGTGTCTATGGCGATATTACCGTGTCAAGGCAGGTATTCCACAGGGGCAGGTGTGGGCAGGAGAGACAAGCGGCCACAGAGTACTTAATGGGGGAATTGGCTGACTGCTTGTTCATGTCTGTGAGGGTGGTTGGTACAGCCATCTCTCATTAGTCCCCTGAAGAGCATTCAGTGCACTAATAGGAGTATAAAGATCGGAGTTAGAATGGAAAAAGGGATTGAGCAGAAGAGAGAAAAAAAGAGAGTGAAAGAAGAATCAGTTGGTTGAGCCAGTGCAAAGTAGAGTAGGTGAAGCAGTCGGGATGCCCCGTGGTGGAGATGGCACTACAGGAGCAGGTCACTCCTGCTGAACTTTGGGAGAAGATGCAACTGAGTACTCCAAGGGTCCTGTGGATGCTGATGGAGTTGGCAAGACAAGGAAACCATGACTAGTGGGTGCCAAGGGATACCAACAGAAGATGGTTGGGACAAAGGTGAGATGGTGAACTGCTTTTGCTAGCATTTCAGCCCTGCTATAAGACTCAAAGGGTGAGCAGGGGAGACAAGTGAGAGAAAGAGAGAGAGATGTGCTGGAGATTAGGAAGAAAGAATTCCAGATCTGACTCGGATTTTATTCTGGGTTTTAATTTATTTAATGGGACCTAATTATTGGTTTTTATCTTCCTCAATGCACTGTTTTTATTTTTTTTTTTTTTAGTGATTACTTCTGAAGCACCAGAAATTATTTTTGAATACTGTACTGTCATGGGTTGAATAAATTTGCACTATGCATGATTTTGCAGTGATAACTGTAGTGTCCTCACTTGCCCTAGTACATCCTTGGGTATGACTATCAATGCCCCTGGAGTATAGTATACTATTAGTAAATGGGTAAACACTATTTAATAGATAGTAGTCCAGTCATGGGCGGCACGGTGGCAAAGTGGGTAGCGCTGCTGCCTCGCAGTTAGGAGACCTGGGGACCTGGGTTCGCTTCCCGGGTCCTCCCTGCGTGGAGTTTGCATGTTGTCCCCGTGTCTGCATGGGTTTCCTCCGGGCGCTCGGGTTTCTTCCCACAGTCCAAAGACATGCAGGTTAGGTGGATTAGCGATTCTAAATTGGTCCTAGTGTGTGCTTGGTGTCCTGCGGTGGGTTGGCACCCTGCCCAGGATTGTCTCCTGCCTTGTGCCCTGTGTTGGCTGGGATTGGCTCCAGCAGACCCCTGTGACCCTGTGTTCGGATTCAGCGGGTTGGAAAATGGATGGATGGATGGATTTTAACTGCTTCTATGTAAATGGAATACTGATGTTAAAAAGCACCTTATTTGTTTAAAGTGTTTGTAAGCCAAATACATGCAATACACTATTTTTGGGTTCATTATTGAATTTTGCACATAACAATGTGATGTGATTGTCAACGATTAATTGCGATTAAAAATTTGAATCGCTGCCCAGCACTAATATATATATATATGCCCAGCACTAATATATATATATATGCCCAGCACTAATATATATATATATATATATATATAAATATATATATATAAAGAATATATATATATATATATATATATATTGTGACAGATTAAGGTCTCTGTGACCCCTTTAACCCTCAGACCACACGTCAGACACCAGGTAAAATCCAAAGATGAATGTTTATTATTATATTTAACGTGCACAAAGCACCCACACTCCACAATACTCATATAAATCAATAAACAAATCACAATAATCAATAATCCTCCTCACTCCCAGATGCGTTGCCACCCTTCCACCCAGCTCAGCTCAGCTTCTGAGATTTCCCATTGTCCTTTTATATTCCCTGACCCAGAAGTGGTTCCAATCCTACAGTCCATGATTCCTTATCACTTCCGGGTCAGATTAAAAGTTCTTTTCTTCAACCCGGAAGCACATCGTTCCTTCTGGTCATGTGATTATGACGCACTTCCGGGTTATAGGGCACGTAGCACTCCTGGTGGCCCAGGATGGTATCCAGCAGGGTTGTTTATAAAAACTACACCGTCCATAATGCCCTGCCGGAATTTGGGGACCTTCCATGCTTCTGGGAGGACTCCATCTAGCAGCCTGGAGGTGTGGACCGGAATATTCGGCCGGCCATCCCTCACTATATATATATATATATATATATATATATACATATATACACACAGTGGAACCTAGGTTCACAAACATCTCGGTACATGTACAAATCGGTTTACAACCAAAAAAGTTCGCCAAACTTTTGCCTCAGATCACAACCACACACTCGGTATACGAACAAGCCAGTTTCCCTTTCGGTTTGTGCGCACCGATGATTTCCGCACGTGTTGCATTGGTCTCGGTCAGACGTGCATGCTTTTGCTGTAAACTCTTTTTGCTCTATTTCATTTCCCTTCCGGTTCGTACGTGCCGATTACTGTATTTAAGCACGTGTTCAGCCTCTCCCTGTTCATTGTTCTCAGTCAGACGTGCGTGCTTTACCTGTGAACTCTTTGTGCTCTACAGTATTTTGTGTGCTTTTGCAGTTAACCATGGCTTCTAAGCAAGTGAAGAGTGGTGAGAAGAAAGTTTTACAGAAAATTGAAATCGAAGTAAAGAAGAAATTATTGAAAAGTATGATCGTGGCGTTCATGTTACTGATCTTGCCGCCGAATACAAGAAGTCAAAATCTACGATTTTGACTTTTCTAAAGCAGAAAGAATCTATTAAAGCAGCTGATGTTGCAAAAGGAGTTACAGCGTTAACCAGGCAGAGGCCTCAAGTGCTGGAAGAGGTGGAAAAACTGTTGCTAGTGTGGCTGAATGAGAAGCAACTTACAAGGGATAGCGTAAGCGAGGCGATGTTTTGCGAGAAAGCCAGGAAGATTCATGGCGATTTGCTGCAAAACTATCCTTTTACGAGTGGCGAAAGTGAGGAATTTAAAGCCAGCAGAAGATGGTTTGAAAAGTTTCGCAAGAGAAGTGGCATTCATAGTGTGGTAAGGCATGGAGAGGCTGCTAGTTCCGACACTGAAGCTGCGAAAGAAATTATGAAAAATTTCACAAAATTAGTGGAGGACGAAGGCTACATCCTGCAACAAGTCTTCAACTGCGACGAGACCGGATTGTTCTCCACCCAGTTCCTCCTCACTTCATGCCAGAACTCGACTCATGCAAGGTTAGTTTTCTTGGTGGTTTATGGTTAGTTTTTATATTACGGATTTTTCAAATGTTCATTTTTCGGTTCATAGCGTGAATTGTTGCAATGTTACTTTTCTCTTTTTTCAAATGTTCCTTTTTTTCCCTGTGCTTAAAACTCATTTAAAAAAATAGTTTACAGTGATTGGTTCGTAAGGCTATAGCGCGAACTCTTGAAATGTTAGTTTTCTCTGTTGTTCAAGGTTTTCTCAGTGTTATTCAATGTTTTTACATTTAGTTTACTATTATGATGTGCTTTCTATGGTGTAATTAACTATATTTGTGCTTAAAAATCTTTAAAAAAAACATATATTTACATACAGGTCGTACGGTCTGGAACGGATTAATTGTATTTACAGTACATACAATCCTATGGGGGAAATAGCTTTGGTTCATGACCAAATCGGTTTACGATCAGAGTTTTGGAACAAATTATGGTCGTGAACCAAGGTTCCACTGTATGTATATATATATATATATATATATATATAGTGTAACTAAATAAAGTATTTGAAAATGTATTTATCTCTATCTTGGCTCCTGCCACAGCTTCTTATTCAACCTGTTTACTCCTTTTCAGTTTTTTACATTTTCATTTCCTTTATTGTTTCCCTGTGGTTGGTTGGATTACCTTATAATGGTAATCTAAGCAGCTTCCATTAGGTGTTGTGATAATTAGAAGCACAGTCACATGACAGAAATATAACGACTGTCCTCGGCTACAGCTCCTCACTGCAGCAATGCCTGCCTCCCAGCTTCCAAATTTGGTCCTTAGTTATTTAAAAAAAATACACTTCTTGTTTAGATTTCACATTCTGTTTTTTGACTTTAGATTGTTTTGTATGGGAGGTATTTATTGCAAAAAAGGAAATGAAAATTAAAATTATAAAATAAAAATACAATCTCTCTTCTGAAATTTTATATTCAAAGCCGACATGCTTTGAATGCTGCAAAAACTAAAAATAAAATGAAATAACACCATTTTCAATTTCATTTTCACCCTGAACAGCAATGAATCTGCAAAAATGAAAAGTAAAACACAAATAAGCACTGGCACGACTTAATATTAATTAAATTTTCATTTTCCACTATGCATTTTCATTTTCAAGTTCTCAACATACAAACAGCATAGGTCAATGGGCGGGGCTCTGCACCTCGATTTCCCACAATTCTTTGTCCTTTTTAGCTGCAGACACTTTGATTGACAGAATACTTCTTACTTTGACTGTGTTTAGTTCAAGTAATTTTGATCTTTTTACCTCCATACTGCGAGCTTCACAGTGAAACCGTCTCACAAAATCCAAAAACCATGCATAATTGTAGTTCTGAAATAATTAATGTACTATTTAATTACAATATTTAACATGGCAAAAATTAGCCTTTTTATGCCATAATTTACACTTATTTACACTGAAGTGGAAACGAAACACTTTGTATTTTTGTTTTTTTTTGTAGTATTTTATAATTTACCCCTCTACAGCAGTGTTTTCCAACCTTTTTTCTGTAGTGGCACATGTTCAGTAACTAAAAACATCCCAAGACACATCACTGTTTTACTAAGTGCAAACTCATTATATCTCATATACATGCACAACTATCTGAAGGGGTGGGACTACCGGAAAAGCAGTATCAAGATCAGCGTGTGCAGATACAGCCCATAGTGAACACTTTCGTGGCATCTCCTAGCTGAATATGGCAAGGATCTTGTTACTAGTGTCACCCATGCAAACTTCGGGATTGTTTCATGGGTGATGGAACAAGGAAAAAATAGAGGGAAGATTTTTTTCTGTGACATAACTAATCCAATTTCCATTTTTCTTGGAGTAGAGGAGTACGCTCCAGATGACAACTGACTTCACATCTGCTTGTGCTCCTGTGAACCCCACCTCTTCCACCTCATCCTCCTATTTAAACAGCAACCACACTGGAGTCAGCATTCACTGATGCACCATCTTCAGGAGAGGGCACGGAGTCTGGAGCTTTTTCTTCAGCGGAGTGAGCTGAAAATCTGTCTAATTCTGGACCTTTTTCATTCTGATCAATATAAAGGGTCACTTCTAGAACCCCAACACTTTTCTGTTTTTCTCTATTTATTTAGAATAAACATCTCAAATATGACCCAAATGGCTTGGATTTTGGAAATTTGTTGTTAATCCTAGGAAATATTATTGAAAGCAGTACTTTTTAAAAATTTCTAATGAGGTTTTCATGGCATGCAAGGATTATTGCATTCTTTGGAGTAATGTGCAGATCTAAAGAGGGCTGACAAATTTATTCACAATATCCAGAAATTCAGATTCCAATCCTAGAATGTACCATCTTATAAAGTGCTGATGAAATGATGTTACACACTGAACTTCCAAACCCACATAATAGAAATGGAAGTAGGGTGGCTTTGCTAACAACAGTATGGCCATAGACCATCGACAAACTCATGAAATGGTGGCACCCATGATCAAGGTTAAAAAACAAGACATTGATGCAATAATATTTTGAAAATGATTATAAAAAATATTTACATTATCAAAATGATGCTCAATAGGAAAACAGAATTCTGTAGATTCAAAAAAATAAACAAGTCATGACAGGCAGAAGCTAAAAGGTGCTACCAAGAAGACTTAACTATTCTGTCAAAAGCCTGGAAGAGAACCGGGAGATGAAACACAGTCATAACCAGAAACAAGTTGAAACAGAGGAGACAAAACATTTTGCACCAAAGCCTATTTGCTAATCAGTAATCAAAGTCATTAGAAGAATAGTAAATTCAGAAACCAGAAATTTGAAAAAGAACTGAGCATTATGTTCAATTGTGGTGTTTATAACCTAATCATTCATATGAATGAATCATGGCGTCAGTATTTACACAGTCATAATATAAGACACAGTGCCACCCAAACCCATGTTCCTTGATAACTGGGAGCAGTGTGCCAGTAACAGGAATCATAACATTGTGGTGCCCATATGCAAAACAAAATGATGTTACGGCATTGTAAAATAAATAATCACTATAATCAGGAAACATTATAATGCAAAAGTATCTGTATAGAAATGTTCCAGAAATAAAAAAAACATATTGCCACATATACCTTTGTTTGAAAAAATCTATTCTAAGAGAAAAACATTTTTAAAACAAGAATCTCATGTTAATGTTATGATTTCTTTCTGAACTTGTTTCTAGTTTTATATTCTGGCCTTAACAATCTGGTTTGGTTGCTTCTGTGTTTTTCTCATTCCTGCCTTTCCTTTGATCACAATTCTTCCTTTTATATTAGTTATGAATTCATCACCTGCCCATTTATTCATTTCTTTTTGTGTGATCAAATTTTTATTATTCAAGATAAATAGCTCTGTTACCAAGCAAAACATGAACAATAAACTTATATATGACATGATTCAACAATATTTTAATCCCAAATGTCCTGCCCTGGAGCAAAAAAAAATGGAAAGATTGTGTGCTGGAGTCCAGTTGGAGAGAAAGAGAGAATCACCCCGCCACCCCTGTCTTTACGTTTTGTGAATTTGTATGAAGGGGTGGAAAGATTTCCAGTTATCTGTGTGTGTAATAGTTCTGTTAATTCTTGCAAAGTTTTAATGTTAGCTTGTGATGATTGGTTAATCCTTGCAGCTGAAAGTTCCAGATAAGTTATCTTAAGAAAGGCAGCTTTTCAATGGGTAAAGGAGAGTGTGTCGGCCTGCTTCACACCAGGATATTAGTGCTAACTTAGCTGTTACTCTAATTTAATTGCTTCTGATGAATCGCCCTCTGTGCACTTCCTAACAGCCAACTGCAGATTTCTTCATCCGTGTTGACCTCTTCGAACAGATAATTTCTCACCAGGCAAAATGCTCCACTGTTCCCAGGGTCTTATCAGAAATGGGAATTTAAAGGCTTGTGGTCTACAAATTGGAAATCTGCAGAAGGAGGAATTTGGTATTTATGATATTAAGCAGATGTTCTATTATCTCATATTTTCAGAAACCTCTGTAAAGGCTTCAATGATTTAATACAGTTCCTTGTATAAGAAAACACTTTAACAACATGAAGCCCAGTAGCATTTGCAGTGGTGTATATTTTGGACTGGACCCATTTCAGCATTAGAAAGATAGATAGATAGATACTTTATTAATACTGTGCTATATTTGCAATGAGTAAGAAGGTGGTTAATTAGAGTTTTATATTGCATATGGTAGGATGATTAAAGAGAGGCCTCTAGTCATTTACTCTTTGGGAATGTCTTCTTTAATATTTCAACCAATATTTATTCTGATTAGATGTCTTTCTACTGCCCACAGCAAAAACATTTAAGACAGAGAAATATTTCAATTAAAGAATTTTACTTTAGTTCGGTTTTAAAGAAGATCAAGCTGTATTGCACGGACAAATAGTCATGACCTCCAGCTGTTTTGATTTATTTTGTAGTATTATTTTTAGTAAACCCTAACCCTAACCCAAACCCTAACTTCATCCACAAACTGAGTTTCAAGGCACAGCTAAATAAACCTAACTCTAAGTTTATCTTAACATAAAGGAGACACATTCATCTTTAAGAAATGAGTAAAAGACTAGTTAAGAACTTTAAGTTCCCAGTTAAACCTTTCTCAACTATGAAATGTTGTTTGTCCCCACCACAAAAGTCAGCCAGATCAATTGATTGTTGCTATACTTATAGTGTCAGTTTCTGGTCAGCATATTTCGCCACTTGGAAAAATAAACTATAAAAACTATATGCACCTTTCTGTGAGAGTTGTTTTCAGTCGTGATAAAAGTAAGCAAGACCATAGAATGGCACAATACCTTGTCACACCTTAGTGGAATCTTCAACTATTTTATGTACTCTTCAGAGCAGCACTGGGATGCATTGGTTTGTCTGTAAATGAGCTTGACTGAGTAACACCAGTTATTTCATACTCTTAGGATATTTCCTTTTGGTAGCATTAAAATAAGACAATGTATATTACAACTATTAAGATCTTTCCACTAAATGTCTTAATCTTATGAAGTGCTTGTAAGAAAATTAAATATAACTGAGTGTCTGCCTGCATTTGTCAACAGATATTCCAGTTTTTCTTTTAAAGACTTGCAGATTGTGACTCTATGTTGGCCTGCATGGATGTGAATGTGCACGAATGTGCCCCTTGATGGACTGACCCCTTATTCACCACTTATTCCTGCCTCATAAATGAGGTTTTTGGGATAGCTTTCAACACCTGCAACATTCAACTACATGAAGAAGGTTTAAAAATTGATGGATGGATGAATAATACATTAAAATTAAATAAACAAACATTAAAAGGGTGTAAATAACTGAACTTAGTATTTTAAAAATCATCATAAAATACATATTTAATTAATGTTACCTTCTCTTGTATACCGTACAAAGAAAAACTGGCAAAGACCCTTACCAAAATCACAGCCAATGTGCCTTATTCTGTACATGGTACTTTTTTTTTTTTAGATATTCAAATCTTTCAAATGTACTTTAGCTAGCTTTTAATAGCAGGGTATCTTGTCTGCATACATAGAACATAATCAAATATACATATTGTTTAATCATTTAACAATAAAAATGTATCTGTGAATCATCTACAGGAATTGGCTTCCACTTTAAAATACCTCTTGGTCTTGCAGTCAGTCTGTTTGTAGGATGTGAGCTGAAGCACTGTTGTGTCTCTGCTGACTTACCAATTGAGCTAAAAGAGCATTCATTTTGCCTGAGTGGTTACTAATGCTCGTCTCAGAGGCGATAGTGCAGCCTTATAACCCCACAGAGAATGGTAGCGGATCACTGAACCTAAGATGAACCTGGCTGTAATAAATGGGTATTACTGGGTAATTGCCGCACTGGTGTTTTTCTTCTTACTTAGCCATTTTAAAGCCAGGGTACAGTAAATGTACAATGTAAAAGACAGTGTGTTAAAGTATTAACTGCCTGGTTAAGTGTCTTGGAGTCCTCGCTTGGGAAGTACAAAAAATATCTATCTGTTCATTTTCAAATCTAATTCCATAGGTCATAGTGGGCCAAAGTCTCTCATGGTAGCACAAGGTGCAAGTTAGAAATCAACTCTGGATAGGACACCATTTACAAATAGCAAATACAGTGTCTGCTGAGCTCAGTCAACTCCAGCCTTAGAGATAAACCTGAAGGGCAATGGCTGTCCTAACAGTATTGTATCCTTTCTTCCCATAAGCTTATTTTCATAAATCTGGTCTAAAATTACTATGCTGTCCTTGATAGTTTTAAAGGAAACATCACAGATGACCATTCTGTCAGGAGGAGAAGCTCTGGTCAGTGTGGGTTCATGTAACCTGTGTAATGGACTACCTAAATGTTAGACCATATTTTGTGGGACATAAGAACTGTGTATCAAACATGGTCATGAGGAAACCATACTAGCTGCCTTCCTGCTTACCCTGTACACCTGAGAAGTTAGATACAATACTGAATTATGCCATCTGCAGTTATATTCCTATGACGTGACCATAGTTGGTCATATCAGCGGTGAGTAGGACAATGAATACAGGTCGCTAGTGAAGGACTTTATGAACCTTCACTAAAACTGAAACCACCTGCAAACTGAACCACCTCAAGCTTAACATCAATAAGACAAAAAATAATCATAGAATTCAGGGCGGTCAAGCCCACTCTGCCCATGGTTGTCATTGATAGTGACTATGTAGAGCAGATGAGGGCATATATGCACCTCGGGGTGCATCTGAAAAACACACTTAAGGAGTTTCAACACAGAGACTATGTACAAGAAGACACAGAATCACCTCAATTTCCTGAGATGGTTGAGTTTGTTTGGTGTATGTAGACAACTCTTACATTTTTTCTACCAGTCTTTAGTGTCCAGTGTATTTTCTATGCTGTATTGTGCTGGGGAAATGGCTAAACAGACTAAAAAAAGTGAAAAGATTGGTTCAAGCTTGGGAGTGAGGCTGGGTTTCATGGAGGAAGTGATAGAACAGAGGTCACTCAGGGAGCTGCTTATTATTCTGGACTATGACTCTCACCCCATGTATGAGATTTTGGCTAAACAGTGGAGCACATTCATTAGTGTCATAGATTGAGACAGCTGTGTTGCTCCAAGGAGCACTATGTGAGATCGGTTCTAGCCTTAGCTCTATAATGAGTCGCCCCGTGGCTGAAGTCTTGTTCCTTGTGAGCTGAATGGTATGGAAATGGGGCCTCATGTATAACTGCGTGCGTAGAACTCACACTATAACATGGCATAAGTACAAAAGCAGAAATGTTCGTACGCACAAAAAAATCCAGATGCATAAATCTGTGCGAACGCCAACTTCCACGTTCTTCCGCTACATAAATCCCAGTCAGAATGAAAAGTAATGCACATGCACACACCTGCTGTCCCGCCTCAACTCCTCCCAGAATTACACCTATTTGAATATGCAAATCAATATAAATAGCCCTTAAGCCCAGCCTTCTGTGAAAAGACAAGTGTTGGAGAAACTCAAAAGCTGAAGTTCACAAAGTCGCACAGTGCCCGAAATAAAAAAGTTTTCAGATATCAAAGTCACCGTGGAAAGGCGAGTCGTAGCCCACCGTCTGAGTATCATATGAAAGCTTATTAGGGTACAGAGAAAAAAAAATAGGCACACAGTGGGAAAAAAGCATGAAATGTCAACTTTAATCTCAAAATTTCCACTTTAATCACGTAAGTTATTTTGTCATTAAAGTAGAACATCATAAACTTCATCTTAAAATTGTTTAATTTACTAGTTTCTCAAACCCCATTGTAACTAAAGTAGCATGTCAAATGCTTTGTTTTGTATTTGATCTTCTATGTGCTCTATGTGTATGAATCACTACGTGCTTCCGGGCTTTCTCTACCTCCGACAGGACACAGAATCCATTACATTCATAATATTACGGCTCTCTGAATAATTAAAATACTGAGATGTATACATGATATCATTTTCATAATGATGGGAGTTAAAGCATGTTATTAAACATGGGAACACGGCGGCGCAGTGATTGTTCATGTCTCACACAAGATGCTTGCTGCGCTATGCGCGACCTCCGATGAAATACTTTATTGCAGCAGTACCGTCTCTTTCAAACGTACTAACCCCCAATTCCTGTCCTTACTTTTCTTTCTCCAAATACCCAATCGCCACACAATCAGCTCTGTAATAGACGTTAATCCATCTGTAAGCTTAGAATGCCGATTCTTCAAAAGTTTTAAGGAACATTGAAATATCTTCATAGTATGTGTTTAATTATTCTATCCATCTATCCTTCCAGTGTCGCGCCAGCCCCAGCGAGAACACAGCGCGAGGCAGGAACAATCTGTGAACGGAGCGCCAGCTCCTTGCTAGCGCTGTGACACCATGTCCTCACATGTTTAATTATTTACAATATAGATTATTTAAATGAAATTAAAGTTTTATCTGTATAATATAATAAACATATTTTGCTGCATTTCATCTTAAAAATGATATCGTCATCATATGTAAATATGCGCTTTATAAAGTGGCTCAGGTTGTGCAATATTATAACTATAGTGCACGTTTACAGTGTGTTAATTGTATTTATAAGTACAAACAGTTCTACAAGAAGTGGAGCTACCGTGAAAATGTGCGTGGCTTTACGCCAAGTTTAGGTTTTATACATCACGATTTGAGCATGGAAACGTTTGTATGCAGCATTTTTGTGTATGCGCACCGTTTATATATGAGGCCTCTGGTGTAGCAGACATTTATACAGACAGCTAGGCTGTGCACAATGTACTGTGCCAATGACTGACATCCTGTACTGTAAAACAGTCATTTACAAGTATGTGCAATTCTTATCACTTTACACTTAGTAAATATGGACATTTTGCTAATTTACTTATTGATAATTGCTTGTTCTATGTACAGTATATTTTGCCACGGGAACAGGTTAAAGTGAAGTACAAGAATATACTTCAAACTGGTAAATATTGGTATATAACTATTTAAAGAACTGTTGACATAAAGAATCATATATAATGTAAAGAACATTAATTTTAAAGCTAATAAGAAGGCAGACAAGCAAAAACAGGTGGAGGTCCACGCAGTCCAGACCATACCCCTGCAGAAGAGTTGGCTCTCCAGCAAAATGCCCATCGCCCTGTTTCTGAGGGCATTCCAGGGGGAAGCTCCTCCTCAGAACCAGTGGCAGGATGCAGTGGTCACTTCCTTTCAGGTATAGGATGGTCATTGCATATATTTGTCCTCAATGTGTGCCATATGTATGTTCCATATAGCCCTCTTTTTTTGTTGGGTCAGTTGTAGGGAATGTCATTTCCCTAGAACCTGTGTCTGACCAATGAGATATTGACAAAGGTCAAATATTTGATGAAGACAGTGTGTCTGATTATTCATAAGGAGGAGAGGTACATTTTCCAAATCAAACTCCACTCTGATCAGTCCCATGTGCCCCAATCACATTTGGAAATCCTGGATAATGAGAATGTTAGGCTGATTGTGAGATTCTTTATGGAACTGTGGGTGTTTTTACCTATGTATTACCTACCTGCAATGGCATGAAATGCCTCTTTTATTGTCTGTTCAGAGCCAAACAGACTTTATGAATTGCCTGGCAAACTGCACTTTTAGATAGATTTTCCAGATCGCCTACAGTATATAAAAAAGTGCCGCTTGCAAAAAACTGCAAAGCAATGCATACTGTCTGTGTGGTTGTGAGAGCCCGATTTCACCGAGTTTGACTTCGAATATAAGGTCCTAATAAATTTTTGAGGTACAATATTCCCACTCGGCTAAAGTGGTATCTTTCGAAAAGAATTTCCTCCGGGAGCAATAAAGGATCTTGCCGATTGCGCAAAACCCTCTCAATATGAAATTCTCTTCTTATAATTTGTGTACCGATATCAATTGGTCGCTCATTCATGTACGGCGAAGCCATGACTGAATGAATTCCACGCACGGAAACTGATTAAGTGTGTGAGCTAATCCTTGTTTACGTAGAACAAACCTGCTCCGAGCAGGTTTGAGGATTAGGATGTGTTGCTATGACAACACTTCCAGCAAGCGTTTCGAAAAACTGACATCCAGGATCAGGCCAAATCGTCAACAATTACATCCGGCTAAATGAGTAATCCACGTGTGAAAAATACCCCCCAGGTCTAGCTGCTGCCTTGTACTCAAATCAACTTTGGTAGGCTTTAACTACCTTAAAGTCTAAATTTGATTAAGCAGGTTCTAAAAATGTAACAATTGGTAGATTCTCTCTCTGCATTATTAAAGCTTGATGCTTTATCATAGACCATATAATCCAAAGGTGCCACCAAAAAAATTGAAGAGCTTTTTAGAACATTTTAAATGTCAAACAGGGCCATGCCAAATGTTACAAAGTCAACAGAATTCTTTTTATGCTCTTGTTCTAAGTCCACCAAGTAAAAATATAATTACTCCACAACATATCTTTGATAATAAAATAAACATGAAAGCAATTGATAAGAATGTACATTATTTATTAGTCCTTTACTATTGACAAATGTAAGCTGTATTTCCAAAAGTGTTCAATGCTGGCCAAATTACTTTACACTGGGAAGGATGTTCAGTTCCTTCGCTAGATGTTCTATAGATTTTCCTACATCACCAAATCTTAAATGTATAATATCATTGTATTATTTTTTATTATTTTACATTCAACTCATGACATTACTCAAGGTAACTTACGATAATAGGTTACAACTCTTTCAGATATTTTGGACAGTTGTGTTTTTTAACAGTCACAAAATAAGTCACAAGTGAATGTTTGAACCAGTAGCCTTGTGGTTTTGGATCCAATGTCTTAGCTGTCACCTCAGAATGCTCTCAATGGTTGGATATCTGAAAGCAGGTTAATAAATTGATGATAAAATCAGTTAATAATCAGGGCATCAGTTAATAGAACAGTAGTCCCACAGTCAGATTATGCATGACACCCAGTGTAGTAATTTAGAAAAACTTCTGCGGGGTTGCTTGGCACTTTAATTTGTGAGTTTCAGGACTGCCTAGACACCTGGAGCCCCCAGGGGGAGTTAGAACAGCCTTGTCCCAGGAGTTTCAAAGAGCAATCCTAGCATTGGATGTGGACCAGTATGAAAGCCTAAAGATCATTGTAGGATAGGACTTAAAATTCTTACTGAGTTAGTAGTATGGGTATTGGCAAAACTTCAAATAGTGAGAAGAAGAGAGGCCAAAAGTGGTAATAAATATATTTAGAGGAGTATTTACTGCCCGGTAGGTGCTTTAGGCAAAGCATTCTTTTTCTATAACAAATCCTGTGTAGGAAGGTCTATTGACCAATAGTTTATTTTTGCTCCCTTTGTTTATTGTGTGTTGAATTTCCTCCTTGTACTGAATGTACCCTTCTATGTTTATTACTACAGAAAATACACCCTCCTTTGTACTTTTGGTTCTTTTGCTTCTTATTTGGTTTGAAGGTGGCTCAAGATCCACCCCTGCTGGCCATAATTTACATTTTATTTACAGCATAGATATGTTAATTGAATGGTGCAGGGTCACACCCTGATATGATACAACTTGTGCATACTGTTCTTAAAAAATGACTTGTTTTCAATCCTATCTTTTGTAAAAAATTGATCTATTTGTATGGAATGATTACAATAACATTAATTAAAAATAATAAAATTTAGATTTAAAAAAATAAGCAATAATGTTAATCAATGTTTTCTCAAGTGGTTGTCATGATCCCTCAACTAATATGTTTGATACTATTTTCATGCATGGTATTCATTATTTGTTTTGTCTTGAAAGTTGATATTTTGTTGTTTTTGGAACACAGGTGTGACCTTATTATTTATTGTTGTTGCAGCCATGTGACCTTCATTATAAGTCAAGTGATGTCACTTTTCTGTCACTTTTTAACTCTGTTGGAATCACCATCACTTTTACCAAATCAGCACACAACTTAGGTGTTATCTTTGACGTTAGCATTTCTTTTAAAGTACACATAAAAAACATGTTTTTTGAATCTTAAAATGATGGAAAAATTAAGATTTTTCTAAATATGAAGGACACTAAAAATTAATTTATGAATTTATTGTAGTAAAACTGACAACTACAATGCACTATTCATCATATGTTAAACTCGTTCTTCATGCAGCTTTCAGTTAATTCAAAATGCTACTGCAAGAATCACTACAAGGACCAAAATGTATGAACACATAACTCCGGCTCTCAATTCCTCACACAGGCTTCTGGATAAGCTTAGGGATGATTTCAAAATCCCCCTTTTAACATATAAAGCCTTATATGGCCAATGCCCTGTTTACCTATCTGAATACATCATTACTTACAATGTAGAGTGTGCATTAAGATCACAAGATGCAGGTCCACTTAAAATTCCAAGGATTAATAAAATAATAATGGGAGTTTGAACTGTTAGTTACATGACACTTAACCTGTAGAGTCATCTAACGCTTCTATAAGAGATATCCCTTCAGTCTCAGCTTTTAACCTTGTCTGAAGACTCACTACTTTAGTCTAGCATACCCTGACTAGAGCTGCAGATTAATTGTGCATTATGTCTGTTAGTCATCTGTATAACATATACTGTAAGTAATACAATCATTATGAACAGTTACTGACTTTCCTCTATTCTGTTTGTCTTCTCAGTATCTTGATTGAGCACTTGATACCAATACTCTACTGCCAAGCTCTTCTATTGCCCATGAAGAAGACATCTGAGAAACTGGGAGCGTTGGAATAATCGGGTGCAAAAATAAACTGGATTGAACTGAATTATTGCCACAGGTATAAATCATAATGGTAAGGTACACTTGGCACACTGGTATTTAGATTTTCTGAAAAGTTTCTCTTTATGTTTATTTTTATTAGTGACTTTTTAAAACAGCTCTAGCAATTTGGACTGTTGATTTTTGTCTTTTTTGGTTTTTAGCAGCTTTTAAATCTTGCGTCCAAACCTCTGCTTGCTCTTTTTGAATGTTTGTTTGCCTCTGGCTGGCTTTGTTCATCTTCTGCTCCTTTTTTAAATTTCAGAACTGAACCAGCCATATTTTTAATCTAAGGCACAATAGCATCATGCTGCTACTTAGAGTTGGTTGCACAATTCTAGTTGTATTATATAATTCCTTTGATTTCTTAGCATTGCCCTTAATTGTTTTAAATATAATATACGCTTTACTTTAATGGAGGCCAACATATGGACTGCCTGACAATAGATCACATCTTGTTGAATTAGCATTCACACTAGCTCCTTAATCTTTTGGAACCTATGACATTGTAGATGAGCAACAAAACACATAAGCATCCTCATCATAAATGAAACCTTAATATATATAAAAAGCAGAGTGGAGATGTTTTTAGCACTATTACCTCAAAACCGAATAGTCCTACATTCGGCACCTGACAAACTGATATCTGCCTGTGTCTGTTTGGATTTTCCATCCACATACCAATGACATGCATGGCAGTATAAATGGTGACCTTAAACTGGCTTTATGTTGGCTATACTGTGCTCCATGAAGAGTTGTTTCCCACCATGCGCCAGTACTGATGAGATCCTTAGAGACTTTGGGAGGTTTTTGAAAGACAACCCTGAATTCAAATAATGACCAAGGAGACCAAAGTATAACATGAAACAGGAAACCATTGATATTTAGGCAGAAAATTTAATGCAATACTCAAAAGGATTAAACAGTACCAAACTATTCCATGCGGTGGCCAACGCAGTACCCACTGTTGATCACTTCCTCTGCTTACCTGAACCACAAATCACTCTGCTCTCCAGTACTCTATGAGGGAGGCTAGGAATAGGATGTTGGGTTTTATATGACAATGTGTGGAGTCAATGGAGGTCACCCTTAAATTATATAACACACTAGTAAGGCCTCATCTGGAGTACTGTGGACAGTTTTGGTCTCCCTATTACAAAAAAGACATAGCAGCACTAAAGAAAGCTCACAGTGGCACAACTAGGCTGATTCCAGGATTGCAAAGTATGAGCTTTGAGAGAGGATTGAAGGAGCAGAACCTTTTCAATTTAAGCAAAAGAAGATTAAGAGGTAGATAATGTGATTGAAGTGTTACATCTATAAAAGGAATCAGCACAATGGATAAAATCTGTTGTTTTTTTATTTTTTTAATCTTCAACAATAATACAGGGACACCGTTGAAAACTTGTCAAGAGCAGATTTTGCACAAGGTTTAAAGTTTTTCTTAACTCAAAGAACTACAGAAACATGGAATAAATTACCAAGTAGTATGGTGGAGAGCGGAACTTTAGACACCATAAAATCTCGACTTGATGATATTTTACACCATATATGCGACTAGGATGAATGAGCTTGTTAGGCTGAAAGGCCTGTTGTCGTCACAGTTGTTCTGTCATTCTAATGTTCTCTGAAGTCCTTCATCCTGCCACTTGAGCCCTTGTCCACCAGCTACCTTTCAACTTTACAGTAAGCTCATTTAGGTGGATGGCTAAAAATAACTTTATGGTTTGGGTCAGGAACAGTTCCCAGGTATTCCTTCAGAAATACTTCTGCACTACCCAGCAAACCCATCAAAATTGGAGTGGTGCCTTTGAGGAGCCCAGTCATTTCCAGTACTCTTGTGCCACTACATCCCTGTTTTATAGTGGCTTGGTAACAGCTACAACATTAATAAACCAGTGCTTCTCGTTTTTGGGTTGCCACCACTCGTACCTTCACATATATAATTCGATTAAAAGTATAGAAACAAAACAGACTTATCAAGTATACTGAAGTGAAATGCTTTTGGCATCTTCAAAGTTAACTGTAGATATTCCTATTGGCTAAAATTTTGGAATGAACAAAACTGTAAGATAACCAATACCTTTTGAAAGCCATTCCCAGTGGCTTGCAGGAAGCATAAGAGCTCTCCCTCAGTCCTTGACACAGAGCTGTGAAATATCTGAAATTACTGTTAGACTGCAAACTGTTCTGAGGAGTTTCCATGGCACCGAAAAAACCCATGGTGGAAAAAGGCAGAAATAAACGACATGCAGCTGTGAGATTAATGCACTGCTCTGTGGGGTAAATATTGACAGGCAGGTACAAGTGCACAAAAGAAAGTCAGTTGGCAGGTATAGCGGGCATTCATTTCATCATCAAAGATTTTCTAATGTAGAGGTCATTTGAGAAAAACAAAAGCAAGGCTGTTATTTGTGTGGCACCATGGTGCACCTGTGGATTAAGCGTGAAATTAGTTCAGTCTATTTCTATGTGAAGTGAAAAGCACAGTATTAATGAACATAATTACATCAAATGCAAATTAAAATCAGAGACACTCAGCATTATAGTCTTTTCATTTAATTTATTTTGTAATTTTCACTGATTTCACTGTCATGATGCATATACAGGGTATAGTGAAATTCTTACTGGCATATCCAATTACCATACAACATGTTACACTCTGACAACAAAATAAATAGAAATGTACTGACACACATAACTGCTTTTCATTAAATAAAACATACAACTCAGTGGACTTGATTACTGCATACTGGGTGTCCTTATAACTACTACCTTCACACATCACAGAAAGACAAATGGCAAATAGTTTACAAAGATACTGTACACTAACAAAAACACACCATTCCCACTTCATGCTATGAGGATACTTCTTGGCAGCAGACACGGAAGGCTTCTGAAGGTAGAAGAGAAAATGAATGCAGATAAAATACAGCAAAATCCTGGAGAAAAACCCAATGCAGTCTACAAGAAACCTACTCCATGGGAGAAGTTTGCTTCCTAGCAATAGAACACCAACTGTAAAGCTATAGCTGCACCAGAATGGCTTAACCTTTTAACCGCCAACTCCCTAAATATTCCCCATGCCAGGAGAAATCTGAACAATTTTCGTTTTTTTACTTTACATTTATTCAAGCAGTATTTACCTGCTGAAATACCTGCTGAAATGTTTCAAATAAATGGTCAATCAAAGGACGTAGCTTGAACAAGCGGTCACGGTTTGGATCTTTCATATCTGGCTCAGATAACGGGCAGCAGTCTAGTTGAGATGCTGGGGATACACCCACAAATCGCCATCATCCGATGCGTCGTCATTCACAGTATCATGCAGTGCACGTTGCTGATCATCATTATCGCTAAAATCTTCTTCAGAACTGCTACAGTCATGATCAGAATTATTGTCCAAAATCGCCTGCAAAACCTCACTTGAAGTCAGTTTACGTTTCGCCATATTCACAGCTTTCACTTTCGAATCACATCACGTGAGCGGCCAATACAAGCGCAGAGTTGTCGAAATACAACGTAGTAATAATACCCACGCCAAACTGTCAGTTATACTACGCGCCAGGCATTCACATAACCACAGGCAAATATGCCGGATAATTCCGGCAGAAAAGCGTCAGCAATAAAGCTACGATGCCGGATAAAACAGCAAAGTTAATGTCCTGGAATGGCCGAGTCAGAGTTCAGGTCGGAATCCAACTGGACATTTGTGGCTGGACTTGAAAAACGCCCTTCACTTGTAATTCCCATGCAACCTGACAGAGCTTGAGTAGTTTTGCAAAGAATAAAAAAAATGCAAAGTCAAGATGAAGCTGATAGAGACCTGTGACACTGACTGAACACTTTCATGGCTGCCAAATGTTGAATACCTGAATACTTGAATGTAATCAGTTACTTTTTGTTTTATACTTGATGTTAATTCAGACCACTTTGAAGAGATCTGATTAGATGCGGTTTGGGGAATTATTGTGATAGGTTTTAAAACATATTAGTTAGCTCAACAAATAATTCCTTACTGCTTTCTTATCCTAAAAATCATTACTTACACATAGTATACAAAAAATGAATTTCACAACCTCAGATTTGTATACTGTATTCTCACGAAATAGTCAGATTTTCAAACTGACCTCGTAAGCCTTAACAGCCCTAGTAATTTCAAGAACCTTAAAAATTCTCAATTTGTTTTATTACCAGTCATATGCATCTAGGTATTAATTTGTATTTTATTTCAGTTTGTATATCTGTGTAGATCTTCAGGGCTTTAAAGTGAGAAGAAGGCTTAACAACAACAACATTTATTTGTATAGCATGTTTTCATACAAATGATGTAGCTCAAAGTGCTTTACAAGATGAAGAAAGAAAAAATGAAAAATATAAAAATTAGGCAATACTAATTAACAAAGAATAAAGGTCCGATGGCAAGGGAGGACAGAAAAAACAACAAAAAAATCCAGAGGGCTGGAGAAAAAAACAAAATCTGCAGGGGTTCCAAGGCCATGGGACCACCCAGCAGTGAATGAATGAATGAATAAAAAATCCTGTGATGATGGGGCAATAACTCCCAGATGAGCTGAACAGATCTGGGTATAGATATAGAGAGATAAAGAAGGGATAAATCTGGAAAGCAGCATGGGGATTAATATATCCAGTGTGCTGCTTTTGCCCCTTTGGGGAAACAGGGAAAGAAGAAACATCTGACATTAATCCCTATTAGGTAGGTTGATCAGGCAGTTTTGGTCCATTGGGTGAGATTATGGTGGGCTCACAGTGGATTCCAGAAGGAGAAGAGATGCAGGTTGTGTGAACAAAAATGGAAGCACCGAATATAACAGACTCTGCAGGATTTCTGTACTTTGGATATGAGGTGCTAATTGTGTTGGACATCAGGCAATGCAAAGCAGCAGTTTGAGTGGATGAAGAAAGAGGCAATGATTACGGTGAACCCTTGAGGGAGTGAACTAATACCTTGTGAGATTATGAAGATGAATGATTTCTTCAGCTGTTGAAAAATGATAATTTGAAGCCATTGCCATAATTTCAAACTCAGCGAGACAGAGAATTGAACATTTAAAACGAGTTGCTTCCTGTAAGACACTACAGCAGTTATGTTTGGTGCACACCAGTCCGTCTTGTTTTGCATATTTTCACAAGTGCCTTACAGAGACTGTTTTAACAGGACACATGTTCAGTTTCTCCTGGCTCATCCCCTTCTGGTAAAGACAGGATTAAAGAACCCATCTAAACTCTTGCTGTTTATGGAACATGTTAAGTAACTTGCATATCTAACAAGCAAAAGTATTTCCAATAAATGATGCTTTTCTAGCTAGGACCTGTCAAGGAAATTTCTAAGTTTAGTAACATATGAGATTATCGTTACAAATGTATCCAAGATGGATGTCCTTTATTACAACAAGCTTGAGGTAGCCTGGCATGCAATCAAGTCCAGCATGACCAGACTGGGGAATATAACAAAGCAATGATCTTTAATAAGTTAGGTTCATTTGCATCATAGAGTTAAGGAGCACATTATTTTGCACCAATCAGCATACAGATAAATGGTACAATCTTTAGCACACCTCCATCTTTTGTATATCTAAAGGTCCCAAAATATTTAAATATATTAAAATCCATTTTCAAATATCTAAACCTAAATAGGAATTTCCTATATATTAAGACTTACTGAGGACAAAAAAAGTATTAATTGTCATTATCTCATAGTTCCCTTCGTAATCTGTTCAGTACATATGATACAGAATATCTTACTTAAATAGTCAGAAGCACTTCACTAATATGTCCAAGTTTTTCCTTAACGGATCCCAGATCTTTTTCATCTCTTTTTGTCATTTACCACAGAAGATACCAAAAAATCTATACCACATGCACTTCAGAACAGTTCATTCGCCTTTAGCTAAGCATGTTTAGACCCAGTCAGTACTTGGAGGGGAGACCATCTGGAAAAACCTTGGGTTGTTGCTGGAAAAGGTTTGTTGAGGCCAACTGGGAGTACTTACCCTTTGGTCTGAATGTGGATCCCAATGCCCCAGTGCAGTGATGGGTACACTGTGCTGTTAAAATGGTGCCGTTCGTCGGATGAGATGTAAAATTTAGGTCCTCAATCTCTGTGTTCATAAAAGATCCCTGGGCATCCTTCGTAAAGAGCAGGTTGTATCCCAATGTCCAGGCTAAATTGCCCACTATGGCCTAATCATTCTGGCCCCCTAATCATCCCCGGCTCTAAATGGCTGTCTCTCCCACCACTTCATCACCTAACAGGTAATGTGTGGTGAACATACTGGCGAACCGGAGGATGCTACATATTAGTAGTGGTTGAAGTGGCTCTCCACTCACTGAAGAGCTTTAAGCAATGGGAAAAAAGTGGTATATAAATGTAAAAAATTATTATTATTATTATTACTATTAAGCACCGATTCATTTTGACTATATACTTCTAAAATGTTGGTAATATTGTTTAACTGCCCCATGTCCTCCTGTCACATTGTGTGATATTTGAATGAGAAAGATGAGATTACATGGCTGTATTTGTTTGTGATCAAGTTTTTATTAAATAAAGACAAAATAACAGAAGATAAACAATAAACAAACATAAGATAGAAAAGAATCCAAAATACCCTATCTCATCTTCTCAAAGCCTAAGCTCAGACATAAATATTCTGGGAAAATCCAGTCACCATAGAAGAGTGAAAAAATCATGAATAAGACACAATAGGAAAGATTAAAAAAATAACAATAAATAAATAATTAATAGCAAACAATAGTTATCTGAAAAGCAAAGTCAAGGCATTTTAACAGGAGGATTGCTAGTTTGGTGCACACCAGTCCTGGTACCACAACAGAATAATATACATTCAGGAGGTGTTAGGAGAAACATAGAGAGGTCTAAAATTAGAAAGATTTTGGGGAAATAGAGGAATACCTGTATTTAAAGAAAGAAAAGTAGATAGTGTCATAGATTTTCTTTTTATTAAATAATCCCTTGATGTGGCGGCATGATGGTGCAGTGGTAGCACTGCTGCCTCGCAGTAAGGAGACCTGGGTTCGCTTCCCGGGTCCTCTCTGCGTGGAATTTGCATGTTCTCCCCATGTCTGCGTGGGTTTCCTCCTGGTGCTCCGGTTTCCTCCCACAGTCCAAAGACATGCAGGTTAGGTGGATTGGCGATTCTAAATTGGCTGTAGTGTGTGCTTGGTGTGTGGGTGTGCATATGTGTATGTGTCCTATGGTGGGTTGGCACGCTGCCCGGGATTGGTTCCTGCCTTGTGTTGGCTGGGATTGGCTCTAGCAGACCACAGTGACCCTGTGTTCAGATTCTGCGGATGAATGGAATCCCTTGATGTTCTCGATTATTTGAAGTTTACGTTATGTATACCAAGGTACCAAGGAAGTCCAGCAGAGTTACTTTAAGCAGAATTCAGGCTGAGGTCACACAGTATTGAAATGCATGAATATTTATATTTCTTGGTCATCCTATGGCACTTGGTCTAACAGATGTACACAATAGCTATTACTTAACGGTGTATATTTTGCTATACCACTCTGTCCTGGATAAATTATTCTCCTAATCTGGTTGAATTCCAGAGTATGACCTTTGTACTGAAATATCGACACTTTATCTTAAAGTAAAACTTTGTTAATGTTAAACATTTCCATGTCAATAGTAAGTTGACTTATGTGGGTCAAAAAAGGAAACGGCAGGAGGACAGGGCCAGAACATGTGAAGAAAAATGGCAGATAAACCAAGGGGACATAATTGACAAAGAGGATCATTAGGTGATGCTTATAAAGAAAAGAGTAAAGTCTATGTTGAATTGTGAATTGGGATTTCAGGAGCGCCCCTGACACTATTATTAAAAATGTTTCTGCTTTACCACTGTCTATTCTGAATGTTTCTGTAGTTTTTTTTAAGTATACTTACGTTTCAGGCTGCACTGAGAAATTCTGATTCTGATTTTCACACCTCCAGTGATGTGACATGTTGTAATGCAGCAGGCAGTGGTCTTGTTCCGTGCACTTAAGAATATTCACTGCGAAGGCAACACAAAATTAGATGTAAATATACAAGAAGATTGAGTTGGAAAAGAGTCAGGATCAAAATAAAGCAGCCTAAGTAGTCCACATTTTAAGCACTTTATATCAATATGGCTCTTTTGGCCTACTTTATACAGTTAATCACTCCAGCAATGAGAGGCAGCAAAGACAACCATATTGTAGTGTAGTATGTCTTACAAATGATTGGCTTTCTTGGTTAAATATGAATGAAAAACATAATTTAAAATAGTATTAGTGTTATAGATCTTTGCACAGTCAATGGAGACTCTGATCGGGGTGCTCGAGAGACTGAGCAAGGAGTCTGAGTGTCTGGGCATGCGAGTGTCCTGGATAAAAACCAAGATCCAGGCCTTTAATGGCCTCTTGGGCACAGCCATCAGCAGTGTGTCTGTTTGCGGAGAGAGTGTCGACCTTGTCGAGAGGTTTACTTACCTTGGCAGTGACATTCATGTCTCTGGTGACTCTTCCAATGAAGTCAGTAGATGGATTGGGAGAGCATGGGAGGTCATGAGGTCACTGGAAAGGGGTGTATGGTGCTTCCAATATCTATGCAAATGGATGAAGGTCCAAGTCTTTAGAGTCCTGGTGCTTCCTGTCTTGTTATATGGTTGTGAGACATGGACGCTATCCAGTGACCTGAGACGAAGACTGGACTCCTTTGGTGCTGTGTTTCTCTGGAAAATCCTTGGGTACTGTTGGTTTGACTTTGTATCGAATGAGCAGTTGCTCATGGAGTCCAGAATGAGGCACATTACCTGCATTGCCAGGGAGTGTCAGTTATGACACTACGGCCATGTTGCGTATTTCCCCGAGGGTGATCTGGCTCGTAAAATCCTCATTGTTGGGGACCCGAGTGGCTGGACCAGGCCAAGGGGTCGCCCACATAACACCTGGCTGCGGTAGATAGAGGGTCATTTCTGGAGGGTGAGACTGGACCGTGTGTCTGCCTGGGGGTTTGCCAACCAAGCTGTTTCATTGTGTAGTCTGTGTGGCAACGCACTGTACCAGTGCATGCTCCCCAACTTGACTTGTTAGGTAATATGTTTTTATTATGTAGTAGAAATAATATTAATCAAAATTGTTATGTAGTAGAAGTAATAGTAATCAATAATGTTAAACTGCATTTTAGTTATCTTTATTTTATTCTAAGTTGTGTTGTTAAAAGCATTTTCTGAACTATAAGTGCAGCATATAAGTATGAGTTTTACTATTTGTTTTTTTACTTCATCTCTGTAAAACAGTGTGTCTAGCCACAGAAAGAGGAATTGTTAGTAGACACAGAAGGCTGAAGGCTAAACTAGTAAAAATGAAACTGATCACTGTAAAAAAGCAGGAAAAAAGTCAGCATCTTAAATGGTAAGCAGGTAGATTTTTTGGACGTTCCACATGCATAAGAGCAAAACCCTTAAACTATTGAATACTTTTGGGGGTGGGACATCTTGTGAACAGACGCTGATAAGCACTGAAAAATGGTATTGGACAGTGGGGCTAGGAGTGTTCACCTTGGCCCTGACAAGATTTAAAAAATAATCAGCTTAAAGTGAAAGTATGAAGTGAAGAAAGAGAAAGAGAGAGAGTAAAGCAGGAAGAACACAATCATCAAGAAGACAAAAGTTGAGTGGTGCAGCAATGTAACCATAAGAGACTGAATGCCACACACATTTGGTTTGCTGGCCTCCAATGCCTCTGACAGCTCTTTTAATATCCAGGTTATATCAATGATTTTGCCACACCCATTATCTTTTTTTTTTGCTTTCTCTTTTGACACATTAAGAATATTTAAGAATGTTAAAGACTATGATGACTAAATAATTTATTTATTTTTTTGCCTGCTCCCCTTACTCTTATTTAGTATTTTCTCTCTGTTTCTACCTGTAGTATATATAAATCTAGAGTAGATGTCCTCTTATAGAAGCAGTGAAGCACAGCAGAAGTCAGTTCTGGGCGTACTTTGGATCCATAATCCCTGCAGGCATGTATATTGCGTCTGCAGGCTGTTTCTCCCTCCTGGCTAGATGAGTACTAGAATAGGAGAACAAGAGTTTGAGTGAAGACACGCGGGACATATGTATGGATCGATGTAACAAAGGATCTGGACATGGGAATAAAAGTATCTATGTTTTAAGACAGGGTCACTCCAAAACCCTCCCACAATAAAAGAAGTATCGCAATCCTTATTTTTACAGCACATTTTATAGTGGGTGTCAAGGTGATGTGTGCTATTCATGAATTTTGACGCTGGCACATGTCTGTGAGGTTTACCAAGTCCTCCCCTGGACATTCCAGTTTTGTTTCTGAATCCTGAAGTAGGTTGAATGTCAACTTGCACTTGGCACAGTCTGGGTTTATGTATCTGTGTTTGATTGTCAGGTATTTCTTCCATTGTTTCCTGCCTTGAACCCACTACTGCCAGGATAGATTCCAGTCCCTGACAACCCTGAACATGACCAGGTTTATTGCAAATAAATGGTGTGAATTACTACAGAATAACCATAAATATAACAAATTACCTGTGCACGCTGAAATTTCAATGTTGCATAAGAGATGGCATGACAGGTGATATTTTTCTTATCTGTTATACATACTAATTAAAAACCTGAAACAAAATTTAGTGTAAGTCTTGGACACTTTCTGAATAGAGTTTAAATGGTGTCCACCTCTTTATTTAATTAAATGACTTGTACATACCTATAAACAGTAGCATGATTAAGGGCCACTTCAGTCCTAGTCTTTCTCTTGCTGTGTAACCCTGAGTAAGTCTCCTGCTGTGCTGCAATTAAAAAAGAAAAAGATTTAAACAAAGGTACAAAATAATTTAAAAGGGTTTAAAAGTGTGTAATTTTTTTTTTTTAATAAATACTACTGGGGACTGGCACAACAGTAAACTCAAAGTAAGAAAAGACCCTGATTTCTGGTACAGTGAAGGCTAACCCATGCTCATAAGCAATAGGCCAGGTTGTAGTTACCAGTTAACTCCATATTTTTTTAGTGTGGGTGGGAGTCAGGGTATTCAAAGAATGCACACATGTACACGTGAGTAACTTGTAAATCTACATAGAAATAAATCGACCCTGATGCTGTGAGAGAGCCTCCATTTTCTGACTTTATAATGAAAATGTCAAGAAATTTGGTTATGGTGGTGCCAACAGCTGTAGTATATTAAACATTTGTTGCAATTATTGTACAGGCTTAGAACATTTGCACAAATTAATGGCTGTACTATATTATAATGGTAATTTCCCAGATAATTTGGTATGAATACTCTTGCACCCTGAGTCGTCCAGCACCAACCTGAGCGATTGTTTAAAAATCTTACCCTATATCATACAGGTGAAATATGCCACACACAATACCTTGTTTGAAAGTGACGGGTGTTGCCTTCACACTCCTACTATTCAAATTGTTACAATATTTACAGTTGAGTTTTAATGTGTTATGAAATCATATGTGTGGTCTTGTCACAACAAAATATTTGAAAAAATCATAGTAATTATTCTGCAAAAGGAATATAACAAGTGCTATGCTTCAGTCAAAAGTCCCGACCAATAGATTTCAACAAATGCAATGAACCTTCCCACTGATCTGATAGATCAAATGTGAGCAGTAGACTGAAAATCACAAACAGCGTTACACTGCTTTTGTGATATTTTGTGTGCTCTCGCAAATTACTTCACAAAACTGTAGCAAATATCTATAAGTTACAGTAGATTCTCCTGATTAAAACAACTCCAAGCACATAATTGTACGAGGCATCAGTCATGAGATATCCTCCAAATAGGAGTCGCAAGGTGACCTTTGACAAGTACCACCTCACATTTTCAGGTCAGTAGGTCACACACTCACAAGTCTCATACCATTGGATGGCAGCAACTGTGACGTCTCCAACGATACGTAGATGTCCATATATGGACATAGTGAGACACAGCTGAGGGCGTGCATAATGAAACAATACAGAATTTGAAGCAGGAGCAAACAATGTAAATAGTTTTATGTAAATGTTTAGTTGGGGTAGGGGGGCACTTGGGTTTAAGAGTGTATTAGGGAATGGAGTTCAGAGTTTTTATATGATTCACTGCTTTATCTGCAATAAAACTGTTCTGAACCTGGATCCCCATTTGGAGAGGTTTTGGATAGCGGAGGGGAACCCATGGTGCCAAATACTATAGCTATTTAATTCTTTGTATTATAAACATGAAACTTTAGACAGGAACAGCTGACATGTCTGAGAACACCTCAGAGGTGAAAACACTGCCCTGACATAACTTGTACATGAGATATACTGTAACAGAAATTTGAAAATAATAGTGCGTGACTGCTTGTTTTTTTTCCTAGTTTAGTAGCAGTAAAGGAATGTTTAAATTTGACAGAAACACAGCTTCTATCACATTTGAGGAGTTACCTGTCAGGTTTTAGTGAAAAATTGACTGTCCTACGTTTATTTTTTGAATAATAAGCCTTTATTTTGGGGTAACCCCTCTGGTGGAAATTGCTGAAAAAATGCCCTTAGGGTATAAGAGTTTCTTACATTAAATAAAAAATGCAATAAAACTGAACAATCCTAGTTTGATTAACAAAAAAAATAACAGCAGTATAAAGTTTATTATAAGTGAAATAGTGCCAGATGACAATGTAGGAGAGGGAACGATATTACTTGATAAAATTAACCTCTTAGTTCACTGTTGGTTATAATAAAAAGTGTCAAAGACAGACAAAGTGGGACTTCTGATGACCCCTTCCTGGGCATTCTACGGTAATATAAGTACAAGCTAGACTGTATAAAAAGAAATAGATCTTTTCATTGATCATTTGGCTTCTGTTGTGATGTGAAATTTTGCATACAAGTTGATAAATATTTTGTATGTGTTTATTTGTAACTTAGACAGAGCAATGCAATATTAGTGTTACATTATTGATAATAACAGCAATGGTTTGATGGTTTAAGAACCCCTTCCTCCCTTTTTGGGTAATTTTGCGACAGTGTTGGGGGGAACTGCCTCAAACAAGTCTGGCTAATGTTTCTCTGCTAAAGTCTCTCTCTCAGTCCCCCACAGGAAAGCCAGGCTGCCTAACTGCCAAGCTTTACCTTAACATATGGTTTTGGGGGCAGGTGTCAAGGTGCTCTATTCCCTCATTGGTTTGAAGTATGGCTGTTTGGAACTGGCTTATATCAGAAGCCTTTAAGTACCATGACGTCCTATTGGCTCTAGGGGTTGGACAGAAAACCTATAAATTTCCTTGCTTTACCTCACCCTCTCTCTCTCTCTCTTACCAAACTAATGAAAGACCATCTCACACTATGAACTGAAAAGGACAACACAATGAAGAGCACAGCTCGGCAGCCATATTGAGACAGGCATGCGGCCTGTTCTGAAGAAAGCTGACCACCAATGATGCCTTAACTAGAGACATTTTAAGTAACTAACAAGTCTGTGTGCTGCCTGAAACTACACATCACCATTTAATGAGGTTGTATGGTTGTCAATATTCAAATGTACTTTGCATATTGTTATTATTTATGAATATTATCAATAATACAATTATTTAAGGGCGGCATGGTGGTGCAGTGGTAGCACTGCTGCCTCGCAGTAAAGAGACCTGGGTTCGCTTCCCGGGTCCTCCCTGCGTGGAGTTTGCATGTTCTCCCTCTGTCCGCGTGTGTTTCCTCCAGGTGCTCCAGTTTCCTCCCACAGTCCAAAGACATGCAGGTTAGATACATTGGTGATCCTAAATTGTCTCTAGTGTGTGTGTGTGTGTGTATGTCCTGCGGTGGGCTGGTGCCCTGCCCGGGATTTGTTCCTACCTTGCGCCCTGTGTTGGCTGGGATTGGCTCCAGCAGACCCCTGTGGATATTGGATATAGCAGGTTGGACAATGACTGACATTGTTTAAATGGTAACTTAACTGCTGCTTGTCTTTTACTACACCTAATTGCCTAAGGGAGGTGGGGAGAAGTTATATACTATAATACCTTAGAAACAGTGGTAAGTCTGGGAGATTTGAGGCATTCTGACAAAGGCTACATATTAATAATAAAAAAGGGGAAAGTAGAGTAATATATTTCTCTACCAAGACAAAACAGCTTCCAACATCTCTGGTGTCACTTCCCATGGACAAAGGTAAAAGCCACAGCAGGGTACTAAAAAGAGAAACAGGAGTAGAGGAGGGTCAGTAGCAGTTCATAATGTTTTTTCCAATGATTGCTTGAAGATTCATGCAAATGATGTACAGAAAAAGTAGCAACATGAACAGCTCATCAGCACATCTAATCGGCCTCATATTATTGGGCTTTCAGCCTGAATTTAAACACTGACACTGAAGGGACATTCCTTAAAAAATAGGCAGATCATTCCACAGCTTTGGTAATTTGTATTTAAAGGCTTGGCCCCCCACTGTAGTTGTATTTGTCCTTGGGGTAATAATAATGCATTTCTTTCCTCATACTCAGTGCAGGTCATGAGTATGCATTCATGCTTTCAATAAAAGTGAAGTCAATGTGCGTGTGCATCTTTTGTATCTATAAAGTTCACCAGGTTAAACTGCCAAGGCCTGAGGGTTTGAAGCAGTAGGCTTTGACCGCATTCTGACTTTTATTTTCACAAGGGATCTGAAGCATTACAAAATCCTGCCCATCTCTCTTTTTAATTTCAACATGCAATTATTGACGTAAGTAATTTTAATTTAAACATTACATTTACCAGAAGATTTGAAATTTAATTAAGCAATTGATAACTTTGTCCTCCCACTGTTTGATCCAGATTAAAAATGATTTTCATTGCTTAAATGAAATGTGAAATGAAAGAAAATTTCAGTGGGAGCAATGACTTCTTTTTTTGTTTGATAATCTAATGAACTAATTGCTGAAAGCTAAACCACATTGCAACCATTTTGCATGGCACCATTAATATTAAGAATTAATAAACTGAAACCCGAGGATAATTAGCAGCCTCATTTTTTTCTTAAATCTAATGCTTTTCATTTTGTATTGGATTGTGTTCATAACCTGCAGTGAATATGTTTTCATGTTAACCTTTTTGTAATTGCATACAGTGTAAAGAATAATTTCATAATTTTCTGGACTTCTATTTTTTTTATATTTGTGATTTTCCCATTAAAGGCTTCGCTGCATCTGACATTAGGCTTTACACCAGGGAAATCTGAACTGTGACAATGTGTGCTGCATAATGACACAAACCGTGGCAGACTTAAAGGACTTGTTTGGTATTTTTAAACCAGAGATGCTTTTACACATTCATGGCATACATTCATTGCCCCTCCACCCGCTTCCCCAAAATTGATTTATTAAGGGATGGGTTCTTTATTTTTTAAATCAAAGTTGTTTCTTCACAATCAAGGTATATATTAAATGGCCAAAATAAAATTGTGTTCTAACATGAAGCATTTTTATACCTTGTAAAAAATACCCAGTCTAAAATGAAGGTGAGGGGAGCATGGTCCAACTATGAGAACAAAAGCTTTAAAACTTACCAAATACGTCCACATTGAAGCAGCAAAGGTTTTGATTTAACAAAATGCGCGTTCCAATTTTCTGAAGCGTTCTTGTGATAACAAAATTAAACTGGCAGTAATCAGTTTTGTCACAGGAACTTCGTAATATTTTCCTGTGGTACAGATACGTCTCCAGTTCATTTGTCTGCTCGCAGCCATCATATGTGAAGTTTTGGCATTTTTCTCAAGTTCACCCACAATTCACAAATTTTCTGTGGCTTCAGGCTGCATATTATTTTACTTTTGTCTCTGCGGTTCTGTTTCTTCAACAGTTATATCCTTCACTGGCTCGTAAGAAGTAATGCTCTGCACAAAAGTATACCAAGTGTCTGATATGATGGCTTCATGACTATACTCCAGCCCCTTCATCTCCATTTTAAAACACAACAGCAGGTTAGTTGTTTTTTAAATTTAAAAAAAATTATTATTCACTTTGCAGAACAATTTCATGTAGCAAATTAATATATGCCATTATTATGAGGAAATAACTTTGATTTGAGAAATGCCGAACTTATCCTTTAACTCTTTGAGGGTTGAATATTTTTTTCTAAAAAACATGGTTTTCTAAAAATCTCACAAAACAATGGCGTGCTGTGCCCGCTAGTTCACCAGAAATGCGGAGGGGACAGCCGCAGCAGTCGCGTGCATCACAATCTGGTTTGTACCTCTTGTCATTGTAAGGGGCGGGGGGCTCCCAGGTGAACTTTATCGTAGGCGTGTCAGTTACATGAACCTGTTCAACTCCATGATCAGTTGATGCTGATACCTCACATTCTTTTTCAATCACTTGTGTCACAATCGGAATCCAACAAGTCAGAGCCCAATTCCGCAAATAATGTAAAATGGAGTATTTTGCTTTACACATTCGCTTCGATCTCTCGCCAGATGTCAATGTCATTTTTGTTGTTATTTGCTCCTCACTACTCACACGAGTACAGGGAATTTCGGTCAAATCTATGAAGCTAACTTTCCTTCTAGCAAAGAGAGCCCAACTAAAACATAACTGAGGATTTTGATCACAGTTTACAGTTGATTACCACCGTCAACCCCTCCTTTTGACAAAAGTCGACATCTGCTCTGAAAGTAAACTGCATTTATAAATTTACAAAAAATGTGTCTCCCGGCAGCTTATAATTGTAGGAAATGAAAACAGAAGCCTTAAAACTTATTTAGTACACATCCACTTGGAAGCAACCAGCTTTCTGGGTACAGGACAAATGCTGAGTTTCAAAAGTATATTTATGAGAATAAAATTTGGTCAAAAATACAGTACAGTGATCCCCCGCTATATAGCGGTTCAGCTATTGTGCCCCCGCTACATCACGGATTTATTATTACAGTATTATTATTATTACTAGGGGGCTCCGCCCCCTTCTTGCTTTGCTCGCGCACACCCGGGTTTGGTTTACCGGATAAACAACTTAAAAGAGATTATTTTCATGGAAATTGTTACATATGCATTATTTTCATTTTTACTTTAAAACTTTTGTATAAACAATATTTGTCCTTTATTTCCTGCCCCAGGCGTGATTAAATCTCTTTCTCGCAGGACTTATAATGCTCTCGCGTTGTGAAGTGGAGGCGTCTGAATGCACGCTAAAGAGATGCGATTGGTTCAGCTGCTGTCTTGCTGCTGCTGCTGGCCAGCTGTGTGTTGTGCTTGTCGCGCTTTGCACTTAAAAGCCTGTACAGCAGCTGTCCTTTTGCCACTTTGCGTCTTGAAGGAGAAGGGGAGGGGTGGGTGAAGGCTGATTGCACGCTAAGGAGAAGTGATCGGATCAGTGCTGGCAAATTGCATGTTCTGCTTGTCATTGTTTTAAGAGCTGGGAGCACCTGAAGTTTGTCTGCCAAAAGCATTCCAACAACTGCGATGTTAGATGTCCGTGAACTTGTTTTAAATTGTTTGTAAGTAGGGTGTGATATGCAAAGGTCACCGTCTCACGGGTTTTGCTTCCTAAGGTTGTATTGTCTAGTCTTGCGTGTTGTCAAAGTGTCTCTCCGAGATGATCAGGTCTCGTTCGCTTTGCTCAACACCCCCAGAGGTGCTCTACGCTCCTGCAACTTCGCGTCTCTCCTGCACGGGTTGTGAAGGGGGAGGGGAGCTGAACGCACGCTAAGCAGAAGTGGACGGATCAACTACTGGCTTTGTGCTGCTTCTGCCAAGATGCCTGTTCTCATTGTCGCTCTGCAAGTCAATCATTTAAAAGCCTGTACAGCAGCTGTCCTTCTGTCTCACTGCCTTGTCTTGCGTGACATTAAAATGTCTCTCGCGGGATGTCAAATTGTCTTCTGAGAAGATCACGCCTCGTCTCCCTTTCTCCCTGTCAAGATTTTTTTTTTATAATAGAGAGATGTTGCTCATATCCTTAGCCCGACATCCACATATGTGTTTACAAAGTGTGTTTTAATAAGTTTACATGTGTTTAAAGCACGTGGGAGGGTTATTTTAAGGCTTAAGCTATAAAAAAAATGTTTATTTATATGGCCTTTCTATATCGCGGATTTTCACCTATCGCTGATGGGTCTGGAACATAACTTCTGCGATAGGCAGGGGTTCACTTTTGTTGCTGATTCTTGGCACTATCATTTCTGAGAGAAGGAAACATGCTCTCTTCCCTGATCACAAATACTGGTATGGAGGGTGTTTTCATATAAATAAAGCCATTGTGGAGGATGTTATGGAGTCAATTGAATGTGCTGTGGGGTAGAATATCACTAATATTCCAGAAATAAAAAAATGTCTGTAGCAACAAAAAATATAATTTCAGAAACTTAAGTGAGCTTGTTGGGTTCAGTTTCCATCAAAATTATTCTGACTTTATAAAAAAAAGCAGCAGGCTTCTTGATTTTTAATTAATTTTGGAAAACAAATCTTGTGTGACTATTGCATTGTCATTGTTTTAAAATTTAAAATAAAAATTATCACTTGCTGATATGCCTGGAGTATATGCCATGCAGTACTTATTGGAAAACAATTGTAATTGCTTCATTTAATCTGTCAGATTGGTCATAGGCCAGTGTATTTTGAAACCTGAAACCAGGAAATTATAATTTCATTCCTTTGAGTTTCAGGTTTATGTTCATTTATCAATAAGCATAAACTGTCCTTTTGGTACAGCATTCAATACTAAAATTACCCTTTGAGTTTTCTTTCACAGAGTGTCAACCTACCAGTCTGTTCACCATTCACGGATTTTGGTCTGAGTTGGTCAAAAAAAGTGGGCAAAATCAATTTCATACCAACAAGTTGTGGTAGACAGGCAGCTGGTTATGATTCTAGGTTGTGTACAGTGAATATTTAGTTTTTTACTTCTTTTGTAATTTGTTTTATTGTCAAGGTGTGAAATAAGTTATATATTTTTTTATGTAATTTCTGCAACATCATTCTCTTTACAGTGGGTAGCCCTTTTTCAGATTGGTGACCATATTATAGTTAGAAACATTGCCCCATTACGACCATATGCCACCCAGACGGTAACTCATTTGTCAGCATTGCCAGGGAATTATTAAAGACAGCAGTGCACAATTTCCAATCTAAGATTTTGAATTCTAAAACAAAATAATTAATGGTGTTAATGGGTGCAAAAATCTTCTCAGGAAAACAGGGCTTTGGGTATTCATTTTGATAACTAGTTTGGTTTACATTTTGGTTTTAGTTTCTCAGTTTCTTTCTAACATTTGTCTATGATATTTTTCTGCATTTTGACCACTAGACATCTCCTTACTTTTTCTCGCTAACTTTTCTTTTTTTCCAATTTCCACTGTGTCTGAGCACAAATATTGTGAGTTGGATTCCTAAGGTCAAACTGAAAATCAAAAGATTTAAATAAAGCAGCATTTCATCTGCAAAGAAGTAGACATTTGTGCATTCCACAAATATGTTTCTCTGGAAGCAGAGCACTAAAGCAATGTGCCTGGCGATATATTTCATTTCATAGAAAGAAACCAGAAGGCACGTGGCAGCATTGAAAACTAAAACACAGAATGGCCAGATAACAAAATCAAAAAAGAGCCAGTTTGTTTTAAAAAACAGGAGCAACTGTAACTAATAATTCCTTTCTCCAATTAAATAAATTGCCATTCTTCGCCAGAGTTTTGTTTTAAAATCCGAAACCTTGGACACAGTTTGCTGTGAACTGCCATCTTAAAACAAATAACTACAGTGATGTTACACTCACCCTGGCATCCAATTACGTGATGAGCTGTGACACCATAACAACATGGCAGCTTAGTGAACTGAGTGGAAAAGTAGGCATCTGATCTCGGATGATTTAAGTGACGTACAGAAAATACCCCCCAAGTATCACTAGCTAAGCGGAGGTAAGATACACTCCAACACGTTATGAGTGGTAGAGCGACTCGAACGGAGGCTGGCACGTGAGTGAGGAGGGCCTCACCTGGCGCCCCACTCCTGACGTCACGCTTCCCCCTCCCCTCGGCCCGCAGCCTCTGTCTCGGATTAGTGCGAATAAATCACTCCTGCATGCAAACTATGATATTTAGCACAATGAGAAAAGTTGCAAAATCAACCGGAATGTTCAAAAAAAATTATAGGAAAAAAAATCTAAATCCGTTAAGTAGTTCTCGCGTGAAAAGCGGACAGACATGCAGAAGGACAGACAGACAGATGTTTGATTTTATATATAGAGAGATGACCAGGTAAAAAGGATGAGGGCAAAAAACAGGCAATATTGATACTTGACTTTTCATTAGAAATTGACTTTCTCAGTCAGAAAGAAAGTTTACAAAACCAAACAGCCAGCCCAAAATCAAAGTCAAAAATACAAAACTAGTTTGCATTGATAGGAATGAAACAAATATATATGTAAGAATCACAAAATTACTATTTAAATCCATCTCAGATAATCTAGGAATGCACAGGTGAAAGATGTCACCTGTTGCATCATGGGATAGACTACCACTGCAATGACAACTACCCTAAAATGGCAGTGGAAACAGCGTAAATAATTAAGAACGTTTTAGAGAAGCCTCGGATTGAAAAATAAGGTGTGCCATTGAATAGCTTATGTCTGAAAATCCCACAAAAGCAGGGAAAATGAATTTAATCTTGGGCAGGAGACACACGAAAAAATGAGTAAAAGGTACCATTCATAACACTTAGGAAATTAAAATATTTTGAAATAATTTTCATATTATTTTCATATTTTCAATAGTACATGAAATTATCAAAACAAAATGAAAAATATCAAAACAATATTAAATCATCATAGTATTTTAAAATGCTGTGAGAATAATATGCAGATTTGCAATATCAATTATAATATGTCTGTAAGGGTATGAAATATATTAGCAGCATTCAGCATGTGATTTGAGCAGAGATTCAGAAAACGTCTTCAGACAAACACTGCCTTACAAGAAATGGTTAATGTTTAATTAAATTACTTTTTTCTTTGCCAGTAGTGAAACCGATCGATTTTCTTTATTCTTCTTTATCTGTCACAATAGAAAAGATTTTTTTGGTGATTTCTGGCTTTGCAAACTTATGCTATTTTTAAAATGTTATATAACATATAGTGAAACTCAAAGCAGCGTACCAGTTTATTTGTAGAGTGTCAGCTGACAACAAATGTTTGACAATGACGATGTCTTGTGCAGCTTGTTATCCTAATTTATTTCCTACCCTCAAATGCAAATTAATATATGAGTGTTTTCTCAGTTGGCACACATCCTGTAACTTGCCGGTCTTTTTGCAGTATTTACAGCCCATATGTTTAAGATGTTACCCCCTGCAGATGTTATTTTCTAATTTCTTGAATTAAGATTAGCTTTTCTAGATTGCAACGGAAACATTTTTATTACCAGAACGTATCAGCTCAGTCAGAAACACTGAATGTTAGAAAATTATAATAAAGATATACAGACAGGCAAAGCAAAAAAAGGTTTTGAATTTTAAACAACAAATATGAAAGTTCCCATCCTGCTTCACAACACTTCCCCCTGCTCTGTTTAAAAAAAAAACTGAAATGTAAGCCATGACACTATATTGGTAAGAGGAAAAAGACATTCATAACTGGGGATAAAACTTGTATACAACACTATGGTCTAGAGTTCAATCAACATTCAAAACTATAGCAACATGTTGGTTCTCCAACATCAAAGTAGTTCAGGGTACAAGTTAGTGCCAGAAAGATCATATGCACAATTTTTATGGTGTTGAGGATGTAGTCCATACTGATTACATGTCCTGAAATGTCCATATAGCAAGTCAGTTTTACACAAAATGCACCCACTTACACTACACAGGTTGCAAAGACTACTCTATTCTCCAGACTTGGCCTCATGTGACTACAACTTATTCCTTAACCTGAGAAGTTACTTGTATGGAATATGTTGTGCCAATGATGAAGACACCAAACTGGCTAAAGAAGAGTCTCTTCAAAAGCCCAGAATTGATGGCATTTAAAAGCTTCATGAGCATCATAACAAGAATATTAGTGTTCATAGTGTTCATTATACGGAATGTTTCTTTTAAAAGGGTTAGGATAAAAACATTTTTGATCACACCTCAGGCATGTATTTATATTTCACAGATATACTGTAAAGCAAATGGAGATAAGGAGGGGCATGATTGAAGTTCTTAAAATTATGAAAGGAATTTGTACAATTTTAAAATAAATTATGCACCAAGAACACAGGTACTCAGCTGGAAATTTGTTAAGGGCAGATTGTGCACAAATGTTAGAAAGTTTTTATTCATGAATCATAGTACTAGGGTGTTATACCGTGTTAGCCATTATGGATGTAATGAGAAGTCAAGAAAAACGACACCTTTCATTAGCTAAATAAAACTTAACAATATGCAAGCTTTCAAGGCACATCTTGCCTGAAGAAGGGGTCTGAGTTGCCTCATAAAGATTGCATCATATTGTAATTTTTATACTTAGCCAATAAAAGATGTCATTTTACTTGACTTCAAATTACATTCATGAACCGCAGAAACAAGGAAAAACAATCCTAGTGGGTGTGGTGGAGAGCAGGGCTTTAGGAATCTTCAGATTTCCACTTGATGTAATCTTGGACAACCTAAATGAACAGGATGGATGACCTTGTTGGGCTGAATAACTTGTTCTCATCACAACCTGTATACAGTATATCTACAAAAAAGCATTCTTCATGAATTTACCTATACTTTATTGGTAAAATGCAAATGTTGCTGTAGATCTAGACATATATCTGGATATACAGTAAGTATGCTTTTTGTCTTGCTTTCTGCCATTTTCTAGGTCGTCAAATCTTAAGGTTATTACATCTGAATCCCCTATCTGCATGACGTACATGAGGGCTAGTGACCCCATTCTAAACCGAGATCAAAGGGATGTAAATATGTCTTGTGTAATGTACATATATGCATACATAGAGACATAAGTCTGGATATGGATATGTTTATGTATAAGGACTGATGGTCACTAGAAATTAAAATGTCACTTATCATGGTGACTAGTGTAGCCATATGTGTTTGAGAGTTCAGTCCTTGAGCCACATATCTTGGGATAGTGGGAACAGGAGTTTCTGTGAATACATGAAGCTATAGTTATTGATGCAGATATATATATATAAACACATAAATCTGCTACAAATGTACTTCATGTATGTACTGACAAAGATATAACCCTGAAGAGAGATACTATATATACAGTACATGTTTCATACATCCATTTATACAGAATAGATAAACATAGAGACACTGAAATCTACAGAGATTTAATCTGCATTTACATTTATTTGGCAGACTCTTTTATCTAAAGTGACTTACAAAAGAGTAAAACATAATTGATCAACAATAATATATATATATGTTTCACTTATGTATTTATATTATAAATATTAGCTTAATAACAGAATGTTACTTATAACAAAGAACAACCAGGATTACATTCAGACACAAAAGGAAACACCAGAGCCAAAGTTGCAGATGAGAGGGGTAACGAAGAGTCTGAATTAAGCAGACCCATTGACATGGGCTTAATGGATTTTTACAGCTCGACCCATCTTTTCTTTTCATTCACTGACGACTTAAATGTTGTTACTTGCTATACAGCCGATTCTGTCTATGTAAAACAGTTGCCACAAGGGCAATTTGATGCAGCTCTGTGCGCTTCCTGAGTAAATAATCTCCATGGAAACTGTGCGGAGGAAATTGTAGGAGCGCCTAGCAGCAGCTGACACTTGTTTGAGATGTAACTGCCTTCTCCTTGTTCACCTCTACTTTTAGCATGTTGACATCTTAGTCTCTTCAGCAGTCACACAAGAGAGTGGGTGGATTGCCAATGAGTATTTGCTAATAGCAGCACTTACACTACCGGTAGTGTCAAAAGTTTTAGAACACCTCATTTTTTGTGTTTTAATGGAAATGCATGCAGTTTAATGTCTTAATGTTTCATGAAATCAAGGCATTGAACAAATAAACAGTGGTAAATTAAAAAAAGTCAAGGAATCATTAAGTGTGCAAAATTTCATTCAAATTGTTGATTAATCAAAGTAGCCAATATAATAGTAGCTAATATAACATCCAATCTGTGGTAATTGATTCAGAATGCCAGTCACTCTGCAAGTCACCAACTCTGCCTCCAATAACAGAACCCCAGACCATCACACTTCCTCCTCCATGTTGGACAGTTGGTGTCACAGACTCAGGAACCGTCCTTTCACCAACTCGACGGCATACCAACACTACGCGTGATCAACTGAAGATTTTAAATTTTGATTTATCGGTCCATAAGACTTTTGTCCAGTTTGATGTAGTCCACAGACCACTATTTCAAGGCCCTATTTTGTCCTTTAAGGAATGTTTTTAACAGCCACTCACCCTGTCAAACCTGCAGCACAAAATCTCCTCTTCATAGTAGAAACTGAGACTTGCTTTTTTCGACCACTGTTAAGCTGTCCTTGAAGCTGTTGTGCTGTGTGGCACCTATCATGCAAGCTGGTGACCCTCAGAAACTTGTCTTCTGATTGGGTTATGACTTTGGGTGTGCCAGATCTCTTCCTATCAGAGTTTCTTCCAGTCTCCAATTCCCTCTGGATTGTACAGGACACTGTACTCAATAATACTTTAATTCTGTTTTGCAATTTCTCTAAATGAGAGGCCTACACCTCTAAGGGTAATAATGCTCTGTCTCATTTCATTTGTCAATTGCCATTTTCTTTCCATTATCACTGGAATACTGTCCAAGTAGGACTTCAGAGGGTGTAGTAACACAGTCTGTTCCAACTCTGCTTTAAAACAGACAGAGTGTTGGGACACTTGTGCAAATTGTTTGCTTCAACTTGCAAGGCTTAATTTACTTTAATTACTGCAGAACATCTGTAGGTTGTAACCTATTAGTCGTTCCCTGAAGAAGGCAAATTTATAATATTGTGCTTTCAGCTTCAGTTAGTTAAGGGCCTCTAAGGCAAAGGCAGGAAATTTCAAGGGTGAACAAGGTAAACACTCTAGGCATCATGGTGTGAGCAATTGTTTCTCCTTTCTGCTCTCCACCATCACACTTTTTAGCATCACTGACACCAAGACAAGCTCTAATGATTGCATGTTGCTCCTATTATACGACTTTCTTGATTCCTCTCAAGGCTTGTCAAAGGATGTGCTCGCCTTTTTGGTTGGACTGGCTGCTGCCAACTCAATCATCCAGCACCACACGGCCTGTTAAACACCTGCATACAGCTGCCTATCTGTCTGCATGTGATGAGTTATCTGACTGCTGCTACAATACTGAAAACCCAGTAACAGTGAGCTATTTTTAAAACACATGACATGTTTTTAAAATTAATTTTCATGACCTTCCTCCACGTATCACCATAATTTTAATTTTGTCTTTCAAAGGGTCCAGTACAGTCCCAGACCATCCTAGGACCCTGCATACTTTGTATCTGGATCCCTGGTTGGCTGTAGGGTTTCCTTTCAATCATTTTCTTAATTAGAGTTGAATTCCTACTGTTAATGGAACATGTTGTATAATTCAAAAGACTGAATACGCTGTGTGTGCAGTCACCGTTTTCAATGTACAGTAGCATGATTTTTTTAGTTCACTTCATTATAGGATTATTTGCTTGTAAGTTTAAATTAATTCTTTTTTACTTAGCCAATTCATAGTTAACAACAATGTAAATACAAAGTGAGCCAACAGCAAAATGCATAAATAAACAGAAGAAAATGAAATTAAGGAATATTAGTCCAATATAGTCTGCTAAAACTGCTTATTTGCAAAGAAATATCAAATACACAGAAAGAATATGATACAAATTCAGGAACAACACACATAATTAAATTTAAGATTTTTAACTAATTACTGTATTAACCTAATTAAGTAAGGGGTCTGAACTGAAACCTGTAACATCTGTGTCTGGTCAGGACTTGAGCAAGGAACCCATGGTGACATATTGTAAATGCAAATCAACATCGCCAGGACAGTGATGCACAATATAGTCTGAGTAATTTCTACACAGACCATACTGAAACTCTAGTTTTAACAAGTGTTAACTACACCTTGGGGTGCTAATAGCCCAAACAGCCTTATGCAGGGACTGCACTCTGCCATTCCAGGGGAGGTAATGCAGGCTCTTTCCCTCGGTCCTTCCTTTATACAGGCATCCTAGTTGGGTAGAAGTCCCATCTGTCTGTTACAGCAGTTACGTCCATGTCACACAGAAAAAAATATACAAAACCGTTCAGTCTAGGACAAAACAAGTTCAGTGAATGAAATCAGCTCTTGAAAGTCTGATGTTGTGGTCCAACATCCTTGACCTCCTCTCCATATCTTCAGCCATGAACTGCAACTGTGAACTAGACTGCATGTATTTGTTCATTATTTGATACAGGACCCACAGTCTCTGTCCTCAAATTGGGAGTGTAACAATCTTTTTCATTCTAAATTAGGCACTGTCAAGCACATCTGTAATGACTGCATGGAAAAAAGCAGCCATAAATAAGTTTCATTTAAGGATCAGAAAGATGGGCAGGAAGGAATCTAAGCAGAAGTGTATACCGGTACAGCAAAATACAAATAATTAAACAAAGCCCAAAATGCAAGGCAAACACAAGTGACAGAAAAGATCCAGCAAGTGGGTCGAGAGCTAGAAAGGAGATAAATTAATTAAACCAAAAAACAGAGATGAGAATTGAAGTCAGGTAACAAAAAAAGAAACAAACTAGAAGATGAAATAAATAGAATAAGCCACACGCAAAGTTCTTTGTGATTATCTGTAGACTCAAATGATTCAGAAATGCATGAGGCCAACCTTTATCCTGTCAAGCAATGACTTCACGCAACTCATACCGATGGGCATTAGGCCTATGAACTGCACAAGAGAAAAGTGCAAAATGCCTACTTCTGTACCCAAGTAATGGGGCGTCTTGGAAGATAGACTTCAAAATTTTAAAACAAAAATTACAAATACACAAAAATCAAAAAAAAAGAATGAAACCACAGAAACCCTTGACCTCAAAGACTCACAAAAGGATAACTTAAAAATGTTGTGAGGCAAATCATAACAATAATCATGAAAAAATAGCAGCTCTAAAATTGACACTTGTGGGCCTTGCATGTTGTCTCACCTGGAACAGCATCAAATCGCACCCACCTCAATTCTTTAAATCATGTCATGCTTCAGACCTCTTAAGTTGAGACCCGTTTTTCTGCCTGTAGTTCTTATTATAGGACACAGATGTAGCAAAAATCCGAGGATTACCTCTTCAACTTCCCAGAAATGGCCAAGAATGTATATTTGTCCTAAGTCAATGCCCCAGTGACTAGGTCCATATATTTATTCTTCCATGTGTTGCTAGCTCTACATGAGCTTCTTATGTATCATCAAGCTTGTAAATACACCACTCTGCATCTCCAAAATGTGGCGGTGAGGGTGAGGGTGAGGGTGTTTCATATTTTTGTTAAGTCAAGAGTTTTGAACAGTGCAATTACACTCACCAGCCATGCTAGGATTTTTGTTTTGACTATTGGAGTTTTGCTGACATACAGTGATCCCCCGCCTATCTCGCAAATTACGTTCCAGACCCATGAGCGATAGGTGAAAATCCGCAATATAGAAAGTTTTTTATAGTTTAAGCCTTAAAATACCCCTCCCACACGCTTTAAACACACGCAAATTATTAAAACACACTTTGTAAACACATATGATATATGGATGTCGGGCTAAGGATATGAATAACATAATAATAATAATAATATAATAATAATAATGTAGCATACCATCGATTCATTCAAGCCATAATGGCGAATGACGTCCATGTAACGCTTTCCTTCCCAAAGCATATCCAGGAGTTTTACCTTCTCCGAATGGTCAAGGTCTTCCTCTGGCACTTAGGCTCACTACTACCAGAAGGCTTAGAAGATGCAGGACACTTGGGAGCCATCGTAGGGCTTAAAACAAAACAAAAAGTTCACAAAAAGTTTGCTCATAACAATCGGACCACAAGCAAGGTACGCGATATGCAGAGAACTGAAATGCGTCTGGGACCCACGCTCACTGTTCTTGTGAGATTACACCATGTTAGCAGCAGCCAATCAGAGCCCAAGAGAATGAAAATCTCGCTCTGATTGGTTGAGTCTCCTCTTTCAGCCAATAACGGGCTTTGTAAAAAATAATCTGGTGTGGCAACTGGCTGGGGTTAGTACCCAGCTGGGACGCCCAGGAGGACCAGAAGAAGGACTACACCTCCTCCGGACCATGAGAGGGCAGCCGCCCTGGATGATATGGAGCCCGTGGTCACCGCCACGGGGTGCCCGGATGCTTGAGGAGCCCTTACCCTCAGCACTTCCGCCACAACCGGAAGTGCTGTTGGGGCAAGAAGACCAGGGACACCCGGAGTGCTTCCGGGTGTACAGCCGGTACTTCCGCCATACTGGTGAGTGCCGGCGGAAGTTAATCAGGAGGCACCTGAAGCACGTCCGGGTGGGGATAAAAGGGGCCGCCTCCCTCCATTCGATGGCTTGAGTCGGGAGAGGAGGACAAAGCTCGGGAGGAGTGGAAAGGAGGTGGCCTGATGAGAGGCAGCATAGTGGAAAGGCCTGGACTTTGAGGGAGTTTGGGGTTGTGTGTGCACTCTTGTAAATATTAGTTGTGTAAATAAACGTGTGTTGGGTGATTTAAACATGTCTACCTGTCTGTGTTTGGGCTGCTTTCCACACTGGGTACTGTAAAGACGTAAAACTCTTTGTCTGCCGTAGTGTACAATGTACGTATATTTAATGATTTACTGTATTGCTTAAATGTTAGATATGTTCCACAGAAAAATCTGCGATATAGCGGGGGGTGCGATAGCTGAACCACGATATAGTGGGGGGGTCAGTGTACAGTCCATGCACTGCATGTGGATGTAATCCTTGCTCTTTGATTATGCTGAGAGTTGAGAGATGTTGCTTATGCATGAAACTTAACTAAAATAAATTTTAGAGGAAAGGGCTAGAGGACAATACTGATGGGTGTAATAATTACTCTTTCTGAACTTATTAAATAAATACTCATACACTAAGGGACTGGACAGTACCCTTTCAGTTATTTTGTCATTTAGAAAGGTCATTTTTTTCCCACTGCCCAGGAGCAAAATCACATTGTGAGTGAACAGACAGGATTAAAGGGGCAGTCTAGCAAGAGACAAAAGACATTCAGCAGTCAGCTTAACATGCATCAGTAGCAGAGTGAAGAAAGTATTTAGTAGTGAATGTATCACAACCAGCACATACAGAGACGTACAGATATTGTAGATGGTCAGTAGTTATTGAACAGGTGCTGTACTTAGTTAAACTCATAATTCATTTATATTTAACTTTAAAAGTCACTTAACTATCTTCCAACAAATTTTAATCATTCATCCAGTACAATACAAGTCTTGTATGATGTTGGACTTTTTGGAAACTGTCTTTGAAGAGGTTGGCCCCCAGGTGACTTGTATTTGTGGGAGATGACAGCTGTTCCACCAAAATGAGCTCAGGTGCTGACAACTATAACATAAATTCTTCACCAATAAGGGTTGGAAACTTGTTAAGGGCAGATTTTGAAGGAATGTTTGAAAGTTCTTGTTTCACATAAAGAACCAAAGACACGTCGAGTAAATCATCAAGTAGTGTGATAGAGAATAGGACTTTAGGGACCTTCAAACTGGATGTTATTTTGGTGAATCTCTGGGTAAATAGGGTGGATGAGGTTGTTGGGCTTATCTTCTAGTGTTTTTATAGGAACGACTGCTTGGTTATTCCCCAATTTTGCTTGTTAGTGTGGAAAAGGAAATGAACTACACATTATGAACAAGGGTCACAAATCCAAATAAAAGGTCACATACATTTTTTTCATTGTTTCTGTCTGGTAGACTAGGAAGGTGACAGAACAATTTACAGCAAATAATCTGCTTTATGAACAAAAAACCCCAATATATTCATAACACAAGGGTTATGAATGATGAATATAGTCATGTGTCCAAAAATGCTGAACAATAAACAAGTGAAGCCACATATTTAAGAATTATGTTTCCTCTTCTAAGTTTTGTTCCAAAAATTGTTCTAGAAATATTATTTAGTATAGCTACTTTTAAAGAGTAAGTTAATTTTTTTACTTGACTTGAAAAATTGATGTATTTGGTAAGTTTTAAAGCTTTCGTATTTATATTTGCACCTTGACGATTATTTTAAAACAAAGCAGCAGGGTATGACTTTTTTAGGTTTATAAAAAATGCTTCACTTAAAAGAATGGGAAGTCAAACACATGCTAAAATTTAACACATTACAACATGGTTTAAATAGAGACAAGAGTTTTATGACCAGATATGAGGACTGTTTGCATCTCTCGGGCTGACATAGACAACCTGCCTACAGACCCACATTACTGTATATTGAAAAACTCATCAGAAACTTCAAAAGACTATAGATCTTGACTATACTTTGTTCTCCTCTCTTGCTAAATGAATCTTAGTCTGGAGAAGTCTATTCATTTTTTACATTTCAGATGTCTCACTTAAATATATTCCAATGTTTTTATTATTGGCTTATTATATATATTAGATATTATATTTATCTATTTTTGTTATTGGCTCTGAGGCTAGGGATCTGCACTGGTTAGAATCCCGTAAATTGCCAAAAGGGACTCTGCTCTGTTGGGCTCTTGAGCAAGGCCCTTAACCTGCAATTGCTAAGCACTTTGAGTAGTGAGAAAAGCGCTATATAAAATGCAAAGAATTATTAATTATTTGTCCTAGTGTCTATATAAACATATATTATATTACATCTTGCCTGAGTTGCCTCGAAAGCTTGCATATTGTAATCTTTTCAGTTAGCCAATAAAAGGTGTCATTTTGCTTGACTTCCCACTACATTCACTTTTGTCACAGTAATAATAATAATAATTATTTGCATTTATATAGCACTTTTCTCACTACTCAAAACGCTAAGCAATTGCAGGTTAAGGGCCTTGCTCAAGGGCCCAACAGAGCAGAGTCTCTTTTGGCATTTACGGGATTGGCATTTACAGTACACAAAGTTATGCATAAAATTAATACACTGTATAACATGTGAAGAAATAACTTCAACTTGAAAAATCTGCAATTATCCATTAAGCGCTTCAGAAAGATTTCTGGTCTATTAGCTAGTTAATTGTGTAAATATTTGTGTTGTTTACAAGTTTGTCAATGCAGCTGGCATTTCCTCTTCTCTCAGACTGTCTGTGGAACAGGAAGTGAACGTGTGTGACGACACACAAGAGTTTAAAGCTGCTGTGTGGCGAATCCAGCAGCTGCAAGTTTAATACAATCAGGTTATTCTTTTACATGTTCATCCTGTCTAATTTGGGGAAAGAAAATAATTAAAACAAAACATGACCCAAAACACGCTTTTATTCTCAGTATAACCTTTAGAACCATCAGTACAAAGCAGCAGTGATACTTCCTATTTGTCCAGTTCCTGTCGTCTTAAGGACTGGACGCAGCAGTTTGTCTTGAGGTCAGATTTCATGGATACATGTACAAGGAGACCCAAGAATTCCCAGAAATGTTAAAAAAAACCTTGTTGTAAAAGTTACAGTAATTCCCTTGTAGTCACCTTCAAAATACTCTTCTTGAGATGCAATACGTTTGTCCCAGCACTTCTCTCATTCCTAGAAACATTTCATGTGCTCATCTATTGTTACCAGGTCTAGAGTGTTCTGCGTTTTTTTTCCCTGGATTTTCTTCATGATAGCAAGTCTTCTTCCCTTCACTCTTAATTTTAAGGATGAAAAAAAGTCATCCAGAGAGTGATCTGATAAATATAGATGGTGCAAAGCAAAAGAACACATTGTTTTTGGTCAAAACCTCTTTGACTGACAATGCAGTGTGTGCAGGTATGTTGTCATTGTGCAAAACCTACTTTGGGTGCACCACTTTTTTGGAAGTTTTTCCTGATGCTTTCCCATAAATGCCTCAGTAGTTCAATGTAATGATTTTGCTTATTAGTCTGTCATGAAAATCTGGCATTGTGACTTGGAGAAAAAATAATCACTTGTACAATTGCAAAAAAAAGTGCCAGAAATACACACTTGATACAAAACCAAGTGACATGGGTAGGATTCAAAAGTAATGAGCCTCATTTTGTTCTGACGCGAACGTACCTCGCCGCACGCCCCACTTGCCAGCGACGGCGACGGTGGGTGTTGGCTTCACAACGCAACGGAGCTCCTACCACTCCGAGCTTTCGGAGCGGTAGGATCGGCCTTGAGCGGGAACCCCTGTGCGGTAGTGCGTTACACGGCGGAACGGAAAGTTCGTTAGAGCAACGGTACACGTTGAAGACGAAGACCATGCTCATTGCCTTCTTCTGAGTGAAGGGGATCATCCACTACGAGTTTGTGCAGCAAGGACAGACCGTGAATGCTGCTTACTACTTGGAAGTCCTGAAAAGGCTGAAAAGAAGCGTCGCGCGCAAGCGAAGGGACATCAAGGACAGCTGGAAGCTTCACCACGATAACGCGCTCAGCCACACCGCCTTCATCGTGAGCGCCTACCTGGCCCGGGTGAATGTTCCGGTGGTCCCCCAGCCTCCCTACAGTCCGGACGTGTCGCCTTCTGACATCTTCTTGTTTCCGCGCTTAAAATCAGTGCTGAAAGGAAAACGCTTCGACTCGATCAAGGACATCCAAGCAAATGTCAAGGCAGCCGTTGCAGCCATCCCGGAACAGGCCTACGTGGACGCCTTCGAGTCATGGAAAAGCCGCCTACAAAAGTGTATTGATTCAGGAGGTGCCTATTTTGAAGACTATTAATTAGTTGTACCGATTTGCTCAATAAATTTGTCTTTTTGAACAAAGGCTCATTACTTTTGAATCCTACCCTGTATTCCATAACTATACCCTACTTCAATGTTTTTGACTGATTTCCAGGAATTTTTGGGTCCCACTCATAGAAGGCTGAGGTGGGCTGGCGCCCTGTCTGGGGATTTGTTCCTGCCTTGCGCCCTGTGTTGGCTGGGATTGGCTGCAGCAGACCCTGTGTTAGGATATAGCGGGTTGGATAATGATTGACTGACTGACTCATAGAAGGAGAGCATACTTTATGTTTGGTACATCTCTCAGTTCTCATTGCACTTTATGATGTCATTCATTACAGTTACAGTCTTTGAGCTTTTACATTAGGCTTGTGGTTTTTTTATTTTTATTTTTATTTTTTGTATTTGGTATACATTATTAATCCCTGGTGGGAAACTGTCTTTTTGCATGACCTTTGGAGGTCACAGTGCAGAGTCAGCCATTTTACAGAGCTCCTGTATCAATTTGAAGGTTCAAGGCCTTGCTCAAGGGCCCAACAGAAGAGGATCTCTTTTGGCAGTAACAGGATTTGAACCGGCAACCTACCAGACAGCAGTGCAGATCTTTAGCTCAGAGCCACATTTGCTCTTGTAGCATGAAATATATCTGCTTGATTGTCAATGATCAGCTAACTCTTTTTCCACAAGAAAGTGCAGGAGTTACTTATATGTAAAAGCTCACTTGTTGGGACACTTTTCTTTAGTGAGTCTGTACTGTAAGTGACACCCATGTCCAAGTCCTTTACAGGCTATCATTTACCACTGAGGTCCAGCACTAGAAGTTTCCTTAGAGGTTTGGTTTGCCCTGTCATTGTTTTCTGTCATCCCCGTCCACCTGTAAAACTGAAAAATTGTCTTTCGATCCATAGTTACCTTCAAAAGGTTATAATTCAATTACATTTGACTGTGTGGTGAAAAAACATACATATAAAAGAGTTTTTATGTTTATATTGATAGTAACTAATCTTTTCAATGTAAAAGAATGGTGTGGGCAAAAATGACATTTATCCAGGCTTATAGAATTTCCCATGGCACTGTCAGCTGCAAATAGAGCTTACCCATAACTTGGCATGTCTGCATTCTACTTTGCAGCAATATTATCAAGAATGTGATGACATCCTGTCATTCATCCATCTATTAGTTTAATCCTATCAAGGGTCAAGGGGTGCTGAAGCTGATCCCTGCAGAACTGGGTGAAAAGCAGGAATTAGCTCTGGACAAAGGAGTCACTCCATCATAGGGCACTCTCTCACATTGTACCATTTTTTGATTCGCTATTTAGTCTAACATGCTTTCTTGATAAACTAATAACAGATAAAGGTTATTCCCTCACTGCAAAAATAAAATAAAAGGTAAGGAACAAAATAGCATTCATCAGGTGCGTTGTGTCTTTTCTTTTCTGTGTTGGAATAACCTTTGCCTTTTCTTCCTTTACAGAAGCACTCTGATGCAGCCCTTCACCAACTCCTTGATGAAATGTTGCAGCCTGATGATAACAGAGGAGATAATGACTGTGAAAAAGAGTACATAACTGACAATGCCGAAGGTGACCCCGATCATTTCCAATCTGTCATCTGAGTCCCTGTCCCAGTGTTTTTAAGGAGATTTTCATTTAACAAAACATCAGCATAACATTGAGTTTATGGCAGTCAGGAAGGAACATAAACCCAACAAATATTCTGAATAATCTCATTGATTGAAGAGTTGCTTTGACATTCAGCTAAAGATAAAAAAAAACCTGCTTAAACTATTTATTCAATATATAGCTGAGAAAAACCATGCTGGAGATCAAAAACATCAAAAGAAGGCAGGCACATGAAAATAAATATAGCAAGTGCAAAGCCCAGTACAATAATTGCATCCATCCATTTTTCTGGACCAGTTTAATTTAGTTTTATGGTTGCAGTGGCCCAGAGCCTATCTCGGAAGTATTGGTTGCAAACCAGGATGGGGCACCAGTTAATTACAGGGAAAACTAACATAAAGTCATAGCAGGTTAATTTAGGACCAGTCATCCTACACTGCACACCTCTGTAAGCTCCATGCGGACAGTAAAAAGTCCTACAATTGAGCTGAGGAACAGAATAACGCATCTGCAACTACAGCATGACTAACTTTTTTTTACTTTGCGCCCTCCCCTACCATAACCTATCGTCTGTGGGGGAGGAAAACTTGAAAAAAACGTGAAAAACTTTGATCTCCGGTTTTCGACAGATCTTGACGTTTTAGGGTCCCCTGATCCCAAAAACATTGATACCTCGATGATGGGTCTGTGTCTGTCTGTGTGTGTGTGTAGGTCTGTGTGTCAGAGTTTCTTGAGTACAATGTAGAACTAAAATGGCAGGACGGAAAAATACCAAACTTGAAACTTAAGCCTGTTATTAGATGACGATGTGCTGATTAGTTTTTCAGCCAAATTGTGCAAGAGAAAGAGGCACTCTAGAGGAAACCTTAAATACCGCAATTTGTCAATTAATTATGAATTATTCTCATCAATTGCTATTGTAATGACCTATTTTATGATCAGAAAGATCAGCTTCAGAGCAATAAATAACTAATGAAATGTTATAAAGTAATTTGGGTAACTTGATTCCTAGGGTGCAAAAAAAAACCACACATGAATGCAGAAGAAAGATCAAAGCTCCTCACAGAAGATACCCAAGGTTGAGTCCAGTCAAGGACCACTGTGCCTATCCCACCTAAAAGACTGCTATTTTATATACTATATGATTTTATCATCAGAACACACTTCCTGTGACTTTTTTTTGTTCCTAAGATTAAAAATGAGACTGATGTAAAGAAGATTTGCAACCATTGAAGAAATCTGGAAAAACCACAGGAGCCTTCAGAGACAGTAACAATAGATAAGTACAGAAAATAATGTATTGCATTTCAAGTTTTAATAACTCCAGTAATGTTTGGGTAATTCCTAGTATTTGGCACATCCTTTTGGTTTTCAGAGTTTCCATTACGATCCTCATTGAACAGCCTTTTGAATTTACTCAATTGAGCTGATTTTTGGTAAGATTTCCCCTTTCTGCAGTAAGAGCACCTTAAAGGATGAAGGCCAATTACAAGCCCAACTAGTTTTAACAAGAGCTTTATGCAGCTGTACGTTATACAAGACATGTTTATTACACAGTGTAAGTCTAAAACTGTGGCTGTGTATTGTTTTGGATGAACAAATAATTCTATATGGCAAAATAAATCAGTCTCTCAAGCACCACTTTTCCATTTAAGTTCTCTCAACCTATTCTTACTGCATAATGTAGCATTCCAAGACTCATTAACTTTGCTGATTACCAGATATGATTTTAAAGACATGCAAGAGTGTTCTCCATGATAAATGTCTCTAGTTATGCATTCTGTTGCTTTCATCTACCCTCCATCCATTATTTTAACTGAGTTTTCATCCATCCATCCATTTTCCAACCCGCTGAATCCGAACACAGGGTCACGGGGGTCTGCTGGAGCCAATCCCAGCCAACACAGGGCACAAGGCAGGAACCAATCCCGGGCAGGGTGCCAACCCATCGCAGTAACTGAGTTTTCCCATCAGATAATCACAGGGAGCTGAAGATTAACATAAACAATTCTAAACAACCTAATGCTTTTCCACATTATTAAGCTCACTCATACCAAGCCACAGTCACCAATTAGTCTAACATGATGAAACAGATTACCCAGAGAAAGAGTCAGAAATGAAACCCAAGTCCATTTTCACAAATAACTGTTCATTCATAATGATCCCACTTAATCTAGTATTAGAGTTACAAGAAGCCTCCATTTATTTTAGCAGCATTGGGTGTAAAACAGGAACCAGCCTTGGACTGGGCAGCACTCTGTTGCAGTGCACCCTCATTCAAAGCCAGTCTAGGGTCAGCACTTAGAGTAGCTCACATGTCATTGGTCACATGGGAAGAAAAGACGAGTAACCAGAGAAAAACGACACAAAGATGGGGAATTTACTAGGATATGAACCGCGGAATCATGTATTGTCCAGTGAACTTTTCTTTGCTTAGCTGCATGCAGGCACTAAAACTGATGAGTAGGTTTTTAAGGCCTACAAGAATACCCACTTCAAGTGGTCAGAATCCTTATTGGCTTGCCCAAAAGTTGTGTCAACCCAAGCAATCCCAAATGCCACAAGAGAAAGAATGACTGTAAACCCACAGCAAACAAAGAATCTTTATAAAAGAGGTTGTTTATTTTTAAAAGTCAACAATAAACAGTAAATCTAATGAACAAAAAAATATTCACAAATGTTCCCAAACAACTTACTTAATGAACTACAAAATTTGCTTCCCAGCCTGATTTTATGGGCTGGGTTCCTAGCAGTGATGAAAGGAGAGGTCTGGCCCCTTGGGGTCCCACGAACAGTACCTGAATAAAATAAAATCAGTAGGAAAAACATAATAAGACAAATATACCAAAAATAACAGAAACAATTTTAATAAATGAATACATCAAAAATGAACAAAAAATAAATTTAAACATAAACCAGGGGAGGAACACTGACTTAAAAAATAACAGCTTTAAGCTTACCCAGGGTTTCATTCCTTGCCCTAGTTTCTTTTTTTTTCATTCATTTATTTTGTTATCTGTTGCAATTTATATTACTAAATAATATTTTTGTATTCTTTCTGTGTGTATTTCATTGTCTCTTCCTGAGATTTGCCGTCTTTATTTATTACTTTCTCTGGCAAACAAACTGGATGAGTGGCAGCTGCAGATTGCAATGGAAAAGATCATCAGGGACTGCTGCATACTGCTGATCACGGAGACGTGGCTGAATCCACTCATACCAGACATGGCGATCGAGCTAGCAGGCCACACAGCACACCGGCAAGACAGGACAGAGCACTCCGGTAAGAAGAGAGGAGGGGGGCTGTGCATTTATGTGAACAATAGCTGGTGCACAAATTCCACCATAGTCACCAGACACTGTTCTCCAGATGTGGAGTTTATGACAATTAAATGCAGACCCATATATCTCCCCCATGAATTCAATGCTATACTGCTAACTGCTGCGTACATAGCACCAGATGCTAATGCTAACTCGGCTCTGGGGCTTTTGCATGACAACATCAGCAGTAAACAGAGCAAGTATCCTGAGGCTGTTCACATCATTTCTGGGGACTTTAATCATGCAGATCTGAAAGCAGTTCTCCCCAAATTCCATCAACACATAAAGTGTGCAACCAGGGGAGTAAAAACATTGGACAAGCTGTACACAAACATCAGACAGGCCTATAGGGCTAAACCCCCAGCACACCTTGGCCAGTCTGATCACACGTCCCTGCTTCTAATCCCTGCATATACTCCCCTAAGGAAACAAGCTCCCACTATGACCAGGACTGTTACCATATGGCCCGAGGAGGTCTCCCAACAGTTGCAGGACTGCTTCCAGAAAACCGATTGGGAGGTTTTCTATCACCAAGACTTGGAGAACCACACTACGGCAGTCCTGGATTACATCAGGTTCTGCACGGACAACGTCACCAGGGACAGACACATAAGGATTTATCCTAACAGGAAGCCCTGGATAACGAGGGATGTCCAGAGTCTGCGGAAAGCTAGGAATACTGCTTTCAGGTCTGGGGATGGGGCTCTTTACAGTGTAGCCAGAGCGAACCCGAAGAGAGGCATCCGAGAGGCCAAGGCAGCATACAGAAGGAGGATAGAAGACCATCTGAGGAGCAACAACACCAGGCAGGTGTGGCAGGGTGTCCAGCTCATCACCAGCTACAAATCCAGCAACTCCTTGGCCGCTGAGGGAGACGCTTCTCTGGCAGAGGAGCTGAACATCTTCTTTGCCCGCTTTGAGGCGACACTAACAGCAGCTCCATCACAGCAGCCTGTTCACAACAGCAATATACTCACGGTGGAAGAGTGTGAAGTGAGGCTGGTGATGAGGAAGGTGAACCCGAGGAAGGCTGCAGGACCCGACGGTGTGGCTGGACGGGTGCTGAAAGACTGCAGATCAACTGGCCGGAATCTTCACTAGGATTTTCAACCAGGCCCTGTCCCAGGCCACTGTCCCATCCTGCCTCAAGTCCTCAATCATTGTTCCGCTGCCGAAAAAATCCATCACGAACAGTCTGAATGATTTTCGCCCAGTGGCACTCACACCTGTCATCATGAAGTGCTTTGAGAAACTGGTGCGGAGTCATATCATCGCCTGCCTGCCAGCAGACCTGGACCCATTTCAATTTGCTTACAAAGCAAAGAGATCCACGGAGGATGCTGTGACCACAGCCCTTCATGCTGCCCTGACCCACCTGGAGCAGCAGGGGAGTTACGCCAGACTGCTCTTTGTAGACTTCAGCTCAGCGTTTAACACCATCCTCCCACAACGACTGGTGTCCAAACTGGCAGATCTGGGACTTCCATCACTCACCTGCAGTTGGATACTGGACTTCCTGTCTAGTCGCTCCCAGAGGGTCAGGCTGGGTCTCCACACATCCACTGCTCTCAGCCTCAACACCGGGACACCGCAGGGTTGTGTGCTCAGCCCACTCCTCTACACCCTCTACACATATGACTGTGTCCCCACTCACCATAGCAACAAGATTATAAAGTTCGCGGATGACACGACGGTGGTCAGACTCATCTCGGGCAAGGAGGATGAGCTGGCATACAGGGACGAGGTGGAGCGACTGTCAAAGTGGTGCACAGTCAATAACCTGCTCCTCAACAGCAAAAAAACGAAGGAGCTTGTTGTTGACTTTAGAAAAAACAAAACTGGCATCCAGCCACTCATCATTGGCGGGGCCTGTGTGGAGAGGGTCCCGGTGTTCAGGTTTCTGGGTATTGAGCTGGAGGATGACCTGACATGGAGTGCCAACACCAAGGTGCTGCTGAAGAAGGTGCAGCAGAGACTGTATTTTCTGAAAATTCTCAGAAAGAACCATCTCCCAAAAAATCTGCTCCTTGCTTTTTATCACTGATCCATCGAGAGTGTGCTCACGTGCGGACTGTGTGTGTGGTACGGCAGCTGCACTTCCTCAGAAAAGAAAGCGCTCCACAGGGTCGTCAGGATAGCGAAGAGAACAATTGGTTGTACCCTCCCAACTCTGGAACAAATCTATACCTCCCGATGCCGCAAAAAAGCAATAGACATTTCACAGGATTCATCACATCCCGGTCATTGCCTCTTCCAGCTTTTGCCATCGGGCAAGATATACAGAGCTATGAAAACCAGGACAAACTGCCTTAAAAACAGCTTTTATCCGAAAGCAATCATGGCCCTGAACTCAGAATAAAACTGTTCCATATCATTCTACCAATGAGCAATATAGACCTTAAGTCAACAAGTGCAATTTGTATATTTATTACTATTCGGTTTGTTATTATTTTCTCTCTTCTTGTCTTTTTGTCTTTTTAACTCTTATTCCTCACACTGAGTCGACTGCACCTTCAATTTTGTTGTTCCTTTGTAAAAGTGACAGTGACAATAAAGATCTATCTATCTATCTATCTATCTATCTATCTATCTATCTATCTATCTATCTATCTATCTATCTATCTATCTATCTATCTATCTATCTATCTATCTATGATATTGATTCCTTATCTTCTCTGAATTGTTCTATGTATTTTGATGCTGCTGAGGGACCACCTTCATCCTCTGAAATGGGCTGAGAGGTCCTAGTTCTTTGCTGAGGCATTTCCATTTGTTTTTTTTTGTTCTTTCTGATTCTTTTGGTTTCTTGGATATTTTTTGGTCTGTCCTTTAATAATGATTTTGTCTTGTGGATCTGGATTTTGTTTCCATTTTAGTTAACATTCTTTAGCACATTGCAAATGTTAGGACTTGGACAGATCATGGTGTGATTGCATGACAAAACAGGGCCCTTGTGAGTGTGTAGACCTCAAGCCTGACATTTGAGTTATAGGACTAGGCCTACTTTGTGTTTGTGAGGCCTACTTTGAGATTCTCAAGCAAGCTTAGAATTTCAGTCTGATTTTTGTGGTACCAAACAGCATAACATAAACATATGTGCACACAAACTGGTCTCTTGTTATAAAGTCTTTCCACATCAACTTTTGTATCACAAATTCCCACACTAGGTCGGAAGCTTTCTCATATTTCAGATTATTTTGTTAATCTCAGGCATTGGCTTTAGTATGATGGATCTGCTATAAACTTGAAATGGCACAGCAGTTAAGATAATAGCTGTTAAAAATCTGGCTAGGGGCCAAACGACATGCATTTTTAAAATTAAATTAAATTCTTGGACTCAATTCTGCTTTGAATATTTGCATTTGCATGTGAATATTTGCCTTCTCTTTTATTAAAGTGTGCTGTATATACTGTATCAATACTTTCTTTCATGCCAAGGCACTTGTACTTTCCGGAAGGCTCCCAGTTCTTGATGACTTAGGTGTGTGAGAGAAGGCCGACAGCTCAACCCAGCTGGGATGCCCCTAAAATGGAAGGATGGGAAAGGCAGCTACTTGTCAACACTGCCTACTCCAAAACACCAGATGGCAGCTTCCCTGGAGTGTAGCGGTGCCCTGAATTCCCGCATGGCATCCTGGGACTTGGAGTTCGGTTTCTCAGCCCTGTTGGGTGCCATGGGTGCCGCCAGGGGGAGCTGTCGAAGGACCTGGGGAGTCATGCTTTCCCTATAGCCTGGAAGTACTAATGGATCACATCACGCAGACAGAAACCCTGAAGTACTTCCGGGCTGATTAAAGAACTTGAGTTCTCTATCTTACCCAGAAGTGGTGAGAAGTCACGTGGGAGGAAGAACAAAAGCACTTCCAGGTTGGGCATTATCTAAAGGACTGCTGAAGGCTCAGCAAGCGAGCCAGAGTCCGGTGGAGGTGGACAAAGCTTGCTGGGAGGTGTGGAGGAGAAGATAAAGAGAGATATTTCTATTGATTGTGTTTATTGCCTGTGATATTGTGGCTGTAGTGCTTTGGACACAATTAATAAAAAGAAAAGGATTAAAATGCTTCTTATTGCTTTAACGATGAGTCCTGAGTATCTGTGTGTTGGGGTTAAAGGGGCAACAGCGACCCCTAGCGTCATACAGGTATTTAAAACCTTAATAATGAATTATTATTATTATTATTTGCATACAATGGTTGTCTAAAAAGTTTTTTTCTGTTCCTAATTGTTCATTTTAACATTATTTTAACACCCTCATAAGTGTTTTATCTCAGGCAGTGTTCCTCCCCTAGCTGGGGTTCAAACTCATGTTTTATGTCACTTTTGTTCATTCTTAATTCTTTTATTTATTTTGAGTATGTGTATCATTCTTTATTTATGATTTTGCCCATGCATGTAAGCTCTCTTGTTATGTTCCATGTGTTTTGTGGTTTGTCCCACCCAAGAGGAGGGACCACCCGCCAGTCACCAGCAGGAATTGTCCTCCACCCTATAAATCTAGATGGATCTCCACAGTTCTGTGCGGTTCATTTTCAGTCTACTAGGGAGTGGTGAGTTCTTGTGCTTTGGGTTCTATTGTACTTCTCAGGATTTGGTTGACTTCATGCTGTTTTTGATTTCATTTTTGGCTTACTGTATTGGAACTTTGATTGCATCAGATTGTTTAGGGAACATTTTTTTGCATTTGTGCTCCATAGAGGTTCATTGTTATTGAAGAGAATTTTTGTGATATTAATCTTTTATTTTATAAAGATTCTGCGAGACCCTTTTTGTGGCTATTAGGGGGCTTTGACAGGATTTCCCTCTCTAGTGCGCATTTTTGGAAGTGCTTTTGGGACTTACATGCTTTGGGACACACAAGTCACAACAATAGGAAAACTAGAAGTATTTACTACACTTCTCATTTTTCTACATAAACGACACCAACTTTAAGAGCCTTGAGTGAGAAACAAGTCAGCCTGCATCCCCTGAGTGATCCAAAGGGTGGAAATACAGTGGAAATACAGTTTTAACTACCTTTATCAGTGATTACTTCTCTGCACATTTGCTAGAGTTTTCAGCCTTTTTTGACATTGTGGACTGGTACAAAACTGACAAAATCTTTTCAGAAAATATAATAAAAGTATAATTTATCCATCCATCCATCCATTTTCCAACCCGCTGAATCCGAACACAGGGTCACGGGGGTCTGCTGGAGCCAATCCCAGCCAACACAGGGCACAAGGCAGGAACCAATCTGGGGCAGGGTGCCAACCCACCGCAGGACACACACAAACACACCCACACACCAAGCACACACTAGGGCCAATTCAGAATCGCCAATCCACCTAACCTGCATGTCTTTGGACTGTGGGAGGAAACCGGAGCGCCCGGAGGAAACCCACGCAGACACGGGGAGAACACGCAAACTCCACAGAGGGAGGACCCGGGAAGTGAACCCGGGTCCCCAGGTCTCCCAACTGCGAGGCAGCAGCGCTACCCACTGCCGCCCATAGTATAATTTATAATTATTATTATTTATTATAATTATTATAAAATTATTAAAATTTACTCTGCATCATATTTTGACCAGTCAGTGCTTGAAGTGGAAATACCTAATTGCCAGTACTCTCTTTTTATGTATCTATGATTTTTAATAGAGCATAGCTTTCACCATCAATATTTACTCTTTCCCCTGGAGTTTCAAGTGTCCAGGGTGGACATGATGTATTTTTTTGTAGAAAATGTTACCTGAAAATGATCACTTTGGCTAAAAAACATGACCTGCAAGGTAATTGCTTTTTGCAGTCTGGCAAAAATATTTTACACTCCGATACCAGTCTGCAGATTGGCACAAATATTCTCTGGACAGGTGCTGGCACATGGACCAGGGGTTGGGAAGCACTATGGTAGACAGTGGATTGTGCAATAGTTTTGCAATACAAATATGGCCCAAGAAGGAAAAGCAGACATTTGCTAATTGTAACTGAAGCACAGAAAATGTAAAATGTTTAGGCACTCATCTTACTACATTTCAAATACTGAATAAAGCTAAAGGTGCTATACAAAAATAGTAAAAAATATGAAATAGTAGTAAAATTGTAAAATTATATAACAACAATAATAAAAATAAATGAACAATATTTATTGAGTAAATGATTATACGATAGTCATTTGTTTATTATTCACAGTAGCAATAGCAATAGCTTAACCATAACTTTTCAGCATGTGTGTGAGTAGATAGAGAGAGAAATAGCTGAGATGGAGATATGGCTTCACCCTATTGTTCATCTTGTGCTTTTCTGTTTTGACGTGGTTTCCATTGTAGAACAGAGACATTTCTGTTTCACTATTGTTGAAACACAATGTTGAATGCTTTATTGTAAGTACAGTATTATCCAGTAGTCTTCCTATAACATGTTTGTTTTAAGTGCTTTTAGGTTTTTTCACCAAATAAATAATATTTAAAGCACTTAAATTTCGAAACAGTGTTTAATTTATCTTGAGGAGCTTTATTGACTTTTTTGGCCAATGAGCTCTCATTTATACGAAACCAATCTGTCTAAGAGATACTATTTTCTATAATCTGTCTGTATTAATAAGCACAATATGCTTTTAAGTCAGGTTTTTATTCAAATAGGTTCTTCATAACTTCACTGTAATTTAAATCCTGATACTCTGCATATCCAATTCATTATAATAACTATTCATGGTGGCTCTAAAATCTGTACTAACCCCTACTCTCTCTTCTGTTTCCTTTTCTGGTGTCCTTTTGGTGGTGGTAACCTATCTCTCTCTCATTCTTCCTAGGGCATGAAGCGGAAGCAGAAACAGAAGCGGACAATGGCCGATAGTGAGGTGAATCGCGTTGAAATTGTAGTCGAGGAACTCCAGGCACTCGATGAACAGATTCAGAAACTTCTGTCCAGACGAAGATACCTCAGAGATCTGAAGGCTCGGCTGTTGGATAAACCGTCCTCGCCATCTGTTATCAGCGTAACATCAACCCCGCGTTGTGCCGCTCAAGTCACCTTCACCCCCGCGCCTCGTAGGAGCAACACCGATGATGACCTCGGTGTATTTCAGCAATGCAGGCGGGGGTTCAAGGCCAGAACACCTCCATCGGCACAGGCAAGCATCATAACGCAGAACCGGTTTGACCCTCTAAGCGTCCCCAGTTCGCCTTCAGCTCCTGGTGATGTAATAGTGGTAGGTGATTCTATTGTTAGGAACCTCAATATCACTTGCCCTAATAGAAAATCTTTTGTTTCTTGTTTTCCCGGTGCTCGTGTCCGAGATGTGACGAGACGTGCGCCGGCATTCTACAAGAACAGTGCAGTTGGAGCAATTGTTTTACATGCTGGCGTAAACGACATAAGGCACCGACAGTCCGAGATCCTCAAGGCAGACTTCACTGCATTAATTAAAGACACAACGGAGAGGACCCCATCGGCAAAGATCTTCATCTCGGGTCCACTCCCTCTCGTCAGACGATCAAACGAGTACTACAGTCGTCTGCTTGGTTTAAACAACTGGCTGCAGGGCTTCTGCAAGAATCAAGACATCGGGTTCATCAACAACTGGGACCTCTTTTGGGAAAGACCGCGTTTTTTCAAGCGAGATGGCCTGCATCCGAATAGCTTCAGCGCACGGGTCCTCTCCGAAAACATATCCAAGGTAATTCGTTTATCTTGACTATCTATCTCTGCTTTTAACCCCTTCCGAAATGCCACTCCTGTGCTTGGTCATGATAATTGTTTAATAAAATCTTCCATAAAAGTGCACAACATAAATACTGTAATAACCAATCTTAATGCACATAGAAAATCTAGGCAATACGGCATAAACACCAATAATTTATTTAAAGTTACTACTTTAGATGAACAATGTATTAAAACTATAAAAACAGATCATAGATTAAATAAAAAATACACGCAGAGCGGCGCTAATAAAAATAACTTAATTCCTGTTCCATATATCAATAACGCACATAGTATTCATCTCTGCTCCTCCGAAACATTGAATATGGCACTATTAAATATTAGAGCTTTAACTAACAAGACGTTTTTTTATCAACGATCTTATTAGTGATAAAAAGATAGATTTTATTGCACTAAGTGAAACGTGGCTTAGCTCAGATGGCGCAGCTGTTTTAATCGAATCTGCGCCTCCGGATTACAGTTTTACTCGTGCTGATCGCCAAGGAAAGAGAGGTGGAGGACTAGCAAACATTTACTCAAGCAGGTTAAAATGTAAAAATATCAGTTTTGGTAAATTCAAGTATCTCGCCATTATTATTCAGGGAGATTCTCACGTTCTAGTATTATCCGTGTATAGACCTCCAAAATTCAACGCGTCTTTCTTTGAGGAATTCTCTGACTTGATGTCAATCTTAATTACGAACTATGACACACTCTTAATAGTCGGCGACTTTAATTTTCATATAGATAATCAATGTGACCAGAAAGTAAAAGAATTTATGAACCTCCTGGACTCTTTTGATTTGAGACAGCTCGTTAATCAGTCTACACATAAAGCAGGTCATACGTTAGACTTAGTAATTACTAAAGGACTAAAAGTTGATATAAAGCAGGTCATTGATATGGGTCTATCAGACCATTTTCTTCTACTCTTTAATATAGAAATAATGATAGAAAACACTCATGAGAAGCATATTGTTAAAAAACGCTTCTTTGACTCATCAGCAGCTTTAAAACTTTCAAACATTCTAACCAATCAGTCCGTTTATAGTGCCAACTATAATAGCGAGGAGAATGTAAATAGTAAGGTGGAAAGATTTAATACTAAAGTGAAGGCTGCTGTTGACTTAGTTGCACCTGAAAAGACAGTTAAAAAATCTTCTAGCATTGTTATACCATGGAAGACCCAAAGAGTGTCTGATTTAAAGAGAACATGCCGTAGAGCTGAGCGTAAATGGAGGAAGACTAAACTAACTATTGACTATGAAATATTAAAAGTTAAAATAACAGAATACAATAACACAGTCCGTCTTGAGAGGCGCTGCTATTTCTCTAAGATTATAAATAACAATGCTAGTAATCCCAGAGTCTTATTTTTGACAATTGATCATCTGTTAAACCCAGGTAACTCAAAGGAATGCCTCCTAAGTACTTCCAGTAAAACCTGTGAGGCTATCGCTGTATTTTTCAATCAAAAAATTAATGATATTAGAAATAACATAGTATATCTCCCCAACACTAAGGATCCTCCTAAACCCCAGTACCCCATAATAAACAAATTAAAGTCTTTCACTAGGATAGATTTACCTGATTTACATAAAATAATTTCTCAAATGAAACCCTCCACCTGTGCCCTTGACCCAATACCAACAAATTTTTTCAAAGAAATATCGGGCGTGCTTAGTGATAATGTTCTTGACATAGTAAATTCGTCATTAGATACGGGGGTCTTCCCAGACTGTCTTAAGACTGCGGTAGTTAAACCCCTACTTAAGAAAAATAATCTCGATCCCTCTGCTCTTGAAAATTATAGACCCATCTCTAACCTGCCTTTCTTAAGTAAAATTCTAGAGAAGGCAGTCATTATACAGTTAAATGAGCACCTCAATAAACATGCTATTCTTGATAAATTTCAGTCAGGTTTTAGAACAAATCACAGCACAGAGACTGCACTCGTTAAAGTAGTAAATGACTTGCGGGTAAATGCAGACAGAGGCCATTTATCTGTTCTCATCCTCTTAGATCTGAGTGCCGCATTTGACACCATTGATCATAATATTCTTAAGAATCGCCTTAGTCAATGGGTGGGCCTCTCTGGCAGTGTCTTAAATTGGTTTGAATCCTACCTGGCAGGGAGAAAATTCTTTGTTAGTTGTGGTAATTATAACTCAAAGACACATGATATTCTATATGGTGTTCCACAAGGCTCTATCCTGGGTCCACTGCTCTTCTCAATCTACATGCTTCCATTAGGTCAGATTATCTCAGGGCACAACGTGAGCTACCACAGCTATGCTGATGACACACAGCTGTATTTATCAATAGCACCTGGTGACCCCAAATCTCTTGATTCGCTAACACTTGTATCTCAGAATGGATGAATAGTAACTTTCTCAAATTAAATAAAGAAAAAACTGGAATCTTAGTGATTGGCAATAATGGATACAATGAGGCTATTAGAAATAAACTGGATGCATTAGGATTAAAAGTCAAATCGGAGGTAAAAAGCTTAGGGGTAACCGTTGATTGTAATCTGAATTTTAAATCGCATATTAATCAGATCACAAGGACAGCATTTTTTTCACCTAAGAAACATAGCAAAAGTTAGACCTCTTATATCATCGAAAGATGCAGAGAAATTAGTTCATGCGTTTGTTTTCAGTCAGCTAGATTACTGTAACGCACTCCTCTCAGGACTACCCAAAAAAGACATCAATCGTTTGCAACTAGTGCAGAATGCAGCTGCTAGAATCCTTACCAGGAAAAGAAAATCCGAACACATTTCTCCAGTTTTGATGTCACTACACTGGTTACCTGTGTCATTCAGAATTGACTTTAAAATTCTGCTTATGGTTTATAAAGCTTTAAATAATCTCGCCCCGGCTTATATATCGGAATGTCTGACACCTTATATTCCAAATCGTAACCTCAGATCCTCAACTGAGTGTCTCCTTAGAATTCCAAGAGCAAAACTTAAAAGAAGTGGTGAGGCGGCCTTCTGCTGTTATGCACCTAAAATCTGGAATAGCCTGCCAGTAGGAATTCGCCAGGCTAATACAGTGGAGCACTTTAAAAAACTACTGAAAACACATTATTTTAACATGGCCTTCTCATAACTTCACTGTAATTTAATCCTGATACTCTGTATATCCAATTCATTATAATAACTATTCATTCAAAATCTGTGCTAACCCCTACTCTCTCTTCTGTTTCCTTTTCCGGTGTCCTGTTGGTGGTGCTACCCAAAGCACCATGATGTTCCAACAATGATGGATGGATTAAAAACCAGAAGTCTGTATGACCATCAGCATCAAGTGACTCCGTGAGAACCCTAACTACAAAGAGGACTATTTCATTTATGTTAGGTAGAATGCCCAAAGGGGACTGGGCAGTCTCGTGGCCTGGAACCCCTACAGATTTTATTTTTTTCTCCAGCCTTCTGGAGTTTTTTTTTTGTTTTTTCTGTCCACCCTGGCCATCGGACCTTACTCCTTTCTATGTTAATTAATGTTGTCTTATTTTAATTTCTTATTTTGTCTTTTATTTTTCTTCTCTTCATTATGTAAAGCACTTTGACCTACTTTTTGTATGAAAATGTGCTATATAAATAAATGTTGTTGTTGTTGTTGTGGTGGCGCAAGCAACAATGATGGATGGATTAAAGGCCAGAAGTCTGTATGGCCATCAGCATCAAGTGACTCTGTGAGAACCCTAACTACAAAGAGGACTATTTCATTTATGTTAGGTAGAATGCCCAGAGGGGACTGGGCGGTCTTGTGGCCAGGAAACCCTGCAGATTTTATTTTTTTCTCCAGCCGTTTGGAGTTTTTTTTGTTTTTTCTGTCCACCCTGGCCATCGGACCTTACTCTTTTTCTATGTTAACTATCCATCCATCCATTTTCCAACCCGCTGAATCCGAACACAGGGTCACGGGGGTCTGCCGGAGCCAATCCCAGCCAACACAGGGCACAAGGCAGGAACCAATCTGGGGCAGGGTGCCAACCCACCGCAGGACACACACAAACACACCCACACACCAAGCACACACTAGGGCCAATTGAGAATCGCCAATCCACCTAACCTGCATGTCTTTGGACTGTGGGAGGAAACCGGAGCGCCCGGAGGAAACCCACACAGACACAGGGAGAACATGCAAACTCCACGCAGGGAGGACCCGGGAAGCGAACCCGGGTCTCCTAACTGTGAGGCAGCAGCGCTACCCACTGCGCCACCGTGCCACCCTCTATGTTAACTATTGTTGTCTTATTTTAATTTCTTATTTTGTCTTTTATTTTTCTTTTCTTCATTATGTAAAGCACTTTAAGCTACTTTTTGTATGAAAATATGCTATATAAATAAATGTTGTTGTTGTTGTTCATTTTCAGCATTAGCAATACTAAGTGAATAATATTAAATAAATGAAGATTAGGATATAAAATTAAACTGCTTTATTTGGTACTCGCTGAATACACAAGGAAAAAAACAGCAAAATTACATTTTGTGCACAGCAACTTGCTGGAGGCCACCAACAAAATTATTTTTTATCAGATTGCATTTAAAAAAATAAATAAATTTGTGTGTTTATTACACTTTTTACGTGGGTAGAGTAGTAATGTGCTTTCTCCTTAAATACCAAAATAATTAGGAGAAAGCCATGCAGTCTACTGTGGTGCAGTGTTATGAGGTCAGTCCTTGCTGTTACAAGATCCCAGTGTTAGCATAGCTGAAGTGCTAAGTTCAATAAGATGACAAATACATAGTTATAAAACACTAGTAATTCAGGACCTCATGGTGGCACGGCTAGAGCAGGTTTCTCCTTCAGCAATAACATTTATTTTTATAGCACATTAGCGGGTTGGATAATGGATGGATGGATAGATTTTCATACACAAGATGTAGCTCAAAGTGGTTTACAAAGTAAAACTAATTAAAATTAGATAGATAGACAGATAGATAGACAGATGTTTATGTGTCCCCAGGGGGAAATCTGGCTTTTTACAGAAGTTCTTTCAATAAATTAAAGTATGAATAAATCCATCCATCCATCCATTATCCAACCCGCTATATCCTAACTACAGGGTCACGGGGGTCTGCTGGAGCCAATCCCAGCCAACACTGGCGTAAGGCAGGAAACAAACCCTGTGCAGGGTGCCAGCCCACCACAGGGCGGTATGAATAAATACCAAAAATAATAGTTAAGAATACACCAATGCACTATTAGGAACACAGATAGAACTAAAGTAGAGAACGTGTACAGCAATCAGCCACAACATTAAAACCATCTGCCTAACACTGTGTAGGTTCCTCTTGTGCCACCAAAACAGCTCTGGCCCATCAAGGAATGGACTTCAGAAGGCCTCTGAAGGTGTCCTTTGTTATCTGGCACCACGACTTTGGCAGAAAATCCTTTAAGTCCAGCAAGCTGTCAGGTTGGGCCTCCATGGATCAGATGTGTTTTTCCAGCACATACCACAGGTGCTTGATCGGATTGAGATTTAGGGAACCCTGAATGATTTTTGCATTGTGACAGGGCTCATTATCCTGCTGAAAGAGGCCACTGCCATCAGGGAACACTGTTGTCAGGAAGGGGTGTATGTGGTCTGCAACAATCCGTAGGTAGGTGGTACGTGTCAAAGTAATGCCAGGACCCAAAGATCCACAGAAGAACATTGCCCAGATCATCACACTGCCTCTGCTGGCTTGCCTTCTTCTCATAGTACATTCTGTTGCCATTTCTTCCCCAGGTAAATGATGCACTCACACCCAACCATCCACATGATCTAAAAGAAAACGTGATTCGTCAGACCAAGACAGCTTCTTCCATTGGTCCATAGTCCAGTACTGGCACCCACATGCTCATTGTATGCACTTTTTTAGTGGATAGGAGTCAGCATGGGCACTGTAGCTGGTCTACAGCTAGGCAGCAAGCTGTGGTGTATTGTATGTTCTGACATCTTTCTCTCTTTGCCAGCATTATATTTTTCAGAAATTTCTGTGGGGGTGGAGCAGAAAGTCAGAGTCACTCAGGTGCTTACGCTTGCCTGTTTTTCCTGCTTCCAACACAATGACTTTAACAACTGACAATTCACTTGCTGCCTAATATATTCCACCCCTTGAAAGGTACCTTTGTAATGGAATATTCAATGTTATTCATTTCTCCTGTCAGTGGTTTTACTGTTGTGGTTGATCAGTGTTTATAGACTTGTTTTTAAATCTTAATAGATAAGTCCAAGACTATTGAAGAATGTAATTTAAGTTCTTATTTTGGTTATAGTTAGGGAGAACTATCCATCCATTATCCAACCTATATCCTAACTACAGGGTCACGGGGGTCTGCTGGAGCCAATCCCAGCCAACACAGGGCGTAAGGCAGGAAACAAACCCCAGGCAGGGTGCACACACACAGTAGGGACCATTTAGGATTGCCAAATGCACCTAACCTGCATGTCTTTGGACTGTGGGAGGAAACAGGAGTACCTGGAGGAAATCCACACAGACACGGGGAGAACATGCAAACGCCACACAGGGCAGACCACTGCGCCACCGTGCTGCCAGGGAGAACTATATTTGCATTATTTACATTATGTTATTACCTACTTAATAAAAATATAAAATAAAATAAAAATATTTTATTATTTAAATTTACCACTGTACCTGATTGGGATAGTGAACCGAAGAGAGAGGGGACTGGTTCAAGCATGTATGTCTAAGAAAAGGAGATGGAAGTATAAGTTCCTTATACAGTAGCTACTGAGTACTGAGGCTCACAAGACTGGCCTTCTTTTATAAGGGCTGAATCTTATAATCCATCCATCCATTTTCCAACCCGCTGAATCCGAACACAGGGTCACTGGGGCTGCTGGAGCCAATCCCAGCCAACACAGGGCACAAGGCAGGAGCCAATCTGGGGCAGAGTGCCAACCCACCGCAGGACACACACAAACACACCCACACACCAAGCACACACTAGGGCCAATTTAGAATCGCCAATCCACCTAACCTGCATGTCTTTGGACTGTGGGAGGAAACCGGAGCACCTGGAGGAAACCCACGCAGACACGGGGAGAACATGCAAACTCCACACAGGGAGGACCCGGGAAGTGAACCCGGGTCTCCTAACTGCGAGGCAGCAGTGCTACCACTGCGCCACCGTGAATCTTATAATATTGGTGGTTATTTTTTGTTTGAAAATGACATGTATAAGCTCTTTTACAATGTAATCTCAAGATGCAGATCAATTCTCAAAAACATTCTTGGCTTGAAAAATGAATGTATTTGGTAAGTTGTTAGGATTTTATGTTCCAGGGTGTTCCATGCCCCGTAGATTATATTATAGAATGCCAGGACTGACTATGTATTTTTAAAAATTTATAGAAAATGCTTAACTTTAGGTCAAAATTTTGTGTAGCAAATGCATGTATACCATGCTTGTGAAGAAATTACTTCTACTTGAAAAACACCAAATGTATCATTTAAAATGTATTTGGTGTCATCCATCCATTCCCTGAGCCTTCCTTTTCCTTTACATTTTGAATGGAATCTGGCACTATACCTCGGCAGACTGCCATCCTTACACACTTATACTCCTTCAAATTAGCAATGACCAATTAATTACCTTACATGCAAGGCACTGGAATGTGACAGTCAATATATGAGACCTTCATGCAATAGGGAGGACGTGTAAACTTTTTTATAAAGAGTGAATGGGTCAGGATTTGATGCAAGGTTTGGCAAGTTATTAGGCAGAAGCACTAATCCAATATGGAAAAATTGTTAAGAGTTTTTGTTATTTTGATAGCAATGATAATTTAAATGTACTGTATATTGAGATTGTTATTATACAATGTCCCAAACTTCACAGATCTTTCAAAAGTATACTGGAATTTAATACAGCATGATGAACAAAGCAATTTATGAAACTGTGCAATATGATGATCGTAAAGCATGGAAGATTAAGGGTTAATCAAGAGCTGACATACTGCATTACCTGGAGGTTAATCATTCTTTCTCAGCCTTGTAACTTGGATTTTAAGATTGTAGTTTTGCATTGGTGCTTATGTTGTCTTCCCATATTACAAAAACATGCATGTTAGTTCAATTTGCCATCTTTGAGAATGTACTTGTCCAAGATGGTTTCCACCTTACAAATGATGCTACTAGGATGTGCTCTGATGTATCAACCCCCATGAATTTGAGACAGCAGTTTCAAATGCAGATGAATAGATGTAACTTTGAATTAGTTACCCACTAAAACTCTAGTATCCCCCTGAAGTTCCCAGACATGTTGTTAGGCTGACTGGCAAAACTAAATCAGTTCTTGGTAAATGAATGTGGGCTGGCAGTATGCCCTACAATGAACCGCTCCACATTCAGAGTTACTTCCTGCGCTTAAATTATTTCTGCTAAGACAGACTCATGATCCTAGCACAACTGTAGGAAAAGTTGATTAGCAAAAGAAAATGATGGATGAAATTGTATGATAATAGGTCAATTTTTTTATAAAAACAATTTAAACCTTTTTTTCTGCCTTGTGTTGCAGATTATCCATTCTTAAATAACAGCTGATATGACTCCTGAAATAGAAATCTTTTATTCAACTGATCTGAGGGATTAGTGACATATGATTCATTATAATAAATGCCAAATATTAATTAGGAAATTTGAGCTTTTATAGACTAAAATAATTTGTATAACACAGTTGTAGATGTGGAAGATGAATGTTCTCTTCGTTCCCTTGTACTAATCCTTGTCTAAGGAGTTAAGCAGAAGTAAGCTTTAAAAACATGATTTGCTGAGCAAACAGAAAAAATATTTGTCAGAAGGACTCAAGGTCTAAGCTTCCACACTGAGACTGCCTTATCACGTTCTCCCTTTGTTTACATCTGAACGCCATAACAAGGAGCCAAGGAATCAAGTTGCACAAGGAGCATTGAAGGGGCTCAAGGATTGTGTATAATAAAGTGTTGACTGTTGCATTTTCATAATGAATATTAAATCACGCATTTTAGGGGTATAAAAACCTGCCCCACCCAATAAACAATTGTTCAGAGAGCCCTGACACTGTCATGTAATATTGATTGCCTGCTTTTCTGAAACCTGCTCACTGTGACGATGTGAAAATAATAAAGCTGCTATATGACCCCACCTTCTGTCTTGTCTAAGTGATCGTCCACATAGAACACACATTACATCATTTCAGACCATGTATAGTACCTCCTTTGATTAAGAAAATAATCAGGAAACAATTATGATAGTTAGAGAGTCTATGAAAAACAGAACATCATATGATCTCACTGTCACCATCTTGATTATAGTGGGCTAAGAAAATCCTTGTTAAATAGAAAAGTATACAAAATAATGCATGAAGATAGAACACGACAGATATCCCCTAAATGAGATTTTCTCCTTCCATCTTATCTATCAGTGCATCTATATTTGACCTTTAAGTGTCCACTGCCTGCACATTCACACCATCAGCTTCAACTCACACCTCTAACCTTTAACTCAGATGAAACAGCATCTCCACTTACTTTCCCCAATTGCATTATCTGATCCAAGTGAGGATCCCTCCTGAGATCCAGCAGGTCCTGCAAGTGTTCCATTTTCTCTCTCCCTCACACACACACACACACACACACACACACACACACACACACACACACACACACACACGCACGCACACACACACGCATAAATGCACACGCACACACAGACGCACACACACCATCTGCACAGGCTCTTTTTATGGCCTGTTTCTTAGGAAGTGTCTGTAGACACTTTTGCAGCATCTCTCTCCCGGGTCTATGTGGACTCCCCAGAACTTTTATATTAGAAATGCTACTGAGCAGTATAGAAGGTTAGAAATTGATCTGAAATTAGCAAAACTGTCTTGATTGCTTTTGCTTTTTAGGAATGGTGTAACAGTAGCCAGTTTATAATTGGTCAATACAATACCATATTCAAAAGACTGTGAATACATAAGACAGACATAGACCAAGGCAGTAGGCATCAGCTCCAGTGAGGTGGTGGAGGGCCTAAGTCTATTCACAAGCTCATAAATAAAGGCAGTATCAAGTGGAGAAAATAAACCAAATTAGCACTCAGAACTGAATTAATTCAATGATCTTGAGATAATTACAGTAATTATGATGCTGGATGGTTCAAGTTATCGATGGGCAGAGTTTTTAGAAGTTTTTTTTAGGTAATAACTAGTGAATGTTTCACATGAGGGCAAGACTGATGAAAATACAACAATCTTAATGTTCCTCTGCTAAAATTCATTCACTATTATTTATCATATAGAATCAATATGTGCTTTGTTAATTTCAGCAATTACATAAAGACCTGTCTTTTTAAATTGGTATTCTAATTGCCTGTAAGGGGCTTTTACAGTGTGTAGTTTGGAGAAAACCAAGTCACTGAAAATATAAAAGAAACAAAAAGAGCAATAATCTCAAGTTTGGATGATAGGTGTAATGGACCACCTGGGCAGCAGAAGACACATATGGATTAATGGGATATTGCACATCTAATGAACCTATATAGGGGAAACTTTATTATCCTTCTAATTTCTTAAAGTAATAATCCTCTAAACAGGTGACGTAGGCAAAATAATTGAAACATTAAATAAAACTGCCTTAAGATCAGACATTGTAAGCGGATGTTAGACCAGCAAAGCAAACCAAATCAAGAATATGGTCCTTTCTGTGAGTGGGACAGGAACCATTCTGACATAAACTAAAGCATTCAAGTAAATACAAAACATCATAAATCAGTAATTTATTTTGTGAGTCTATATGAATAATGAAATTGCTCTGTACACGCAAACAAGACACAACAAACAAATAGACACTAGAAAATGCATAGAAAAATACTGAGGATGATTTAGAGGGAGAGTAACAAAGAAGTACAATTAACATATACATATTAACACATACATCGTACTTACAACTCCAACAACAATCTCCATGTTCTCCTGCTGAGTCTCTCATTTCTGAGTAAATATAAACTCAGAATGAAGTTAGAGTGGCCCCGCCTCCTGGGCTCCACCCACAAAGCACACAGAATGTGTGTATAAAGTTACAGGAATTTAAAGTTATAGGACACGATTACTAAATCATTGACAAATATAACAGAAATTACAAAAATGTGAAAAATAGCAATGCAGAAATGACAATAAAACAAAAATAAATAGAAGCTGGGGGAAAAAAACCCTGGCTGTAACAATCTGATTTTCTATAAGTATTTGTTTAATTTTAGCAAAGAATGCCTATGCTGTAGACAATGTGAGCATATGACTGGATAACTGACATGTGGATTATGTGAAAAAGATTCCACCTTATGGGGACTTGTACTCATGTCTGTAGCAAGGCTGCAAATAACATGAAAGTGGTCAAGAAAGGTTGAACACCTATGATGCCATCGCCATTTTAATGTGGAATTTAAGAAAGAAACTCACACCCACTATTATGATCACTCTTTCACTATGATTCTTCAGGGAGAAAAGTTTATGTAAAAGATGTCCATTTTGAGGAAAAATCGTTCAAATGTATTATTATTTTTCGAATTACTCTACATTGGCTCCAGCAGACCCCCGTGACCCTGTGTTCGGATTCAGCGGGTTGGAAAATGGATGGATGGATGGAATTACTCTACATCCACCTGAGGTGACAGGAGAGTACAGCTTAAAATGAAATTTCAGCTGCAGCACACACCCCTGAGATCTGTTCAGGGTAGTACAAATTAACTTCTTTACTTTCAAAACTGACTGACATTGACTTTTTGCCATGCTGTCAGATTGGTGCATGAGCTACAACTTAGGTCCTGGCTATCACAGTCTTTTATGTCCCTTCTTGCCCTCTCTTCACATCTCTGCTAATTCTGATCTGTTCTTTCAATTTGATCCTTAATGCCTGTTGAGGAGAGGAGTCTAGCTTCAGACCTCCAGTGGCAGATCCCTCTGTGGCTGCACCGCAGTGACATCCAGATTCTATTGCTATTGAGTGCCATAGGCCTTAATTCAGTCACTGTTCTAACTTGTTCTAAAATTTCAACTTAAAAACACAACACATAATTTCTCCTCATATCAAACAACTAAATTATAATAAGTAGCAAACCATATCAGAATGTCATCATAAGGTGCTGTTTTATCAGGCAAGTGTGGATGTGTCTGCCAGTAGCTAGCACTCCGTCCATATTGTACAGTCTAGATGTAATCTTACTAATTACACTTTACAATTGTACTGTGTGAAAATCATCAGATTAGACACATTTGAAAAGTTTTGGGCCAGCCACCCGTATATTATCCCTGGCTGCAATGGGTTGATTTTTAACAAGAAATGTTTCTCTGTTGGAGTCCAGAATTGAACTGCTGAAGATTTGCAAAGATGGTGACTCTAAAGGATCGAACCGGAAGTGATGTGTAGGAACCGGAAGTGACGTAGGAGAACCGGCCTGGCCTGGCGTGGAATTTCCTTCACTTGGTCCATACAACGTCCTCCTACTCGCACATGTGTGACAACTGCTAATGAACAACGGGATATAATATTATTTCTTGAACTTAATGAAGAACATCAATGTAAATTGGAATGTCAATATGATGTACATTAACAATGATAGCAATAATCTTAGTCCTAGATAATAAATGATTATCATTTAAATGATGACAAAATCAAAAGAGCAATACACTAGTGGTTTATTGAATAACTGAAAACATTTGCAATGGAAGGCATTACAAAGTTTGTTTAATAAAGTGAGAAGTGTCTGGTGGGGTATAAAGGAAAAACATATTGTATGAATTTGCAAAGTGCTTCAAACTGTGCCTGCTTATTTAACTAAGACATTCTGCAACAGTTGTACCTAGAACAGTTACCAAGGGAATGATGAGATCATATCAAATAAATTCTTTCTGTTTTTATAATAATTTACATATAAGAAGTCAGTTAATGAACTGATGTTTAATGTATGGGACCTTTGGGTAATACTAAGAGATAGTGTGTTGAGATTGTACCATTTCTCTGTATTTTGAATGGTGACGCTTCTGATCTGTCTTATTTAAGATGCATCGTTAATTAGATTAGTCAGTCTTATTGTGCCACACTGAGCAGTGCACATGGTAGGCTCCGTCAAACTTGATGTAATAATGGATGTCCATCTTGAATTCATTGTTAACAGTGACTTATAACTATGCGTTTGTCTAAAGAGAATAGGCAATAACATGGAGCAATGCTGAACAATGATACCACAATTTCGTGTTTATAAAAGTATTAAAAGTGCCTCTGCATTTTGGTCTATATATATATATATATATATATATATATATATATATATATATATATATATATATATATATATATATATATATATATATATATATATATATATATATATACTGTAGTATAAGTGTGACAGGCAATCTAGCCTAAAGGGTACAGATCAAGATCTGGGTCTCTCAGACTACATAGAGTTTTGTATTCTGCATTATCCCTTTCAGAAGAAGTTTTGGAGTTGCTTTAAACAAACTTTCAATAGACTCATCCTTTCAGTTTAAGTAACATACAAAATTCACAGATGGCTGCAAGTTGGAGGGTGCACTGCATCATCTTCTACAAAATTCAGAAAGCAACTTAAAATAGAACAACACATTCTGTTTTTCTAGATTTAATCAATAGTATTTAACATTTTCAAAAATGTTCCTCCAATTCTGATTTCCTTTTTGTGACGAATATTTTGGAAAATCATACATATTTATAAACAGGTGAAACACTCTCTCGCTGTACTCAGGGTTTGTCTCTGCCACAGATGTGATCTGAATGTGAGATTAAAGTACTCTACTTGAGACCCAGATAGCAGCAAGGATCCAAATGAAAAGCTCTGCCAGTCTCACTTGTAAAGAGATTTTGTACCTCTTGGTAGTAAATTCTGTTCAGAATCATGCACTGAATAATAATAAGGCTTTACTGCAATTACTGCAGTTCACTGCTTTCGGCAGTAATCATATTAATGCACTGTTTTCTCAGAGCTCTCTCACTAACAGCCTGCTGTTCAGATTCTTATCATTTGAAAAAATAGAACTCACACATTTGTAAATGCCACTGCAACTTAAAACATTTGCCACAGTTTAAACTGCATCTGAAACTATGAGAGAAATTCTCAAATGAAACCCCCTGAATTGAATGTATCTTTTTTTAATCAATTATCGTAAATTTAATGACGTAAGAGTGTAAAGTTTACATGGGATGGTGGGACACCCAACCTTACAGACGTCTGAGCACTTTATAGCCATCTATGTATCTACACAGCCTATAAAACGTATTCAACATCTTAGGAGTTTTTGTATTTTATTATTATACAACATTAAATCACAGTGGAATAAATTTGGCTTTTTTGATACAGATCAACCAAAAATACTTGTTTCTAAATCAGATCTCTGCAAAGTGGTATAAATTGATTACAGATATAAAACACAAAATAATTGATTCCATAAGTATTCGCCCTCATTAATACAGCACACCTACATCATTTCTGGTGCAGCCAATTGGTTTTAGAAGTCACAGTATTAGCTATATATTATATATATTAATATTATTATAAAGATCACCTGTCTGTAATCAAGGGGTTTCAGTTGGTTGTTGTATAAATACCCCTTATCTGGAAGGACTAACTCGTGGAGAGTCAGTGTGGTGGTCTAACCTACACAATGAAAACAAAGAACACTCCAAACAGCTCCATGAAAAAGTGATTGAAAAACACAAGTCAGCGGATAGAGACAAGAAAATGTCCAAGTCCCTGAATATCCTTTGGAGTTCAGTTAAATCAGCTGTTAAGTAACTGAAAGAGTATGGCACAGCTGTAAATTTATCTAGAGCAGGCCATCCACAGTGATCGTGTAAGATGTGCACTAGTGAGGGAGGCCATTAAGAAACCTATGAAGACTTGGGAGGAGTTATAAGTTATGGTGGCTGAGATTGGAAAGACATATAACAGCTGTTGACTGGGTGCTTCATCACACAACAGCTTTATGTGAGAGTGGCAAAGCAAAAAACTGTTAAAACACATACACACAAGAGCTTGCCAGAAAGCAAATGAGAGACTCTGAAGTCAACTAGATGAAGGATCTATGACCTAAAGAGATCAAATTTGAACTTTTTGGCCATTAAACTAAATGTCATGTTTTAACACTGCACATTGTCAAAAATTATCATTCCCATAGTGAAGCATGGTGGTGGCAGCATCATGCTGTAGACTTATGATCAATTATGTTGTGTTTTATTTATGTAATTAATTCAGACCAACTTGCAGAGAAATTGGACAAAGTTTTCTGTCAGCCTGAACTGTACATTATTTGCCTAATTGTTCTTGTCCATATTTTTTGCAATAAATAGAACATACAACATTTAACAAATAAAACTTATTTCACTTTCAGTTTCATTAATAAATGTTTAAAACATTGGAAAATTAGAAAGATTTAGATGAGTACAAGCCATCCAGTCCAACAAAGCCCATCAATCCTATCCACTTAATTCCTCCAACATAACATCAAGTGGACTTTGGAAGTCCCTAAAGTCCTACTGTCTATTTGGTAGCTCATTCAATGTCTCTATGGTTCTCTCTGAAAAGAAAAACTTCCTAATGTTTGTGTGAAATGTATCTTTAACTGTCACATTTGTTAGGATGGGAAAATGTTTAAGTATTAATCGCTGCAATTTTTGCAAACTGTTGTCATGGTCCAATTTGCTTGCTTCGTGATACAGTGGTGTGAAAAACTATTTGCCCCCTTCCTGATTTCTTATTCTTTTGCATGTTTGTCGCACAAAATGTTTCTGATCATCAAACACATTTAACCATTAGTCAAATATAACACAAGTAAACACAAAATGCAGTTTTTAAATGATGGTTTTTATTATTTAGGGAGAAAAAAAAATCCAAAACCTACATGGCCCTGTGTGAAAAAGTAATTGCCCCCTTGTTAAAAAATAACCTAACTGTGGTGTATCACACCTGAGTTCAATTTCCGTAGCCACCCCCAGGCCTGATTACTGCCACACCTGTTTCAATCAAGAAATCACTTAAATAGGAGCTGCCTGACACAGAGAAGTAGACCAAAAGCACCTCAAAAGCTAGACATCATGCCAAGATCCAAAGAAATTCAGGAACAAATGAGAACAGAAGTAATTGAGATCTATCAGTCTGGTAAAGGTTATAAAGCCATTTCTAAAGCTTTGGGACTCCAGCGAACCACAGTGAGAGCCATTATCCACAAATGGCAAAAACATGGAACAGTGGTGAACCTTCCCAGGAGTGGCCGGCCGACCAAAATTACCCCAAGAGCGCAGAGACGACTCATCCGAGAGGTCACAAAAGACCCCAGGACAACGTCTAAAGAACTGCAGGCCTCACTTGCCTCAATTAAGGTCAGTGTTCACGACTCCACCATAAGAAAGAGACTGGGCAAAAATGGCCTGCATGGCAGATTTCCAAGACGCAAACCACTGTTAAGCAAAAAGAACATTAGGGCTCGTCTCAATTTTGCTAAGAAACATCTCAATGATTGCCAAGACTTTTGGGAAAATACCTTGTGGACTGATGAGACAAAAGTTGAACTTTTTGGAAGGCAAATGTCCCGTTACATCTGGCGTAAAAGGAACACAGCATTTCAGAAAAAGAACATCATACCAACAGTAAAATATGGTGGTGGTAGTGTGATGGTCTGGGGTTGTTTTGCTGCTTCAGGACCTGGAAGGCTTGCTGTGATAGATGGAACCATGAATTCTACTGTCTACCAAAAAATCCTGAAGGAGAATGTCCGGCCATCTGTTCGTCAACTCAAGCTGAAGCGATCTTGGGTGCTGCAACAGGACAATGACCCAAAACACACCAGCAAATCCACCTCTGAATGGCTGAAGAAAAACAAAATGAAGACTTTGGAGTGGCCTAGTCAAAGTCCTGACCTGAATCCAATTGAGATGCTATGGCATGACCTTAAAAAGGCGGTTCATGCTAGAAAACCCTCAAATAAAGCTGAATTACAACAATTTTGCAAAGATGAGTGGACCAAAATTCCTCCAGAGCGCTGTAAAAGACTCATTGCAAGTTATCGCAAACGCTTGATTGCAGTTATTGCTGCTAAGGGTGGCCCAACCAGTTATTAGGTTCAGGGGGCAATTACTTTTTCACACAGGGCCATGTAGGTTTGGATTTTTTTTTCTCCCTAAATAATAAAAACCACCATTTACAAACTGCATTTTGTGTTTACTTGTGTTATATTTGACTAATGGTTAAATGTGTTTGATGATCAGAAACATTTTGTGTGACAAACATGCAAAAGAATAAGAAATCAGGAAGGGGGCAAATAGTTTTTCACACCACTGTATTTGTCCTTGCTGAGCAGCTTTACAGTGGGGCTTTCCCAATGTAAGTAGTGAATCTGCCACAAATACATGCAGTGAAGTTCATCCTTCTTGTTTAAGCCTTTGTTACCATAACCGGTAAGTTTATATATATATACAGTAAAATTTTACCATTCTGTATTGCTACTTAAAGTTTTAAAACTGTTACCAAACTATTCCGTTATCTGTGTGCAGAATACTATGTTTCTTTACTTTGTAGCTTCACACCTGCTCTTTGTTAATAACCTCCCACTTGTGTACCCAGAAGGCAACACACTGTATGAGACTCTCTTGTCTCTTTAGCAGACCTGCACTTCAATCCCCCACTATCACAACCTCCCTCTTTTTGGGGGGTGGTTTGAAGTAGCTGGCCAACTCCCTCAGAGTCTTCAGAGATACTGTTCAGCTCTGCAAGGACCAAAAAACAGTTTGCCACTTCCAATTCTGGGGCTAATTCTCCCATATAATATGCACTCTTTGCCTTGAACCTTGCAACTGTGACCCACCCTATCTCTGTCTAGTTTGGAATTTTCTCCTGTGCCACCTTAGGGTTGCACACTAACTCTCTAAAGGACACCTGAGCCAGGTCCACCAATTCTGTACTACAATGCAGGCCAGACAACTCCTACTACAGTTCAGCGACCCTGAAGTCGAGGTGCTGTGTCTGCTGACATCTCCTGCACAAGTCAACAGAGGATGTTAATAGTGCTCTTTTTTAATTTTAAAATTTACCCCTGGGTATTATTTCCAGTAATTAAGCATAGGAAAAACATTAAAAAATGCAAATGTCCAGAGTAGATCATCTGTGTATTGTTTGCAACAGCAAGTAGCTGTAGTGCCCTTTAAATGGAGCCTGAATGTTCATGTGATTTTCTTTATGTTATATAATTTCCCCCTACAGTGTAATGTCTAGTGGATTCATGAAATAAAAGGATGTCAGAAGTAAAGAATACAATTTACTGAAGAGGCAAGGGCACATTCAGAAGCAACACATTCTCTAGGTCCAGTGCAGTTCTTCAGGAGGTTTGGTGGTCAACAGTGTTGAAGACAGTGGTAAGCTATGCTTTCTGCTTGAAATATGACCTAGAGGCACCCCTTGGTAAAGGTGTGCTATCTGACTATTTTACAATTCCTCAGCCATTCTTGTAAAAGCATTCCAGAAATTACCGGCTACAATATGCTGGATCCAGTACACAGAAGAAGAATAGGTTACGTGGTGCATATTTTACATAAACCCCACAGAAAGCACTGAAGATCTTATGAAATCTAGCTGCCTGCCTCTAGCTATGTGAAAAGATGAGGTAGGACTGAAAACAGAAAAAAATGACTGAAGTGACAAGTTGATGAGACTTTCATCAGTATAAAATGACTGAAAGGAAGACCTGTCCAGAGGGAGAGTTTATATTGCACAAGTCATTTTCAAGATGAGACTTTGGGGAGGAAGGTCTTAGCAACCAGAGTTGAAAGGTTCTTACAGTTACATGCTCAGGCAAAGCTATAAACATGCACCCACAAGCTGTGACTAGTAGACATTGTAGAGCTAAGCAAATAATAGCAAGAATCTGAGAGTGAAAGTGGAGGAGTGTGAAGCAGAGGGAAATTCATTGTGGGTAAGCTGTTAGGAATGATCTAATAAAAAAAGAGAAACAAATTCACCAATAACATGATGCTGATGGCAAAGGTGCTTTCTTCCAACATTATTGTTAGTTGCATATTTCTAATCTATGACTATCTTAAGATAATGATAAGATAAAGATACAATTGAATTGTATAATTATTTTTACTATTGGATCTCAGAAAGGTTAAGATTTGCTCAGGGTCACAAAATGAGTTATAGGCAGGAACCCCTGAACACTTGTTTTTTACTGTTTTCTAGATATCACAGTCACTGCTATAATCTTCGTTCAGATCACTGCAGGACTTGTCTTAAAAGCAGATGGGAGAAGTGGCATCATGTTGAAGTATATTGTTTGTAAAGTTTGCAGTTTTTCATCACCTCACACATGATTGCCCCACTCAGGGATATTTACCTGGTGTCACAGATGGCAAGGGTCCTTGTCTGGCTGGGACACCTCTTCACTGTATGGACCACGGGAGCAAGCCTGGCCAGGACAGTACCTCCCCCTGAATGCTAGATGGCAGCCGCCCTGGGTTGCAGCAGTGCCTAGGACTCCTGCAGGGCTTCATGAGAGTTGGAGTTTGGTGCAGCCCTGTTGGGATCCGAGGGCGGTGCCAGGGTGTGATGTACCTGGAAGTCCCACTGGAATTAGGTCTTCAAGCACCAGGAGCACTTCTGGGTGGGCTATAAAAGGAGCCAGCAGCCACCACTCCAGGAGCCAGAGTTAGGAGGGAGACAAAGCTTGCTGGAGAGGAGTGGTGGAGAAAAGTAAAGAGAAGAAGAATTGTGTGGTACTGTGCTTGTGGGATGGTGTGTGCACTCGTGGGAACGGGAAAGACGTTCTCCATGAGGGAAAAAGGAAATAAAAGCCCTGTGTGCTTTGAACTTGTGTCATGCGTCTGTCTGTGTCAGGGCTGGCCTTTACACTGGATTGATCTGTTAGAATGTGAAGAAAGGAGCTGGATAGCCAGCTAGCATTCCTCTTCTGTATGTTTAATAAGTGTAAGCCCAAGGGGTCCAAAGAGGTTTGGTTTCTTCCAGTGTTCTGGAAGTTTTGGTGCTTTGATTCCATCTTTTATCTGGTAATCCTGTCCTTGCCTGATTTACTAGATTCTGGTTGCTATTTAGCTGTGAATTGTGCTATTTTGTATACACATGAATTTTCATTGTTATATTTAGGAGGCAAAGACAGCTGTCTGTGCAGTTTTATATTATTTATTTTTTCATTAAGCTAAATTTTTGATCCATTTAAACTAAATTTAATTCCAGCCTACTTTATCTCCACAGTATAATTCTTTATTCTTTATACACTGCTAGCATGTAAATGTCACAGCATATTTTTGTAGTGGGGATTAAACATACATTTTTGAGTGTGATGGTCTGCATCTATAACCACAATATACTGTAGATACCATTAAACAATACATAGACTGGCATATCTATTCAGATCATGTATTCCGCTGAAGCATGAATTCTCTATATGCTTACTGCATATAAAAACACTGTCTGCTGTGCAAAACATTATGTTAAAAACAATTAAATAAACATTTGATTTTTTTTCTCCTGAAGTAGCTACCATTTAAAAGTGATTGTAATTTTGAATGTGTAAAATACATCAGGTTGGTACACAGTATGTTATTTTCTTTGATCTTGTAATTATGAAAATGTTGAATTACTGCCCTCTGGTGGTTATACTAAGTATACTTCTAACTTGTTTTTCCATTTGCTTCATACTGCTGTTGTTCTTGGTGTGCAAAATAAAGCATGGGACCCCAGTGTAAAAAAAATTACATTTGTTGATTATCTCAATGTTTGTTTTGAAATTCTGGATATTTTGACATGAAATTCCACACATGTGCATTTCTGATGCAACTTCCTCTAAACTGAATCTCAAACTAATTAAAGATAGTGTCGTAAAAGTGTAGTTGATGCCCCATAAATTTTAAATTCAATATGCACGTAATTACAGGCAACAGACAAGATAGCATTTGAAAAGTAATTGGACCACCAAGGATGCAGTGAGGCAGACAGCCTAATAGCCCCTGAAAGATCTGTAATTACACACATTCTCAGGTATAGTGTAAGATACCAAGCACGGGAAAAAAGGATACTTCTTCATTTGCATTGACTTGACATGTGTTTAAGTGTTTTGTTAGTCATCAATTTGCTGTAATCCATGTAAGTAATTTTTATTTTGGAAGTACTGTACACATGTTATAGGATATGCACATGTCATTATGTTGGTGTGGAATGAAAAAAAGAAATTCTTGAAAGTGAACTCTGAATACCTGCTCAGTGTGTACTTCAGCCAGGCCTTGTGGTCAACTGTTTAAACTTTATAAATTGTTGGCCTTTTCTGCCATTAATGTAATGGTTTATACACAGTTTAGAGACTCAGTCCTGACAAGATCAGGTCAATACTAACCATATTTTTTATCCTTATTTAATATATTCTACAATGGAGTGCACTTGAGTTTCAAGTCAGATAATATATATAAATATATACTAGCCATTCCCCGCGGCTCCACCCACGTAGTAGTGAAACAGGACAAACTTTAAAAATCAGTAAACAAAAAGGTATCGCTAGCTAAGCAGAGGCAAGTTACGCTACAAAACACAGAGGTAGACCAGCTCCCCCTCCCTGACGTCACGCTTCCCCCTCCCCTCAGCCTGCAGCCTCTGTCTCGGATTACCGCGAATATATCGCTTCTGCAAGCGAACTATGATTCTTAGCGCGATGAGAGAAGTCGCAAAATCAACCAGAATGTTCAAGCAAATTCTAGAAAAACAACCCAATCTGAATCTGTTACGTAGTTCTCTCTAGATAAGCAAATATAAGATACGCCCCAAGGCTGGTGCATGAGTGAAGAAGGCCCCATGCCCCTTCCCTTGGCCTGCTGCATCTCTCTTGGATTTGCACAAATAAATCAGTACTGCAAGCGAACTATGATACTTAGTGTGATGAGAAAGGTTGCAAAATAAACCGGAATGTTCAAACAGATTATAGAAAAACACCCAATCTAAATCCGTTAAGTAGTTCTCTCGTGAAAAATGGACAGACATACAGATATACGTTGGATTTTATATATATCCCAGTAACGGCGCACTGCACGAGTACGTTTAGCATTTGTTTGCTCAGAGGTTGATGCGCTTGCTGCTTCCTGAGCAGCTCTTCTTTTCTCCACCCTAGCGGCCCGCTGCTTCTCTTCTTTCGTCGGCATCTTTTCACGTTAAAACTGATTAAGTTAGTTTTTGTGTTGCAATTAGTTGGTACGTTTTCTTTAATCTTTCACTTAATCTGGTACTTAAGACTTCAATCTGCCTCAAGAATGATTAGCGAAGGTGGTAGGTAATGAGAACGGCGCCCATAGGCATGCGCCACACAGCCGCCCTGCTGCGCACTGCAGAGAGTTGATTCTACAATAAAATAAAATAAAAATAAAAAGAGTAATAAAATCATCACCCCGAAAGTGGATAGTAGACGTAACGTAGTATATGTGTACCAAATTTCAAGTCAATAGGTGAAACGATTTGCGAGCTACAGGTGATTTAAAATCCTGGACAGACAAACGAACAGCCACGGTAGTGTATTATAGAAGAAGATTCCAATTATGTGGATTTCCTGTGGGAAGAGGCCTGTCCTGGTAGACAGACACTAGAAGTGATGTTGGTGGTGGAAAAGCTGTCAATCATCCAGTCTGCAGAGGGTGGAAAAGAAGGAGTATTATAACACAGTGCCAACTTCTTGAGTGGCAGAGAATTACCCTCACCAGAGCCCTTAAACTGTCTCTTATGTGCAAGTGTGTGACAACATACACATAAAAAGTACTGGTCAAAAATTTTTAAACAAACCCAATTTTCCAGTAAGCAGTTCAAAAACCTTAAATAGAGCAAAGGTGTGTGGTAAACTTCCAGAGGTTTAAAAACATTTTAGGCTCCCAAAATCCAAAAAAAATACTTTAATTTTCAAAGTTATACAAAAAGGCTTTTTTTTAAGGGAACAAGTAATGGGTTAATAATAATAATAATAATAATTCATTACATTTATATAGCGCTTTTCTCAGTACTCAAAGCACACAGCTTATAGCTCTTCTGCAGAATGGAAGTTGATTAAGCCTTGAAAGTTGATGCAAACAATTCCTACAGGTGTCCCCTCTTTGGTAGTGTGAAGAAATCACAAACACAATGAAAAAGATTTGGGGCGACCACACTGAATACTTGAAAGAGTATTGGTAAATGAAGCTAAACAATGTCCTTTTAGACCAAGTTCAATACAGAACTGAATTGTAGACTACAATATGCCATTTATATATGATTAGAGGAGGAAATGAGGCCATCAGAGCCAGGACTGGAAATGTAGTTAAGAAAGCCGGGACCTGAAGTGAGGTCAGGAGTGAGGACTTCCTTCTGACATTCTGCAGAACAGGAAAGAGAGAAAGTGTTACCTGACAGCGTTAACCCCTGTTCTGGTGGATTATCACACTCATTCGGGCCTGTAAACTGTCTCCTAATTGCACATGTGTGACAGTAGCTTACTTACAAACCTTCTGTCTGTATGAAAGAAGTGTTGGAACGCACTGTGTCACTACAAAAATCTGCACACTGGGGAAATTCCTAAAGACTGGAGGCTAGCAAATATCCCATTGTACAAAAAGGATGAACAGGCTGATCCAATTATCTTTAGGCCAGTAAGCTTAGCATGCATCACTAGTAAATTAATTAAGGCAATTATTAATAAAAAGATCAAGCAGCACATGACAAGAATAGGAGTATTAACAGATACTCAACATGGGTTCATTCGAGGGAGGTTGTGTTTTACTAATATGTTGGAATTCTATAAGGATGCAACAGAAGGATATGATTAGAGGAGTGCATATGATTTTATTTATCTTGATTTTCTGATAGCTTTTGATAAGGCCCACATGACAGGTTAATGATTAAATTAAAGGAATTGGGAGTTCAAAGAAAGGACTGTAGTTAAATGCATAAACTGGCTCCAACACAGAAAGCTAAGGGATATGGTGAGGGGATCTTTTTCAGAATTAGGTGATGTTAAAAATTGTGTCCTTCAGGAATCAGTGTTGGTGTGTCTTCTCTTTTTAACATGCATAAAGGATCCGGACAAGAATAAAAACAACCAGATGGCTAAGTTTGAAGATGATACTAAACTAAGTAGAAGAGCAGAGTATGTAGAATCAGCTGAATTGTTACAGAAGGACTTGGACAGCATACAGGCCTGGGCAGATTAAATTTAATGTAAGTAATTGTTAAATATCACTAGTAGGAATTAAAAATGTTAGGTTTGAATACACAATGGGAGGCCTGAAACTTGAAAATAACATCTTATAAGAAGGACCTAAGAATCAAAAGAGGACTCATCACTGTATACATCCTGACAATGTACAGAAGCGATGAAAGCTAATAGGATGTTAGGTTGTAAATCATGATATGTGAAGTAACAGTCAAGGGAAGTGTTGCTTGTGTTATAAAACACACTAGTCAGGCTTTACCTGGAGTACTGTGTTCAGCTTTGGTCTCCATTTTACAAAAAAAGACATTGCAGCTCCAGAAAAAGTCCAGAGAAGAATGACTAGGCTGATTCTGGGACTGAGAGGTAAAAGCTATGTTGAACCCTTTTAGTTTTAAAGGGGACATGACTGAAGTGTTCAAAATTATGAAAGAAATTAGTAGAGTGGATCCCAGTTGTTGCTGTATTATAAATTCTGCAAGAAAAACACTGGAACACATTTGGAAACTTTTTAAGGGTAGAATTTGCATAAATATTAGAAAGTTTTTCTTCATGCAAAGAACTATAGACACATAGAATAAAATGCTAAATAATGTGGTGGTGAGTTAGAACATCAGAACATTAGAACACTCTAGACGAGAACAGGCTATTCAGCCCAACAAAGCTCGCCAGTCCTATCCACTTATTTCTTCCAAAAAAACATCAAGTCGAGTTTTAAAAGTCCCTAAAGAGTTACTGTCTGCCACACTACTTGGTAGCTTATTCCAAGTGTCTATCGTTCTTTGCGTAAAGAAAAATGTCCTAATGTTTTTTGTGAAATTTACTCTTAACAAGTTTCCAACTGTGTCCCCGTGTTCTTGATGAACTCATTTTAAAGTATCAGTCTCGATCCACTGTACTAATTCCCTTCATAATTTTAAACACTTCAATCATGTCACCTGTTAATCGTCTTTTGCTTAAACTGTATAGACTCAGCTCTTTAAACCTTTCTTCATAATTCAACCCCTGTATCCCTGGAATCAGCCTAGTCTCTCTTCTCTGGACCTTTTCTAGGCTGCTATGTCCTTTTTGTAGCCTGGAGACCAAAACTGCACACAGTACTCCAGATAAGACCTCAGTTAGGACTTTATGAACCTACAAAAATCTCAACTTGAGGTTATTTCGGGTGAATAGGATGGATGAGTATTTTTGGACCGAATAGCCTATTCTCATTACAGTTTTTCTAAGGCTGTATTGTTCTGCACCCACTGAAGCATTATTTGGACAATAATAATATATAATGGCTGGATAAAGGAAATTAACAAAGGAAGGAAAACAGACACATAATTATAACCCTAAAATGTTTAGGTCTTTCCTTTAGAGAAATTGCAAAGAAAGCCATGGTGTTGGTGTGAACAGTTTCCTACCATCAAAAGGAACTTGGAAACTGAAGGAAACTCTGACAGGAATAGTCTGGCACACCCAAAACCACAAGAGAATCAGAAAGCAAGTTTCTGAGAGTCAGGAGCTTGTATGAGAGATCCCTCACAGGGCAGTGGTCAAAATAAGCAAGTGTCACTTTTAACCGTGAAGAGAAGACTTTGAGCTGCAGGTTTGACAGGTTAAGTGGCAGTAACAAAGCCATTATTAAATTTGCAAGATGAAAAAGAGGCTTGTCTATACCAAGAACAATCTCAATGTAGTCTTAAATTAAAGCACATAAAACAAATATTTGGAGATATAGAAACTTTGGGTCATTGTCTTGCTGTAAAATGAACCACCATCCAATGAGCTTGGAGGCATTTGTTTGGATCTGAGTAGACAAGATATTTCTGTACACTTCAGAATTCATCCTGCTTCTACCATCATCATTTACATCATCAATAAAGACCAATGATCCAGTTCAGGGAGGTGTGCTTAGGATCATTTACAGTTCCTCTCTTCTCAGCACTTTTCCATTCCCACCACTGTGGTAAAGGTTCATCTTTCCACATCTGTCCATAAAACTTGGCACCACAACCCTCCAGAACCCTCCTCTTTGTACTTCTTTGCGAAACCCAGTCTGGCCTTTCTGCTCTTGGAACTGATGAGAAGTCTGCATCTTGTAGTGTAGTTTCTGTATTTCTTCTCTTTAATTCTTCTGCAAACAGTGAATACTGACACTTTCACCCCACACCCTTTAGACTCTGTTTTATTTCTTTGGATGTTACTTTAGGTTGACTCTTCACAACTCTAGCAATACTCCTGTCAGCTGCCTTTCCTGAAGGGTGAGCCACAGAAGGCTTACTATGACCTCTTGGCCTTTCTCCATGAGTTCCAGCTGGGAGAACAAGTAATGCTACTAGTGCCCACGGCCCAGTCTAAATTTTTACAGGGTCCCTATAAGACTAAAGAGTGTAAATGGATTTAGTTGGTAAAGCAACCCCTACAGAGATCTCCCAAGAAAATATACCAAGTAAATTTACTTAAACCATGGAAGGAGAAAATGGAGGCCAGTTCTCCCAGGAAAACAACTCTATCCATCTTTATAAAGTTGCTTAACTTCATGGACAATTTATCACATGACCAAAGATCTCAATTAAGATGCTTTATTGCAAGATTGGATGGTGTAAACAATACCCAAAAAGGTAGAGCCAGCCTAATTATGCACAATATCATCATAGAACAAGGAATAATAATAAAACAGCACCCATATTGGATACCCAAGGCTAAATGAAACAAAGTTGATCAGAAAGTCAGAAAGATGTTAGAAATAGGCTATATTAAAGAAAATAATAGCCCCTAGTCAACCCCTATCATATTTGTACACAAGCCTGGAGGGTTTTAGTGGTTATATAATGACTTCCATTGACTGAACAAAGTATCTCATTTTGAGGCCTATCCGATGCCCTGGGTAGATGACTTAAATGAGAAACTTGGCAATGTTCATTTATTCAATAATAATAATAATTCTTTACATTTATATAGCGCCTTTCTCATTGCTCACTGCGCTCCTTGCTGGAAGGACCCAGGACCCAGGATGCAAACCCATGATCTCCTTACTGCAAGGTGGCAGCGCTACCATTGTGCCACCTGCGTAAGATGTTGGACAGTACAAAAAGGATTGGTAAACTCCTCTGCCATAGAGGCTAAAGTAAAAACTGCTTTCCGAACCCCTTGTGGTCACTGGCAGTATGACATTCTACCCTTTGGGCTACATGGGACACTGGTGACATTTCAGCGTCTGGAGGATAAATTGCTATAACCCCACCAAACCTTTAGTGTGGCCCATTTGGATGACATACTCGTTTTTTCCAGCACATGGGCAGAACATGTATAACATTTTCTCCCTTGTTCTGCACATTTAGATCTTCAGGCCTCCATAAAAATCCAAATAATGCTTCTTCCATCTAACAGGAGACAAATATTTAGGATATGTGGTGTGGAAAGGTTAGCTCAAACGTTAGTTGACCAAAGTTTCTACTCTTAAAGCTTGACACTGGCCAAAAAAATAAAAGCCAAGTACAAGCTTTTTTCGGCTTGGCAGGGTACTCTAGAAGGTTCATACTTTGGTTTTCAGAACAAGCTGTGCCTTTATCTAAATTAACATGTAAGTCAGCCCTCATTCAAGTGGTCTGGAAATCCAAAGATCTTAAGCAGGCTGTAGTCATGACACCAATCTTAATTGCTCCTAACTTCTCTCATCCTTTTATTTCCCAGATGGGCACACTGACACTGGCCTTAGTGCTGTGTTAAGTCAGAAAATCAATGGTGTTGAACATCCCATATTCTAACTGAGCTGGAAACTGCTGGACTGGGAGACCAGGTATGCTGTGGTAAAATAAGAGGAGTTGGCAATGAATTGGGTGATAAGAAAATTTAGTTACTATCTCTTGGGTTCTGAGTTTACTCTTGTTACGGACCATGCACATCTGCAATGGATGGCTACTTACAAAGAGTATAATCCCTGAGTAACATGCTGGTTACTCGACCCTCATAAATATTGATTCAAAGTTGCCACTACCTTGGCTTGCTCGACTGCCAATGCTGATGCCTTATCCTGTAACACTGATAAAATGTATTTATTTTTGTGGGTTCTTTGGATCCAAGGAATTCAATGATGCACCTTATTTTTCTATCAGAGGCTTCCCAGAAATGTTTATAATTATTTACTGCAGTTTTGCCACCATTTTGGTTAGCTATCGGTGCTGCCATTTTTGGGATAATTTGTGTGATTATTACCATGTCAATGTATGATGTACTAGCACAACCATGTAAAGGTCATTGCATGTATTATCCAAGATTGATTTAATTAGCAAATTTTCTAATTGTAAAATTTTGACTTTGATTTTTTGTTAATGATTAGGCTTTGCATATGTTCTTTCTGAGTACTGTTATTGAGCCTTGCATGTTTTTTTGACCACATCCCAGTTATTGTTCATAACATTTTTACAAATTTTCTGTCAATACGGTCTGCTCCCGTTTTAGACTAGAACTAAAATATCCTGAGTATTAAATGCAAGACATCACTGTGGCATTTTATGATATTTTCACAAGTAAATTAAGTTTTTGGTGAGGTTGGGTTTTTGTGGGCCTTTAACTTAGGTTTCTGCAAATAGCTAATAATTTCCTGTCAGTCAGTCAGTGAGTCAATATATTAATTAATTTTTCCAAGCCTTCTTAGTTAAGTACTTGGTCATGAAGGGCAAAAAAATTATCCTGGTATCTTTGACCTGAAGCCAGGAAGTGATACAAAATGGAATGAGAGCTTCACACAGCATACACATACTCACACTCACACACACACACACACACACACACACACACACACATTGACACTAAACCAATTCTATGTCAACAACTGGCCCAAGTTGCACATCTTTACGATATGAAAGAAAATGGGAGTACTTATCAAATGGACATGCCATACCATGGAGAACAGGAATGTACAACTAGGGCAGTAGGTATCTGCTGAGAAAGGACATTTTGATATATCAGTATTTAGTGGTAAAACCCTCCACAAAAGGAAAACAAAATACTTCAAAATCTCAAAAATGCTTTGATGGATTTGACAGAAATTTAGTGATGATATCAAAAAAAGAAAATTAGCAAACCCATGTTTTTTCATTTGTCGATATTTATTAATATTATGCTAACACACTTGCTCTGCGCTGCGCTGAAAGCATGCTATATGCAAATGAAGAACTCAGCAGAAGTGATTGATGGGCCGAAGAGCAGCAATAACCAATTGGGTGGATGAAGGACAGAAGAAGAGGTGGTGTTCTGTGCAGGAGAAAAGAGATTTGATCACATTTGATTTTAACAATGATGTCTGAAATGGAAGCAGAAAGTTTGGTGAAGCCCAAAGGAAGATGTTAAGCTCAATTGTTAGCAAGTGTGCTATAAACCTTCGTCAGGTGCTATGGCTGTGAATGGTTTGCTAGAAGCAAAAAGGGAGTGATAAAGGAGTAGATGTGGAAGTGGTGTCCTCTGATCCATTAACAGCCAGGAGTGACGCAGAGGCAGTAGGGGCTTCAGAGGCTTAAGAATCTGATTTATTGCGCTCACCTCCGAATTTTATTTCTCGATGATCTTTTTGTCTGTCAAATACGATATAGCTCTGAGAAATGTTACATCATATTCATTTGTAAAATTTGTACTTGCATTTCACCTGAGAACTTGTCACAGGGCTCTGAGCACTATACAAAAATGAACTAAACTGACAGGAATTAAAGACCCTGAATTCTCATACAGTATTACCACGTCTTATTAATCTGTACCTGCCCTTGTGGGCCTCTCTCTTTCTATTTGAGATTTAATCTGGGACAGCACTTGGTCCTTGGTCATTTTAATGGCATTCTTCCTGCAGCAATCTCTTGCCAGCAGGGCACTCCCTCACACCTGTTATAACTATATAACAACTCCCTGAGGATATATAAACAGTACAAAAGTTTTTATCTGATTATTACTAATCACAGTTTTGTTTATACCGTATTCCTCAATTGAGTTTTTCCCATCTAATTACTGTAGGTTGAAAGAAAAACATCCAGCCCAGTAAACAAGGGTGAGCAGTATAAGTAGGTTTAAGGTAACAGAGCAGCAGTGTCAAGAAAACAGGCAGAAAAAGAAACAATTATGACCTGCTGAATACATATCTTCAGTATCTTAAGAAATCAGAGTAAAGCCCAGATGGACTTGACCTCCTGGTTTCCTCTGTTTTTGACTTAATGTAAGCTTCCTTTCTGTGCCCTTTCTATGTTTTTCTTGGCTCTTGTTATTTTATGATCATTTTTTTCCTATGACTGCTATGTTTCCTTTTAGGATGATAAGCCACAAGTGATCAAAACAAAGCTCTACCATACCCTATTTTTCTTTTTCCAGTCACTCAGCTATAGAGAGTTTATTATCCAATACGTCATTCAAGCATAACCACTATAATATCAAAGCTCTCATTTCAATACAGGGCTGGTCAACCTTTCAAAGCCTAAGAAAACTTGGACTATTTTCAAGTAAGAGACACAGCACATACAACAATAAGAGAAAAAATGTTGATTATTCTTAATTCCATACTGCAAAATAAAAGTTGCAAGCATGTGTGACCAGACACAATACAGTTTGATAATATAAAAAAAATAAAGCAGAAATCACATTACATTCTCTATCCATCCCCAGTACCTTGTGGAAAAGCCACACAGATTTGGGAAGACCATGCGAAGTCCACACAGGCAGGGTCATGACTCTAGAATGTAATCCCAATAAAAGTGCGAAAGTTTTTTGGTTCCTCAAAATGTACTTAGTGTAAAATTCACATTCTCTCAATATGAACTGGCATAACAGTGAAAAAAATGATTTATTGTTGAATGTTAGTCAATTTTACCATTTTTTAATGTTTAGTGAAAATCATGTATTTTAGAACCAAAAATTATTTCATGAAAATCAACATTAGATGAATGAAAATAATGGGAGAAATACTTAAAACTCACAGTAAATATCTGAAGTGGAGATGTAAAATATACAGTATGTCACAAATAAGCCTTTAGGGTTCTTGATTAAATAACTCCAGAGGAGTACACATTCTGAAACACACTTGGCTTAATAATCTGCAAAAAAATATCTTCAAAGATCATTTGCATAATTCAAATTATTAGCCATATACTGTATGTATATATATATATATATATATATAAATATATATATATATATATATATATATATATATATATATATATATATATATAAATATATATATATATATAGCACTGTGTAAAAGTTTTAGGCACGTGTGAAAAAATGCTGTAGAAAAAGAATGCTTTCAGAAATATAAATAATGATTGTTTATTGTTGTCAATTTACAAAATGCAAAGTGAGCGAACAAAAGAAAAATCTAAATCAAATCCATATTTGGTGTTACAGTAATCCCTCCTCCATCGCAGGGGGTTGCGTTCCAGAGCCACCCGCGAAATAAGAAAATCCGCGAAGTAGAAACCATATGTTTATATGGTTATTTTTATATTGTCATGCTTGGGTCACAGATTTGCGCAGAAACACAGGAGGTTGTAGAGAGACAGGAACATTATTCAAACACTGCAAACAAACATTTGTCTCTTTTTCAAAAGTTTAAACTGTGCTCCATGACAAGACAGAGATGACAGTTCCGTCTCACAATTAAAAGAATGCAAACATATTTTCCACTTCAAAGGAGTGCGCGTCAGGAGCAGAGTCTGTCAGAAAGAGAGAGGAAAGCAAACAAATCAATAGGGCTGTTTGCTTTTAAGTATGCAAAGCACCGCGGCACAAAGCTGTTGAAGGCAGCAGCTCACACCCCCTCCGTCAGGAGCAGACAAAGAGAGAGAGAGACAGAGTTTGTTTTTCAATCAAAAATCAATACGTGCCCTTCGAGCTTTTAAGTATGCGAAGCACTGTGCAGCATGTCGTTTCAGGAAGCAGCTGCACAAAAGATAGCAACGTGAAGATAATCTTTCAGCATTTTTAGATGAGCGTCCTTATCGTCTAGGTGTGCGAACAGCCCCCCTGCTCAGTCCCCCTACGTCAGGATCAGAGAAAGTCAGCGCAAGAGAGACAGAAAAGTAAGCCGGGTAGCTTCTCAGCCATCTGCCAATAGCGTCCCTTGTATGAAATCAACTGGGCAAACCAACTGAGGAAGCATGTACCAGAAATTAAAAGACCCATTGTCCTCAGAAACCCGCGAAGCAGCGAAAAATCCGCAATATATATTTAAATATGCTTACATATAAAATCCGCGATGGAGTGAAGCCGCGAAAGGCGAAGCGCGATATAGCGAGGGATTACTGTACTACCTTTTGCCTTCAGACCAGCATCAATTCTTATAGGTACACTTGCACAAAGTCAGGGATTTTGTAGGATTATAGTCAGGTGTATGATCAACCAATTATACCAAACAGGTGCTAATGATCATCAATGTCACACGTAGGTTGAAACACAGCAATATATAGCAACACATTCAGTATTGGGGTGGGGGGGGTGTGGGGGGGGTGACTAAGTCAGTATGATCAAGGGGGGGGGTGTATCGTTTAATTAAAGTGCATATGTCCTTCTTAAGTTGGCATATGCTGGGTTTATGTCCAAGTGTCTTAGTCACCGCCACCCACCCTCCCCCAATACTGAATGTGTTGCTATATATTGCCTTTGATTCTTGTAAGTCTAAGCATTATCCTCTGATGAAGACCCCTGATAGGGGTTGAAAGCTCAGGAATAAAACTATTTTATGATACGTGATTCGTTTTTTCTCCCTTTGTGGATCTCCAACTGCAAATATGCAAACCGTATCACAGACCTTCTCTTCCATATATATATATATATAATATTGTGGCACGCGGCTGGGGGTGGTACCCAGCCGGGACGCCCAAGAGGACCAGAGGAGGGCTAATGCCTCCTCCAGACCACGAGGGGGTGACCGCCCTGGTTGCTTTGGGGGCCACGGGTGCGGAGCTTTGAAGCTCAACCTGTAGGGGCCCGTGGTCACCGCCAGGGGGCACCCGGATGCCTTGGCAGCCCTGGACCTCAGCACTTCCACCACACCAGTAAGTGCTGGGGGTAAGAGGAGCAGAGACACCCGAAGTGCTTCCGGGGATGCAGCCGGCACTTCTGCCACACTGGGGTGTGTCGGTGGAAGATTGCTGGGACACACCTGGAGCACATCTGGGGACCTATAAAAGGGGCCGCCTCCCTCCCTTCATTCAAGGCTGGAGTCAGGTAGAAGAGGACGAGGTCTGGAAGGAGAGAGAAGGAGGCGGTCTGAAGGAAAGGCATTTGTTGAGGGCCTGGACTGTGGTGATTGGTGCTGCGGCACTGGGTTTTGTGCATGTTTATACTTGTACATATTGTAAATAAACGTGTGCTGGATGACAAAATGATGTCCATCTGTCTGTGTCCAGGCTGCTTCCCACAATATATATATAGTCACACAAATTCGCATGAGAGATGGTTGATGGTCTCAAGTGGTATTATTACTCAGCTAGACCAGGGTTTGGCACTGTCACCTGATCCTTTCTCCTTTTGTCCCTCTGCAGACCCACTGAAGTACAGTATGTACCTCCCAGTAATGTCACCACCAACCCCTCCTACTGATGAGGTCACTTCCGGCTATCACTGATGACGTCATAACACACCTCATTTCCTCTTCTGGCTGCCCTGATCCATCCCCTTCCTGTTTCAGCCACACTTAAGAATCCAGTCAATCTCTGTTAATCAGTTTTGAATTTGTGAAGACGTGTTTTATTTGCCATCATTATTTTTAGGATATGGGGTGGTAATCCCCAAACCTTTTTCATGATCTTTGCCTGGTTCCTTTACAAGATAAGAACAGATAAGTTCAGTGAAGAACAAATAAGTGACAGGAATTCAAACGCTGATGTCACTTCCATTGTCCGTCCTCCTGGTTACTAAGGACTGTTTTACTTACTCAAAAGTACCATCCTGTTTTCTTCTTATCACATTCTCATTAACAGCAATTACATCAGCTATAGGAATAATTGTGCTTCATTCTGTTCAAAAGGCACTTAACACTTATTATTGAGAATAGTGTTGAGTTTTCCAAAAGCAAGGCTATGCACTGAAAAAAAACAGTGAAATCAGTTTATTGAAAATTTCCTCTCAAATGATCGACAACACTGCTCAGCATTCTTTCCCTTTTCTAACTGTACTCATTTCACAATGGGTCCCCCCAGCTTATCTAATTGTGCTCAACTAGGTTTCATAAAGGTGGAGAAATACTGCTCTGTACTCCAGCAAGACAATGAAACTTTATCCCAAAGTGGTTAAGAGAAAAAAGGCAGCGCTTTCTACCTTTGATGAGATGACATGGCACTTTAAATGATACTCTTATTTAAACTTTGTGAACACTGATGAAATCGCCTGGATCAGCGCAGTGGGTGATTATAGTTCCCACATCAGCATTTGCACAAACGTTACAGATAAAGAATATATATTAGATGCCTTTTATATTGGATCATTTTTGCAAAATCGACTACACTCACAATCACAACGCCTGGCAAACACTTGCTAAATACATCTTCTTTGAGCGTCACTGAACTTTCCTCCTTTCACTTTTACCTTCATTTGCATAAACTGGTATGCCCCGTTTCTCTGTGTTTCACAAATTAGTGTCTAAATAACGCAGTATGTATAAGACAACAAGAACAGAGACATGGCATTACCCCCACAAGCACTCTTCTCACCACCCATAATGTTTTTAACTGATGGTTTTACTAAAGACTCTTTTGGATAATAAATAATACAATACAAAGTTAAAAAATACTGTAAATATTTCCAAATAGAAATATACTGTATTTGAAAGGTCAAGAAGAGAGTCAAGCCTATATGTTTCAATAAGAAATTAACTTATTTATTTGAGTAGGAAGAAACAAGTGCAGTCCTGCGGTGGGTTGGCACCCTGCCCAGGGTTGGTTCCTGCCTTGTGCGCTGGGATTGGCTCCAGCAGACCCCCGTGACCCTGTGTTCAGATTCAGCGGGTTGGAAAATGGATGGATGGATGGAAACAAGTGCAACATTCTGCAACTGGCTAATTTTTTAACCTAACTTCTTTTATAGATTACTGGATTATTGAACAATCTCAAATGTGGAGATAGCAACTAAAGGGAGGACAAAAAGGAACTGAGCAAAAAAGAAACATTCCATTTCCTGAAGTGAATGGCGTCTAATTAGAAAAATAAATTATTACAGCATTAGTTTTTGTTGAAATGTTGCTGTTTACAGGCTATTGACTGTGTTAAAAAGCTTGTTGCATCTGAAAAATTAACATAAAACCAATCAGGAAACCCACCAACAGTTTGCTATGAAAAGCTGTTGGCTTACAGAGTATGAAAAGTGTAGTTAGTGCCTGTAAAACACAGTAAATACCCAGCAGCAGGTTGAAGCCAAGTCCATCTTAAAAGCAATATGTGCAGGCAATCTTTTGATTTAATAATTTAATAATTCATACTGTGGTGGGCTGGTGCCCTGCCCGGGGTTTGTTTCCTGCCTTGCGCCCTGTGTTGGCTGGGATTGGGTCTAGCAGACCCCTGTGACCCTGTAGTTAGGATATAGTGTGTTGGATAATGGATGGATGGATGGATAATTCATACTTACCCTTAATTAGAAACACAATGTTCTTGCTGTTGAACCTTTATTGTGTATGTGCAGGAATGTCAAACTGAGAGAGGATAGTGTTGGCAACTGGTCAGAAGGAAATAAGAGAACCACTCTAAAATAATTCAACTTTTAATTCTCTCACATAATATACAGAAATACAGAGGTGCTTGTTTGTTTCTTTTAATTCCTTTTTGTCACCCATTTATCTTCTTATGAACATCGAACACCATTACAATTATGCCTGTTTGATTTTATCATTTGCAGAGAGGAGCATGTCCACTTCTGACACAATTTTAACTAAAATTTGGTATGCCTGCATAGCATGCCATGACTTATTAAACACTTTTACACAAGACAGGAAGGGACAAGTTCAGGGAAGATCTGTTTAATGTTGCTTTCCATCAACAAGGAGGAGGATAAGCCTGGGTACAAAAAGAAAACAGTCTGGGTATGCTTTCATAGCCATTCTGTGCTAGAGGAACAAAGGGAAATTTATAAATATGTACTATATAAGTGATATTTTGTGACTTAACTGACAATTGGCATACAGATCAGTGTGGCTGATGATTTCAATGACTCTTACATGTTGTGCATGGGCTTTTTCTAGCTGTTATGCTGTGTACATTTCTGAACAAAGCCTTGAAGAAATATCATATATTAATGAACCATTTGATTCCTGGTGTTATTTTTTAACAACTATAACAAACAGATATTATTATCATGTTCGTAAGTATTTAAGACCCACTAAATTTAGAATTTTACTAGGATTGTGTGATTCTGTAAATAAGAATAATTGGCACTTTGAGTTGATCTATCTTTGTGTAGATTTTATCCTGGGCTGAGATTTTTAAGAGGTGTGCTTTTTAGTTGAGGTGTTTTTGATCTACATTCAGATGCCACCATATTCTTTCAAAGGACAAAATTGTAGTTCTGTCAGCAGGGTGTCAGGCATGCACTGACCAAACCAGTTTACAAAAGTTGGAGCTTGTGTAATGAACCCCCTTAGCTTGGGTTTTACCTTTAGGACGGCAGCACTATGCACTGTCCTGTAAAGTACAACTGGTAGTGAGAACCCAGGTTAGCATGCAGCTTTGGACAAGTCAACTTCAAAAGAAAAATATAAAAGGACAGGTAGAACATCATACACAGTGAATATCAGAAGCAACCTAGGATAAAAGCACTAGACAAGAATTGTAATCCAAAAAAACAGGCAACTCAGAAAACAAAAGATTCAAAACAACAGAAGGACCTCAATGGCAGCTTTTGCAGTGGCCACGAATATGGCATTCTACAGACATTTTAGAATATGAGCTCTAGCTTTATAATTCCCCTGCCATTCCATCATTTGACTGCTTCATAGTGATCTCTAGAAGTAGATGCAGAAGAAGAAGTCAAAACGGAACTGCTAAGGGCAAAGCCAATAGTTGACAAAGGCTTACACAGGCAAGTTTGTAAAGTTCTATAAGATTAGGTAAAATCAAAACTGAAAAACATGAATGAGAGGAGCAACAAAATATTTTACAAAGTGACAAGTATTAAAAAACACAACAGCCGAGTTTCATTTTAGATTGATTTTCATAAAATTGCCTCTTACATTTGCCTTACATGTGATTTCACAATTGTGAAACACGAAACTCTGTAAAGAGAGGTGATGTTGGATTTGCAAGCGTTTTGGGGTGGAGTGTTCCCTAACAGTTATTCTGCAGCCAAAGGTACTCTCACTTTGCTCGGCTGCCCTCCAGCACTGTCCAGAAGTTCCACGACTCCTTCCATTCACACCGTCTGTTCCACACCACTCATTTAGGAGCAGAGGGTGACACACAGCATGCCTCACCTATGCACAGTCTCCCCAGCTCCAGAAGCCGATCATCGACAGCCATTTAGTAGCAATGAAATGTGTGCTTTTGCACCTGGAGAAACACATTGCAGATGGGATGAAAATATATATTCTAATGGCGCAGATTTCTTTTATGATGAAGCACAACTTGTTTCACTAAATTTTTTGCACAGCAAATACAGTTTTGCTTTAATTGTTTCACTGATCACAAGTGACAAGCTTGCTGAGAAAACTACAAAGTACTAAATGATATAGTGGGAGATTTATATCTTATAAGGAGAAGCATATTAGTGAGTTAAACTTCACTCAGGTAGGTCAGGTGTATTAAATACTCAGCATCATATTATTCATTTTATACCTGCAGTCCTCAATGGCTAAAAAAAAACTACTGCCATTTTTATTTGTATAACAAATTGGGCAAAACAAGGAATCCTTCTACATTAACAAAATGGTTATTTCAAAACATATTTTATGAATTGTGCAAACATATTAAACTATAGCCTGCAAATGTCTACAAGACCTAAAAATAATATTAATATTAACGTAACTGGAAAGTCTAAAAACAGGTTATGTTTATTGAAACTTTTACTTTCAATATTGTGCAGGCATCACAACAATTATCATGACTCTGGCACAAAAGGCCTACTGAGTAACTTTTCCTATTTGTCTCTTTTACTAGAGTCTTTATCTTAATTGAATGAGGTCCTATTTCTTTTCAGTGAGAGTGTAATCAAGTAAGCTTGTGTGCTCTTAAATTTGTTTCAATCAAACCATACTGAGGCCTTTAGACTTACTACCTGACCCTGAAAAAGCCACTTAGCCCAGCAGGTCCCCAACGCTACACGTTTATAAACAGATACACTATTATAGTGTTTAGGTTGCTTTAAACACAAGATTCTGCTAAATATGTAAACCTAAGTGTTCAATTCAGTGTTAAGGTGTTTTCTAAAAGTAATTATACTGAAAGTCTAAGATATTTACTGTTGATATAAATTGAATGGTTGTTCTGATTCATTACTAACAGGATAGAATATATATTCACTGTAAACAACATCATGCCAACAGCAATATGCCTGCATAATGCCTCACTGTGACTATGACTGCCAAATTAGAAATTTTATTTTTTATTAAATTTCTTCCTTTTTAGTCATTATGGTGCATATGCAGATCATAGTGCGTGTAATCTTATCACAGGCTCTGATGATGTGCTGTAGTTTGGCCTTAGCCTGACCAGAGGCAGCACCAAACCAGAGAGTTAGAGATGAGGATAGAATGGAATCAATGATGGCTGTGTAGAACTGGACCAATATTGCTTGTGGGAGATTGAATTTCCTCAGATGATGTAAAAAGAACCTTCTCGATGGGCTTCCTTAATAATAAATGTGATGTTACTGCCCCACTTAAGGATTTGTGACAATACGGTGCCCAGAAACTTAAATGATTAATAATAATAGTCATCATCATCATCATTTTTTACATTTATATAGACTTTACTCACTACTCAAAGTGCTCTCTTCGGAGGGAGGACTCAGGACATGAACCCATGAGCTCCTCATCTGTCATGCTAATAGCTGAGCCTTTTATAAAAGGTGATAGGTGAGCAGGTGACTGTTTCCTGAAATCTATGATCATTTCCTGAGTTTTTTTGAATGTTAATATCCAAATTATTATGGCTGCACCTCAATGTCAGATTTTCTACCTCTTGTCTGTATATGGACTCGTCATTGTTTGAGGAGGACTCGCTCTCTATGTTAATACACGGTGCTGTAACTCTGGACATGTTAAAGTCAAAATCTCCACTTGCTCAAGGGACATCGAACTGTTGGCCATAAGTCTGCGTCCCTATTACTTGCCCAGAGAGTTTGGACATGTCATTGTTGTCATCGTGTATATTCCTCCTCAGGCGGACGTGGAGCTAGCGAGTGACATCATCCATTCTGCTGTTGCTAAGTTACAAACGCAGCACCCCGAGGCACTTGTGCTAATCGCTGGAGACTTTAACCATGTGACGCTGGACAAAACATTACCTGCATTCTCCCAGTATGTGGACTGCAACACCCGGGGAAATAAGACTATTGATTTACTGTATGCAAACGTTAAAGACGCATACAGTGCCACCCCGCTGCCTGCGCTTGGGAAAGGAGATCATAACCTGGTTCTGCTTCAGCCTCACTACAAACCAAAAGTGAGAGTCCTACCTGTAACCACACGATCATTCAGGAAGTGGACCCCGGAGGCTGAGAATGCTCTGAGACAATGTTTTGGAACTACAGACTTGGGAATATCCTGCAGGGATTACATAGTGAGAACATTGAGGAGGTTGTTGACTGCACTACTGACTACATCAACTTCTGTATGGACATTGAAGTTCCAGTAAGAACTGAACGCTGCTATGCTAACAACAAGCCATGGATTACAAGTGACATCAAGGGCCTTTTGAACCAGAAGAAAAGAGCCTTTAAAGACGGTGATCAGCATGAGCTCAAGCGCGTGCAGAAGGAACTCCGAGTCCAGCTCAGGGCGGCGAAGGAGCAGTACAGGAGAAAGCTGGAGCAGAAGTTGCAGAACAACAGCATGAAGGAAGTGTGGGATGGGATGAAGATCATCACTGGCTGCAGCTCGAAGCGGGGTACCACCATCGAGAGAGACGTGAAGAGAGCAAACCAAATGAACATCTTCTTTAACAGGTTTGACCACCCTAACCCACTCTCACCTCGGAGTACTGCACTCTCCACACATCCTTCTGCTGATACCAACATAGAAGAGACATCCCCACCCACAATTACAGCAGCACAAGTGAGCAGAGAGCTGAGGAAACTTCGTGCCAGCAAAGCAGCAGGTCCAGATGGAGTATCGCCACGACTGCTGAAGGTCTGTGCATCAGAGCTAGGGGGTCCTCTACAGCGCATATTCAACCTGAGCCTGGAACAGGGGAAAGTCCCGAGGCTTTGGAAAACATCTTGCATCACCCCAGTCCCAAAGGTATCACGTCCAGGTGAGCTGAATGACTTCCGGCCTGTCGCTCTAACATCACATGTGATGAAGACCATGGAGCGGCTGCTGCTTCACCACCTGAGGCCACAGGTCCAACACGCCCTCGACCCTCTGCAGTTCGCATACCAGGAGAAGGTGGGAGCGGAAGATGCCATCATCTATATGCTACATCGATCCCTCTCCCACTTGGACAGAGGCAGTGGCGCTGTAAGAATTATGTTTCTAGACTTCTCTAGCGCCTTCAACACCATCCAACCTCTGCTCCTTAGGGACAAGCTGACAGAGATGGGAGTAGATTCATACCTGGTGGCATGGATCGTGGACTATCTTACAAACAGACCTCAGTATGTGCGTCTCGGGAATTGCAGATCTGACATTGTGGTCAGCAACACAGGAGCGCCGCAGGGGACTGTACTTTCTCCGGTCCTATTCAGCCTATATACATCGGACTTCCAATATAACTCGGAGTCCTGCCACGTGCAAAAGTTTGCTGACGACACTGCTATCGTGGGCTGCATCAGGAGTGGGCAGGAGGAGGAGTATAGAAACCTCATCAAGGACTTTGTTAAATGGTGCGACTTAAACCACCTACAACTGAACACCAGCAAAACCAAGGAACTGGTGGTGGATTGTAGGAGACCCAGGCCCCTCATGGACCCCGTGATCATCAGAGGTGACTGTGTGCAGAGGGTGCAGACCTATAAATACCTGGGAGTGCAGCTGGACGATAAATTGGACTGGACTGCCAATACTGATTATCTGTGCAAGAAAGGACAGAGCCGCCTGTACTTCCTTAGAAGGCTGGCATCCTTCAACATCTGCAGTAAGATGCTGCAGATGTTCTATCAGATGGTTGTGGCGAGTGCCCTCTTCTACGCAGTGGTGTGCTGGGGAGGCAGCATTAAGAAGAAGGATGCCTCACGCCTGGACAAACTGGTGAGGAAGGCAGGCTCTATTGTTGGCATAGAGCTGGACGGTTTGACAACCGTAGCAGAGCAACGGGCACTAAGCAGGCTCCTATCAATTATGGAGAATCCACTACATCCATTAAACAGTGTCATCTCCAGACAGAGGAGCAGTTTCAGCGACAGACTGCTGTCACTGTCCTGCTCCACTGACAGACTGAGAAGATCATTCCTCCCCCAAACTATGCGACTCTTCAATTCCACCAGAGGGGGTAAACGTTGAACATTATTCAAGTTATTGTCTGTTTTTTACCTGCATTTTTTATTACTCTTTAATTTAATATTTTTTGCTGCTGGAGTATGTGAATTTCCCCCTGGGATTAATAAAGTATCTATCTATCTATCTATCTATCTATCTATCTATCTATGAGGCCTATTATCTTACGTATATCATAAGCATTTTTAGGATATCCTCATTACTCATGTGGATCTCCCATGTATTTTGGCTAATACTGTTGCGATTTGCTTGACTCACCATCAAATAGTGATCATTATATATGTCATGATATCTCTTTACTAAAGTCCCTTAAGATCATGATCAAATTATGAAAGTACAAAACAAAAAATTCACAATTTGTCCACGGTGTTCTGGAAACTAGGTAACATATGAGTAGTTTTTGATCACACTAAAATTCTTAATTTACTAAGTAGATTTAGACAAAGCAGCTGTTCCTTCCAATCACCTCCTTCATCTTCTCTCTGTCATTCTCCATGTAGGTATTGAAGTTTCACACTGGACTACATTGCAACCAACTACCATAAGAAACCAAAATACTCTAAATAGTTGTTAGATGCATGAAGGCAGACAACAGTCAATTTCGTCTGTGTGCTTAGAGTTCCTGCTGAGGTCACTATCTCATACATCAGCACAAATTCAAATTGCTTGGCATTCATTCAGACATCTGTAAGTGAACCCTATACCTGCCAATCCTGCATGACGAATCTGAAATTGGAGTGATCACCACAGACAAATAATTCTGGAATGGGTGGAGAAGAGTGTCAGGAGTAATTTGTTACAGACGGGTATCAGCAAGAGTGAAAGGGAAGGTCTACAGGACAGTAGTGAGACCAGTTTGTTATATGGGTTGGAGATGGTGGCACTGACCAAAAAGCAGGAGACAGAGCTGGAGGTGGCAGAGGTAAAGATGCTGAGATTTGCACTGGGTGTAACGAGGATAGACAGGATTAGAAATGAGGACATTAGAGGGTCAGCTCAAGTTGGACAGTTGAGAGACAAAGTCAGAGAGTTGAGATTGCATTGGTTTGGACATGTGCAGAGGAGAGATGCTGGGTATATTGGGAGAAGGATGTTAAGGATAGAGCTGCCAGGGAAGAGGAAAAGAGGAAGGCCTAAGAGAAGGATTATGGATGTGGTGAGAGAGGACATGCAGGTGATGGGTGTAACAGAATAAGATGCAGAAGACAGAAAGATATGGAAGAAAATGATCAGCTGTGGTGACCCCTAATGGGAGCAGCCGAAAGAAGAAGAAGAAGAAGATACAATTCTGTACACAGAGATGAGTCTGATTATATCTAGTTTGTATGTTTCATCCTTCCATAACTCAAGTAAAGTGACATTTAACTTTTCATAAGCCATTTTCCTTTTTCAAGGTTTAATGTATATGATTGTTTGATTCAGACTTATATATTAATATGCATGTTTCCTGACTGGCAATGTACCTGACTTATGTCATTCTTCATGTGCAGATATTGAAATCAGAAAGTGGATGATGGAGCTGTGTGATCACCCAGCAATAAATAAACCTCACACCAACACGTGGGTTATAGTATCCTTGGGCTCTGTGAGGTCACTATTTCTCTAACTCTTCTCATTGAGAAAAAAAAGAAATGCATTTGTTAAAGAGGAACAGCATAAAATGTACTTGATGAACAATCATTTTATAATCAAATCCCATTCAGGTTATGGAGATTAGGAAATTAATGCTCAATGAGACACCAGTCCCCAAAAAAGCACACACATTAACACATGGCCCATAGTCACACTGGACCAATTTAAAGCTATCCATTATAGTGTTTATATGTGTGAGGCAGCGATTAGAAAGTTGAACTATTAGTGACAAGGTTGCACATTACATCCCTTCTTCTGACTATTCATGTGACTTTGAACTAAGACACATAATCATCAATTGTGCATATTACCTTTTAAAACACATGCTTCATTCCATAAAACATATTTAATTACTGCATATTCCTAAGGTTGATTTTGGTCTTTTTACTATACTATGTTAAACCTGATTAGACATATTTTATTCAGCTCCATTTTGATGTTCTCCCATTAGCCATAATGCAGTTTCCTGCAAAACTGTACTAAGAATAAAGTGGGCTTTGAAGTGTTGAAGAATTCAGGTTTGAGATTCAATTGTTTTTTTTTTTTAGCTCCCATGTCACTGGGTACAGGTCTTCGCCTTTACTTTGGCACTAATAGTTAATTATCCTTTTGTAGGAAGGTTGTTGAGGAGTATAGGAGATCTGAGCTAAAAATAACAGAACAAAAGTGGCTTGTGCTCTGACATTCTTAAAAGAAGGAGGGTATTGGGAAATATGCCAGAGAAATAGAAGGCATGGGCAAAACAAGCAAAAGGTCACCAAGTTAAGTAGACAGTGAACAGGTTCAAAGATGTAGGACAGCATCAAGTCAAAAACAGACAAATGTCCAAAATAAAACACTGAAAAAACAAAGCTATAATCACTAGGCAAACGTATTGCAGTTAAAAAAGGTGACAAACACAAGATACCACAGAATGCTAACAACAAACACAGAGCAAATTTGCCCAGTGAAAGATCATTGTGCAAGTGAGAAGAGCCTGCTTAAATAATAATAATTCCAACTGAGGTCAGATGAACTTCAGGTGATCACTGCATAACTGAGAGGTATGGTTTGACAATGTGCAAATATCACATAAGAAGATAGGATGATTGGTGAATGAAATTAAAGTTTGTTTCACTAAAACTTCATGTCATTACCATACATTGCTCTTTTAACTGTTTGCATCATTCTAAAGTAATTTAAAAACCCATTATCACACAAAAGATTTGATTCTTTAAATGACATACAGGCAGCACAGCTGATTTTCTGTCAAATGTGTGATCAAAATAGTGGCCTTATGATTTTAGATTTCTTCAGTTAGCCAGCACATCATCACTGAATATTCCTGTCCTGGATGAAAAAAGCACACATGTGCCGCTATGAAATAAACAAGCAATAGGCCTTTATTTAGCAGGTAGTAGAGAGTTTTAGCTTTAAGGCACATGTGCAAATGAGCTCAAAAGAGAGAGATTCCATCCATTTTCTAAACTGCTTAGCTTTGTTAATGAGATCAGCTACATACAGGAATATGGAAAGTGATCTAAACATGCATTTTTTCTGAAGTTTTCACATGCAAGGAAGTGGATAACCTCCCAGCTGCAACAGATACTACTAAGGAGGTACTGAGTAATTTGGGAATTGTGGAAGTAGAAGTACTGTTTAGATTAAATAAGCTAAAATCTAGCAAATCACCAGAACCCGGTGACATTTCTCTTCAAGTGCTTAAGGAGGTTAGTGGGTACATATACATCAGCCAGCTATGGTGCTCTATAGGTTAATGGGTTCCATTTAAAGCTGTCTAAATTAGACAATGCTGTTATTATAGTGCTTATAAAACTCATACTTTTTAAAGAAATTGAACAACAAACTGCCTTCTGAAAGGAGTAAACTAAATTTTACATAATGGTCGCTGTGTACTTGCTCTCCTATCCACAAGAGAAATATCTCTTGTTTCTGTTGTACATGGCAACCAAGCTAAATATTAACTCATGACAGCGGAATGAGGAACAAGCAAAAAGACCCAAACAATAATTTTCAAGGCTGCCAAAAACTAATTTCCTATAATCCATTGTTTAAGTGACCAATGTGGGCTGGCCAAGAACCAAAAAAAAAAGGGAGAGATTCCATATATCTGCAGAGTAAATAAAATTAAAACAAGCAGCCAACAACAACTGCAACATAACAGATTTTCACCTAGGGTAAATCAAGGATTTGAACTTAATACATGCTACTGCAGGAAGCCAATATAGTGATCTAGAAAGAGAAGTGACATGTGTCTGTCTTGGATGGTTGAACACCAGATGTGGCAGGGATTGTGAATCATCTGCAGTGACTTGGTAGCACAAGCCAGTACTCCTGCCAACAGACAGTTGCAGTAGTCTATATATGACAAGACCAAAGCCTGGACCAGGAGTTGTGTTGCATACTCTGTCACATACAGTTTGACCTTGAAGATGTTGCATAAAGTGAAGCTGCAAGACCGAGACTACGCTTTTTGCCTGTATCCTCCATAAAGATTGTTAAACACAGGATGCTTTGCTTCCACCTGACTCTCCAACTTTCAAACTTTCCTACTCTGTCCTTTCTCCTATTACGGGTCACAGCATTGCAGGAGAAAGTGTTCCAGGACAACAGCTGCATATTAACATGTGCACAGCTGAAAATAACACCCCACTGAAAACAGAAAAAAATGGACACCACTGATAAAGAAGCTGCAGTCTGCCAAGTAAACTGTAGTTCATTTCAGTTAATAAGTTGGGCGAATCCTGGGATGTACTTCAAAAACTCAGTATAGATATTGTGGAGAATGTTTAGGGAAAAAAGTAATGTTAGACAATAGTCACAAGCAGAGCAGGTATACTATGGTAACCATTACGCAGAACGTGATAAGAGCCACAGCTGGCAAGAGAGTGTCATGAAAGAGCCCACCTGCCCTCCACATCATTAACAATACATAGCAAGCAGAGAGGTACAAAATGATTTTTTTAATAGACAAAACTAATACAATGGATAATACACAAAAGAGAAAACAACCACTGACTTGAATCTCTGTGTATCCCATGAAGTGCCTCAACCACTTAACCATCAAAATTTTATTCCGAAGTGCTTTGTTTCTCACCTTTCATGTACCTTTTCTCTCGTAGACCCCAGTGTCTCTTTCTTCTGCCAGCTGAATGTCTGTCTAATTTTTGTTGCCATTACTAGTATTTCCTGCTCCTCCCTGTATTGGGATGGGGTCATGTAACCTCAGCAGCTGCTGGTCGCTTGCCCTCTAGTATTGTTTGAACACTACATCCTTTGCTGTCACATACACTGTAGAGCATTACAGGCAAAAATGTAATTTATGTGCTGCAAAAATGCATCTATTACTCATATAATGTTTTGTAATATGACCTTAACAAAGGCTTCTTATGGTCTTAACAACACTTACAAAACATCAGTGTAGTGGTTAAGTATCTCAGTGCAGTGTGGCATATTTAGAGCCTTTGATATGCTAGTAAAAAATATGAAGGAATCATAGGTCTTATAATAAAGTATGCTATATTAAGAGAAACATTTGCCCTTGAAGCCATTTTTGAATATCCTATAATTAAGTTATTTTAGTAGGCCATATTGCAGAAATGATATACTATTTTACTGAAGTGCTATTAAGACCACAAGAGGCCTTTGTTAGGTTCTTGTTCTGTAACGTATATTGATGCATTTTTGCAGCACCTAAAATAAGTGTTACCACCTTATTTTTATAACTAGCCATCTAAGATAGGTTGAAATCTAAGTAATCAATGCAGATCTCACGCTTTTTATTTGATACATGGATTGTCTATTTGGTCTGATATAATACACACCCAATCCCTTTCCCTCACAGTGGCCTTTTCCTCTTCGGATAGAGCTGCCTGTTTTTGTCCCTTCCTCTTGGTGTCACTCGTCAATCTGACAATTCTTATAGTTAAGTGTTTTGCTGGAAAAATATGAAGGTGGTCACTCATCTACTGCTCACCATGCAATGTTATAAGTCATTGGCATTACAGATATAAACCTTGTCCATATGGCCTGAGCGGTTCCAAGAAAGTCACTATCATGCTGCTGTTGCCAGGATATATTTCCAAAAAACAGAATAAGCCAATAAGACCAGTTTTTTTTTATTTTTAGACCTTTATTTTGGTATATTTCTATTATCATTTTTGATTTCTTACCTTTCTTCTGCATGTTTTACCTATTTTTTAAAATTTTCTTAATAACATTTGCAAGTGGATGGACACACAGAGGCAATTATCCTTTGTCACACACGTGCGCTTAGGAAGCACTCAACAAGCCCTGATATGCAGTACTAATGCCTCTCTCTCTTTTTTGTCAGACAAAAAGAAGAAAAATAACCCACCTTCCATACTTCCAGGCTCCCAAGATGCCCACCAAACATTACTTCCGCATCCGGCTCCAACTCAATGACGTCACGTCCAGTCTCCTGAAGATGACGTCACTTCCAGTATTACATCACTTCTGGCACCCTCTGATGACGTCATTTCCATCTGCCAGTCACAATGTTATCTCCTGCCACATCATTTCCACCCGGCATTTTGTTACTGTATATAAAAGCCATCTTTGTCATGTCCACTTATCAACTGCTGTAAAAAGTATTTTGATCACTTATTTTTGTCGTTTTTCATTCTTTAATAATAATAATTCTTTGCATTTATATAGTGCTTTTTCTCACTACTCAAAGCGCTCAGCAATTGCAGGTTAAGGGCCTTGCTCAAGGGCCCAACAGAGCAGAGTCCCTATTGGCATTTACGGGATTTGAACCAGCAACCTTCCGATTGCCAGTGCAAATCCCTAGCCTCAGTGCCACCACTCCACCTAAACTTTGTCCATTGGACATTATACTGGGATGGTCCCCAACTCTTTTCCTTTGTGGAAGTTGTCTTATTTTCATCACACCTTTTATTAAGGTAGATTTTACGTTTGGCTGATACATTTACTATGGTAAAATACACAACAGGATACTTTATAACTGTCTACAAACTTTTTTTACATTTGAAGTATACTAATGGATGATAAATTGGACTGGACTGCCAATACTGATTCTCTGTACAAGAGAGGACAGAGCCAACTATACTTCCTTAGAAGACTGGCATCCTTCAACATCTGCAATAAGATACGCAGATGTTCTATCAGACAGTTGTGGTGAATGCCCTCTTCTACGCAGTGGTGTGCTGGGGAGGCAGCATAAAGAAGAAGGACGCCTCACGCCTGGACAAACTGGTGAGGAAGGCAGGCTCTATTGTTGGCATAGAGCTGGACAGTTTGACATCCGTGGCAGAGCGACGGGCGCTCAGCAGGCTCCTATCAATTATGGAAAATCCACTGCATCCACTAAACAGTGTCATCTCCAGACAGAGGAGCAGCTTCAGCAACAGACTGCTGTCACTGTCCTGCTCCACTGACAGACTGAGGAGATTGTTCCTCCCCCAAACTATATGACTCTTCAATTCCACCCATGGGGTGGGGTTGTCTGTTTTTACCTGCATTTTTATTACTCTTTAATTTAATATTGTTTTTTTTTGTATCAGTATGCTCCCCTTGGGATTAATAAACTATCTATCTATCTATCTATCTATCTATCTATCTATCTATCTATCTATCTATCTATCTATCTATCTATCTATCTATTGTTAAGTAACTAACTCAGGTTCATATAATGTGGGAGAGGCTAAAATAAACAAGCATCCTTGGGGTTTCAGGTTCATGCCTTAGCCACTACACAATACTGGCTGCTTATCATATGACCCTTTCAGAGCACTCAACACACGTGCGGGTTTTCTGGCTCATGGCAGACCCTCCATTGCCTCACTGGCATACACAGGCTCTGACCTGTACTGTGCCATTTTCTTGCTCCTCTTGCTCATAGCAATCTGTCACATATAGAGTACTCCCTCACAAGGTATTATTCAGTTTGTGATCTGCTTAGCCACTTGACATTTTTCCCCAGTGTATTTCATTCTGTGGTTTAACAGAAGAAATAAAAGAAGAAGTACATTATAGACTAGCATTGCTTCAAAGAGAAAACACTGCCAGAACTGAATGTGTTTTAATGGCCTGATGATGGATACGAGTGTGAGCCATCCCATACTTGTATTGTATAGTCAGTCAATGGAGCAAGGCTATTTTAGACACCTTATGTACCCTTTCTCTACCAACATGCTGTAACCTATGGAAAAAGTGACTTAAAAATGAATAGGTTGAATTGATGTAAATCATTTTTATACTAGACTATACACTTACATTGCTTTTCTCATTTCGTTTGGTCACCTGCTTGTTCCCAACCCTCATACAGTATAACTTGCCTTGAATTTTACTTTTTAGTACACTGATTATTTGGATGACAGCATTTCAACATTTCATGTAAAAATACTGTGTAGTTTTAGTAAAGTGTGAAGTTCTAATCAGTTTTGTTTCTCTGGATCATGTTCAAGTTTGCAGCTTACACTTGTAGCCATGACAACACAATTATACCGCTGTTCTCATGATGAGATCCTTCCCCATGCTGTTTACACTACAAAGACATCCCAGTGCCTGACAGGAGTGTGTGAGTCTGTATTTTATCTACTTGAAAATAATTGCCCAAAGCACACACTTTCATGAGTGATAAATGTAGAACCATTCATTCATATATTGATAAACATTTTATGGTGGATAAATTCAATAAGTATATGCTGTAAAATTATGATCTTGATTTTAACATTATCTGATAGGAAGAAAAGTATAGTAAAGGTGCTTTATTTGGTTCAGTACAGAAAGCTGGAGAAGTTTTTACTTACGTCAGACTCTTTGTGATGTTTTTCATCTTGTAATATGAAAGGACTTAAGTAATAAGAAAACTAAATATTGGAACCTGAATTATAAAGTCTTTAAATAAACTTTATAAAAAATGCATATATTTTGACTTGCTGCAAAATTCAGAATCATTGTTTTTAAGCTATCCCTCACCATTTTATAAGTTTATACATCCATCCATCCATTATCCAACCTGCTATATCATAACTACAGGGTCATGGGGGTCTGCTGGGGCCAATCCCAGCCAACACAGGGCACTAGGCAGGAAACAAACCTCGGGCAGGGCGCCAGCCCAACGCAGAAGTTTATACATTTGCATTCTCAGTATTGTCCTATTTACAGAGTACAGATACATTTTTACTTGCATGTACTAATCAAAAATGTAACATCACCAGTCTCCTGTGCCATGATTAGTGAACATTATTTTGAAACTTGTGTCTTTCTTACCTGGATTATGTCATTTCCCTTCCCTGTGTTATTATTATTGTAATAAAAATACCATTTTGGGCTCTTTGGTATTATTTTAAACCAGTAACGGCACACTGTACAATAACGTGCAGTGAATACACTTGACTTGAGCATTCATAGTTTTCATCCTCTTTCTCTGTATGTTTAGCATTCCTTTGCTCAAAGGTTGATGTGCTTGCTGCTTCCTTATTAGCTCTTCTTTTCTCCACCCTAACGGCCCGCTTCTTTTTTCTTTCGTCGGCATCATTTCGCGTTAAAACCGATTAAATCAGTGTTTGTGTTGCAATTGCTTAGTTCGTTTTCTTTAATTTTTCACTTAAGCTGGCACTTAAGCCTTCAATCTGCCTCAAGAGTGATGTAAGATTTGAAGAGGTAGGGGAAGTGACGGCGAAAGTAGTAGGGATGAGAGCTACAATAAAATAAAATAAAAATAAAAAAAGGAATAACCTTGGAGGTCAATCATCACCCTGAAAGCGGATAGTAGACATCACGTAGTATATGTGTACCAAATTTCAGGTCAATAGGTCAAATGGTTTGCAAGCTACAAGTGATTTAAAATCCTAGACAGACAAACGAACAACCACGGTAATGTATTATATATTAAGATAAACAGAAAAGGAAAACTCTGGTGCCTCTGTGGGGGGCTACTGTATAAATGGGTCTTGACCCCCTGTCTATCCAGTGAGAAGGAGAGATACACAAAGTACAAATAAGCAGAAAGACAAAGGAAACTCTGCTACCTCCGTGGAAGTCTCTAAACAGGTCCTGAACTCCTACTGTATGTATTTGATGTTTCTTCTCTGGGATGGACAGATTCACACAATTCAAACTGGATGAAAGATAAGTGTAAGACAAAATCTTTTATTTATGAATTGAATTTGTGAAATGTTATGACTATGCCTGTCTGTCTTGACTAAGCCATTATGAATTATTTGTATCAGCACATCAATATAGAAATGAGATTATATGACATTTCAACTTTTTCTGTTGTCCATTTAACTATTTTAAGACCTTTAGATAATGTAAAGGCATAGATGTATTTAAATGGCATACCATTTACCTGTTTTCTGATTGGTGAAAAATGAAGTGTTATGTAAATGAATCTATCTTATTTAAGGCCATTGCTTGGTCATTTTAGCCAGTATTTTCCTAACAATGAGCAAAACTATGGTGCCTTTGTGGACATCTTTAAATGTGCTTTAAGCCCCTGTACACAAAGTACACATAAACAGAAAAATAAACTAAACTCTGCTGCCTCAGTCTGCTCAAAGAGGTCCTGAACCCTGGTCTGTTTATACTGTCTAGTATAAAGCAGTATTTGCGAGACCCACTACTGTCACAACAGATACTGTACTTGCATAAATTGGCTGAGGCAGATACAATGAGCATCAACAATATTAAAAAGGATCTGAAAATGTATGAGTTTAAGCCCATTAAAATGAATAAAGAAAAAGCAGACATATACAGTAGTAATTGTTTTCAATTATCATTGAAAGAAATGAAAACCAGTTGCCATCTGCTTGCTGCAATATTTGTTTAAGCATTTTACCATACAATAGTCATATGACAGGTACTGTAGCTCAAGTATTGTATAAGGCATCACTGGTACTGTCAAAAAACAAATACAGCACACGATATATGAATTAAATTTAAATACATTTTTTTTCCTTCCAAAGCACCTTTCCACAGACCTCTTTCCAACAATCAGCCACAAATCAATGAATCTTCCTCTTTCCGTCCACCAGTTGAGTGTTGCTTGCTGCCTCCCAACTCTGACTCGACCAAGTGAGGCAGCAGGCTCTTTTTAAAACTGGACCCAGGAATACTTCTGGTGTCATGCCGTTTCTTGAAGTGGTTCCAGGCCATGGAGAAAGTAGGAAGGTTCCCCCCCAGCAGTGCTCTCTCTCAATCCCCAATTACCCTAACAGGGGTACACTTCTGGAATCCATCTCCTAAGCACCACTGAGGGTAACCCGACTAGGTTCCCATACAAGGACCACTGCCACCTGGCATATGGGGGAACCACTCTATTTGTTGTTCGACTCTGACCTCCTGTCCATGTAAGAAACTATCCTTTTTCCCAGCCGGGATGTCCGTTATACTCCCGTATTTATCTTTGGAAATTTGGTAACAAATATTAATGGGAAATCTTGCATTCAACATTAGCAATAGAGTCTTTGGATTTGATTAAAGGGCGGCACGGTGGCGCAGTGGTAGCGCTGCTGCCTCGCAGTTAGGAGACCCAGGTTTGCTTTCCGGGTCCTCCCTGTGTAGAGTTTGCATGTTCTCCCCGTGTTTGCGTGGGTTTCCTCCGGGCACTCTGGTTTCCTCCCACAGTCCAAAGACATGCAGGTCAGGTGGATTGGCGATTCTAAATTGGCCCTAGTATGTGCTTGGTGTGTTTGTGTGTGTCCTGCGGTGGGTTGGCACCCTGCCTGGGATTGGTTCCTGCCTTGTGCCCTGTGTTGGCTGGGATTGGCTCCAGCAGACCCCCGTGACCCTGTGTTCAGATTCAGCGGGTTGGAATATGGATGGATGGATGGATGGATGGATGGATGGATGGATGGATGGATGGATTTGATTAAAAGGTACTCAAGGAGCAACTGTGGCAGCAGCAGGAACTAAAGCCAATTTTTGGTGATGAGTTCAGTGAGATCACACATATAACTTTCACGGTTGTTAGGCAGACTGCAGTATTTTATAAGTCATGAAAATCAAGCAGAACATTGTCCTAGCCCAGGCTGTGCTCAGCAAGGTTTGATAGCACTGATGGGTGGAAGGTAAATTTGATAAACTTCTGAACCTAAAGGGTGTACCATTCTCATAAAAGACAGTGCTCATATACTGTATCTACTGTAGTTGGATCCATTTCTGTAGAGAGACAACTGAAAACCCAAGAAATGGATGAGATCTTGCTAGAATGGTTCAAGATGCTTATTAATGTTGGTGTCACCAAAAAAGACTCTGCAGAAACTGCATTATGTTATCGAGTCAGCAACGTATTTGAATCCATATCTCAGAAATAATGTTGTTTTGGAAGTCAATAGGGGTCCTATCTGGTTCTATCTGGTGTAAGTATTAATGTGGAAACTAAGTGTAAATACACAAAATAAAAATAACAGTCAGCAATAAGAAGTCCAGCCAAACACTTGCAACATAATTTTTATAAGGATGGGCATATAAAATGTTTAGGCCCTGTACAAACTGAAAATGTTCCAGTTTATGGTGTGAAATAAACAAATCAGTAAATAGTGGCAATTTAACTGAGAATGTCTTGACTTTATTTTTATAAGTCCCAAAACAAAAAACATATGTTTGATCTCTTAGTGAAATTTTCTGAAAGACAGTGGGAAATCTTGCTAGGCCTAGACTTGTCAGCTTGTTATTACCCTCACCCTTACCAGAACATGCAGAGGGATCCTGTAGTGAAATGAGCTTTTGGTGTTAATGTAAAATATGCTATGAAAAATTCTTTCCCTAGCCACAGAATACAAAGAGGATATGTCTTTAAAGCTGCATTTTTATCATGTAAACATCAGTGGGTGTCCTCTTTAGCCAAGGAACCCTAATTTAAAAGTCACAATAACACTAGGACAAAATGCAAGGAATTCAAGCACTTTATATCTTTATTATGATTTGATAACATCCTAATGCAACAGCACTGTCTTACTGTTGCACATCTCAGCAAGAGATCATTATACGTGAAAAGCCGTGACTGGTGTCTGACATTTTCCTGTGTAATGACTCTTGTAAAAACAGTCAAGTGGAGAGTCTGATGGATTCTTAAATCTGTTAGCACCTCATTTTTTTGAGCAATTGATTGAACTTCTCTTTCTGCAAGGTAAGATGAAACGCGACAGCGGCATCTACATTATATTGAAGAGTCAACAGCTTACAAATTACACTCAAATTAATTGCAAAAGAGAGAGGAGGTTGGGAGCATGCACTGAAACAGTGCATTGCCACACCTACCACATGACAAACTGAGTCAGAATCCAAAATTAGGATCAGAGTGCAGCAGTGCAATGGGTGATGCCTTGGTACCACACTAGTTTGAATGGAATAGAACAGTGTGAGGTTTTTTACAGTGGCTAGAGTGCCAATCCTGCCACCAACCCCCAAGTTTTCATTGCAAGTTGGAGGACCTGCTTGCAGAGCTGCATGCAGGTTAATGTCATACCCAGGACAGAGCAATTGCAGGTTAAGGACCCAATAAAGTGGATTCACTTCTGGCATTAATGGGTTTTGAATCAGGAACCTTCCGATTGACAGTGGAGATCCCTAGCCTCAGTGCCACCACTCCGCCCTGAAAGGTGCAAAAGGTGATTACCTAAATGATCCTAGCACTTTTCAGCTGAGAGTTTTCTATGTGATTTTTCGGATCATTTACACATTTTCAGCATAGCATTACATCCCTTTATTTGAATATTGGTTGAAACTAGTGATAGCGTGAAATGCGACGTGGTGGTTAAGATGAAATACTGGTACACTAGTGCCACATAATGCAAATTGTGTTACCCGCATCAAGATATCTGGCCTATCTTACAACATCTGAAAATGTGGAAGTATCTGATATCATAATGTACATATAAAAAGTGCATTGTCGTGATATTCACCATATAGGAAGTGAGTAAGGACTATTAAAGAGATGAGGTAATGCTTTTTAATTGTCATTTACTGATGTCACAATGAACACGCATATATTGATACCTGCTGTGAGAGATGGCCAGCAGCTCAACCCACCTGGGACACAACTAGAATGGAAGGATTGAGGAAGGCAGCTACTTGTGGACACTGCCTCCCCCAAAATGTTAAATAACAGTTCCCCTGGAATGTAGCGGTGCCCAGGATTCCTGCAGGGCATCCTGGAACTTGGAGTTCAGTTTCTTAGTCCTGTTGGGTGCCATGGGTGCTGCCAGGGCAAGCTGTGAAAAGACCTGGGGAGCCATGCTTCCCTTGCAGCCCGGATTACCTCCAGGCTGACTAAAGAACTTGAATTCTCCAGCTGACCCAGAAGTGCTGGCAAGTCACATGGGAGGAAGAGCAGAAGCACTTCCAGGTCAAGGACTATTTAAAGGACTGCTGGAAACCCAGCAGGCGAGCCGGAGTCGGGAGGAGTAGGACAGAGCTTGCTGGGAGGTGTGGAGGAAAGAGAATTGTGTATATTTTGAGTATTTACCTGTGCATGATTATTGTGGTTGTGGTGCTTAAGGCACTGTCGCTAAGAAGAAAAAGTATTAAAATACTTCTTGGGATTTTTACTCGGTGTCCAGAGCGTCTGTCTGTTGGGTTTAAAGGGGCAACAGCGACCCCTAGCGCCTTACACTGCCAATCATCTAGCCATCGATCCATTAACTGTTATCCAAAAGAATGTGTCCTCAATTGTAGAGACATTACTCTTACCACTGCAAAAATACATTATCCCCAGCAAAATAGAAATGTCATCAGGGATACTTTAAAAATGTAACAACTAAAATGACATAATTAACAATATCTAAGCCAAGCAATTTTTCACACTGATTACCTACTACATAGTATGATTGATCTTTATTCAATGCTGCCTAATAATAACAAAATCGATTGGATGGTGCAGAATTAGATGGTGGTATCTAAACATGAAAGCTGATGTCTACACTAAGTAAAGGTGGCATTATCATACATACTGGAGTTGATATCAAGGCAAAAGTGCAAAGGATCCACTGGTCAAATTTAAAAAGCATTCCACCATTTTGTCTCTGCTTGATGTAGTATTCATTCTCAAGTAAAAGAACCCAAACCACAAGCACTTGTCATCATACATATCTCATACATACTGAAGCTCCAAGCATTCTCCCACAAAGGTAGTAATTTATAATGTGAATGACACCTGTCAATATATTTGGATGTGAAGTGAAATCCTTGAGCCACATATTTTGACACAATTGAGGCAGGATGTTCTGTTTGGGAGTGATTTCTGCAAATCTGGGTTTTCAGCTATTTCCAACACAGTCATTTGCATCCTTCATCATGGAGGTTATCAAGCTATAGTAAACCATCCATCCATACATCCATCCATTTTCCAACCCGCTGAATCCGAACACAGGGTCACGGGGGTCTGCTGGAGCCAATCCCAGCCAACACAGGGCACAAGGCAGGAAACAATCCTGGGCAGGGTGCCAACCCACCGCAGGACACACACAAACACACCCACACACCAAGCACACACTAGGGCCAATTTAGAATCGCCAATCCACCTAACCTGCATGTCTTTGGACTGTGGGAGGAAACCGGAGCGCCCAGAGAAAACCCACGCAGACTCGGGGAGAACATGCAAACTCCACGCAGGGAGGACCCGGGAAGCGAACCCAGGTCCCCAGGTCTCCCAACTGCGAGGCAGCAGCGCTACCCACTGCGCCACCATGCTGCCCTATAGTAAACCACCAAAATATAATATAAAGGCCTTACTACAAAACAAAAGTTTTAAGAAGGGTGAAGGAAAACACAATAAGTAAACGTGTATATTCAAAAGAACAAATAAAAAATAAACATGTACAGCACACCGTGATGTTTACTTCCACATCATCATACCCAAAGTCAATTTCACTCTTCATGATACCAAGTAACATTGCCCATTGATAGATGACCCTTGGTTATCCACATTCACATTCCCTTGAATGTAACTAAAATGCCAAACTGCTTGCCATCCAATACAGACTCCAGGGTACTACAAGTAATTGCTTAATACAGACATGCCAATCAAGTGAGTTATTGCCGGTCCTGGGTCACGAACCAGCAACCTCTGAGTTCCGAAAATAAAGAACCATAGAAAAACTCCCATTCGCTCACAAGCTGTTAGTGGCACACCTTCATCTGTGACATCAGGCTGGCTTTCTTTCCCAGCCACCTTTCCTACACACACTTTCCTTTCTCTTTCTTTTTACTCTCTGCAAATCCTGGTCTCTCTCACTGATGCCAAGTTGGTGTTCACCTACTCATCTCCTGAAACTTTACTACAACTAGCGTCCAGCACCTTAACTTACAGCCAAGCACCAGGGTCAGGGTGGATTTCCATTTGCTCTAAGGCCACCAAGTTAGGGCTTTTTCTTGCTGCTGCTACAACTTCTATTGGCCTCAAGGGGCCAAATCTACAAAGCATCTCACAACTTCCTCTAATATCTTGTGCTGGTCATATCACTTCAGGAGTGGCCCACTTGTTTAAATAAGAAGGCATACTTAGTTATGGGGTGCACTCTCAATCTGCTGGATGTAATAGCAGGGGACAGAATGAAGACAAAACTGATGTCCATTATGAACAATGTTGAATATCCTTTCTATGACACAATAGCTTTGTGTACTTTAAGTATTCAGCCAAATCGTATCATGAAACGCTACTGGAGCTCTTTCATATCTACAGCAATACACTTTTACAATGCCTCTGTGTGACTTGTCTTATCTTTAGTCAAGTCGTTTTTTTTTGTTTTCTTTTTGTATTTGTTGTGTTTTGGAAGAAGGCTGCTATTGATGTTTGTTAAAATAATTTTCAACTTCAATAAAAAGCTAAATTTCAGTTTGGGATGACTACAGTACTATCTATCTATGGCATAGTATGATAACAAACATTGCTTCTGAAACTTTGTGCTGATTAATGGCCAGGTTATCTTGCCACCACTGGTATTTCCATCTTAGTCTCATAGTTCATAAAAGAAAAGGGTCAGGCAGTCCTGTCAGTAACTGGGTAACCAGCGTCCTATAGCGTCCTATAGCGTATATCATCTTTTTCTCAGGTTTCTGGCACAACTGTGCTCTGCCCTATACAATCCTATTGGTGCCTTTGCCATAGAAGCCTCTTGTCAGCCATACATGACCTAGTATTTTATTAAGTTAATATTTTATTAGGCTGTATATCTTAAGCATGCTGCACTAATTAGGTGAATCAATGTAAAAAATAGGTTAACTATTTTAAGTTACATGCTTAAAGTTATAAGACATTTATAAGTATGAAAGAGGCATTGATCTGAAAACAACATGTTTATGTTTATGCATTTGTAATAAGGAATCACACCTAGCTAACTAGACTTTTTTTGACTACTTAAAAATCATAATACATGAGAAAAGCCTTTGAAAAGGCTATTATTATTGATTCTGGGTAATGTGTTATTATTTTTTGCACTCATGCAAAAAATCTAGAAAGCACAAAAGTGACAGGAGCAACAGAATAAATTCTGCTGTTAGATGTCATATGGAGTCAAGGTGAGAATGTTGTACAACGGTAAGACTTGTATTTTTAACTGTTCCTATGCAGTCGTCTCATGTAGGTGGAATGCTGGACATTTGGCAGTACCCTGCAACCTGTGCCATAGTTGATTTGCAAGGGTATTTTTATTTGTGCTGCAATTTGAATCAGCATTCTGTACATGTGAGCTCATACTGCAGACAGCGGTCACACAGACAAGAGAAATATAAAGCAAGGTTACTGATTTCATTAAAGTTAATAAGGCTGCTTTTGTATGCAACAGTACTTTTGCATTGTGAACATCAAATTGTAATCTTGGTTTAAAAAAACATTATTGGAGAAGTATTTATGCTAAATGCTTAAATACCAAAACAAATATTGTGCATCTTTCTAGTATCTTCATTTGAAGAAATACCATACATTCAACACTTATCATACAATACAGTAAAAGTTAAATTTTCACAAACTATTAATTAAATAGATTATAATATAAAAAGATGGATACAGTTCAAGGTTATCTTTGTCAAAAAATGCATAAAATATAAGACACAAGGTGCCTGAAACTAGCGAAGTTCACAATTATGCTAAAAAGCAGTTACTTGTTGAGAATGCCATAAATAGCATATAAAAGGAAATTACTTATTTATATATTATTGGGAACATCAGCGATGTTACAAAAATCTTTCCATACACTTACTAACTACTTTATTTTGGGTCAGGTCATGAATAGGGTTTATAAGTTGAACACAGACCACATCTGGATGTTTGTTTTTCTTTTTAACCTTTTCACTCCTGTTTTTTCTGATACACATTCTCTAACCCTGACTGACTTTCCTTCCCTAAATCATTGTACTATGCAGGCTCTTGAAATTCAATTTTCTTGAACCCCACTGTTATAGTGAAATGAAACTAATGTAAGGAAAAAGTGAAAAAACATCAAGACTTCAATTATAGAAAAGATGGAATGTATATAGGACATTACAGAATCCTGGTTCTAATCAAGCATATGATTATTGTCTGGGTGGAGTTGGCATGCTCTCCCCATGTGGCACAGGTTTTCCTCCACATATTTTACTTGTCCCATTACATCCTCAAAGGCATGCATGTTTGGCTAACAGATGATTCTACACTGAGCCCACCTGATTGGACCTTGTGATGGACTAGCCCCCAGTTTAAGCTGGTTTCCCATCTTTCACCCTGTGATGCCAACATAGGCTCTGGCACTCTGTGATCCTGAACTGGATTGACCAGACCTGAGATTTATGTAAGACCAGTCTTCATGATTTTCAAACATATAACTACATTTCTTGAAGGATGTTGCATTTAATTTTGTCAGTTCTGCTCGTTAAAACTCTTTTCTTAGGCCTGCTTGTGAGATTCAAAAGACTGTAGCATTTAAATTAAATCTGAAATCTCACCTTGTCCATATTTTACTAGGCTACAGTTTCTCTGGTTTCAGTTAAATTTTTGATTGCATCTTAAAGGTATCTCATGATTGAAAATACTTGCCTTTATCAATAGAATTAATTTATTCTATTCTTGAATTTCTTAGTTTCATACTGTACATTAATCAAATGTTTTCTACAAAGTCCACTGTGATGGTACTGTATAAAATAAAGGTTGAATGACATACTTAATCTGCTCCCAGAATAAAAATGTAATGTGGCACATAAACCATTCAAAAGAAACTCTAAAGCATCAAAGGAATTCTACGTCCCAAAATGGTATTTTTTTTATCTTTTACTTAGCCTGCATTATTTGTAGTAATGGCAAAGAAAAAATGTTAATCTCATGTTTTATGGTGAATGGAGATAACAAAGTTTCTGATACAAATTGGTTTCAATGGAGATAAACACTGAACCACAACAAATAAAATTAAAATGTCCATGAAAAAATCTGTAGTTACTTGTGTTGCATAATCAGTACGTCAGTTATTCGGTTACAATGTCCAAAGCACATAACTTTTTAGCAAAAATCTTATTAAATAAACACTTCTGGGAAATGAAAGTGGTGCAAGGATGTGAAATGTATCCAACTGAATTACAGCTTTTGAATTGAAGACTCACATCTTCAACTCCCCACCCGTCCCTTCTTACCGGTCAAGTGCATTGCCTTGGGTGGAATATTCCTTTAATATATACTGTAATGTTTAGTATTTAATATTACCCAGCTATATTTGGGTGAGCAAAGCATTGCCATGGTAGAAAGATGCAGAAAATAGGAGAACAAGGGCACAGCTCTTAGACAAACTGTATTTCAAAGGTGTTCTAAGCATATTTGTCATTATGGTAGGCAAAAAATGGGGTGCTACATAACTCATACATCTAGGAAAAGGAGGATACATGTTTATGGTAATACGGGTCGACAACTGCCACAGAGCTAAATGATTGCTAATTTTATTGTAACTGGAACCCATGATTATAGTAATGGACATGTGTCTTGTTATGGGGAATAGTTATTATCAGAGACAGGTGGTCACAAAAATAGCAAGATTTTGGAAGGCTTGAAGTAGGACTTTATTACCATTATAGCATTGCTTGGAGGTTGAATTGGACAAGGCACTGTCAGACCAATCACCCCACTGAGTAGAAAGAATGTAAAAGCTTGTGTAATGAAGCCAAAAGAGGCAGTAGGGGTTTTGTTTTATGTCCTTGTGCTATTTTTCCCACCCTTGTGTTACATTTACTTTTTCAAGTTAAAGATAACTGTAAGTACCAAACAAGCAAAAATGTACTTTCTGAGTTTCAGAAAGAAATACAATATCTTCAAGAGATTCATTTGTTTTGAAACCAGCTTAATGCAGTCCACAGTCACAGGGGCTGGAGAGTGTTGTATCCAAGCCTTTGTAACTTGTTTGTTATTATTATTTAATGGACTCCTAGTAATCAACTGTAAAGGCTCCAGCTGGCACATACTACAAAAGAAGCTCTAAAAGAAGAAGAAAAATCCCCCCTTCTGAGTTTAAATGGGTCTATTTTATATACTTTTGTTGAATGTAATTCACAACTATAAATTCCAGTCAATGACTGTATTTTGATAGGTATTGATTTAAAGAAAGTCTGATGTATTTTAACTCTAGTATGCAATTTGTGGATACTGAAAATAAAACTACAAAAGATTAGCAGCATTTGAAATACTGACATAATGTATATTGTAATGTACTGTATATTTAAACCTTAATAAGAACATCTTAGTGGAAGGGAAGATGACATGATGATGAGTTTCTAAAGATGATTAAAACAAAAGCCCTGGATACAATTAGAGAGGAGAAAGTTTGGTAACAAAAACCCTCAAATGCAAATTTAAAAAGATCAATAAATCAAATTAGAACAATGTTATTCACCCATTAAAAAGACTCAGAAACAGACATCTAGCAAACGGCTCAAACAGAATGGCTGAGAAAGTCACTTTATTCAACCTGCCCTGAAATTGAAGACTATAGGCTTGACATGGTGGTGATGAGGTAAATTTGGGAAAACCCACGTCAAATGTATTTTATTCCATTGTTTTTGTTCCTCCTTTATCGCAGTTTTCAGTAACTTCAGCCTGTGACCAGATTACATCCTGACCCAAGAGGCTTTTTCGCCAAATCTAAATTAAAACATTACATTCATCCATCCATCCATCCATTATCCAACCCGCTATATCCCAACCACAGGGTCACGGGGGTCCACTGGAGCCAATCCCAGCCAACACAGGGCGCAAGGCAGGAAACAAACCCCGGGCAGGGCGCCAGCCCACCGCAGACATTACATTCAATGATGACAAAACCAGTTATTAACGTATAACCATTTTAAAGCTAAAATTAAACAAAGCTGTCAATCTGATAAGAAAAAGGTTTATATTTTTGATATACTGTATAATGCAAGATTATGGCATAAATGTCACCAAACTAAAGTGAATTTTCAAATGCTGACATTTACCAAAATTAATTCAGTGTAGGGCGGCACGGTGGCGCAGTGAGTAGCGCTGCTGCCTCGCAGTTAGGAGATCCGGGTTCGCTTCCCGGGTCCTCCCTGCGTGGAGTTTGCATGTTCTCCCCGTGTCTGCGTGGGTTTCCTCCCACAGTCCAAAGACATGCAGGTTAGGTGCATTAGCAATTCTAAATTGTCCTTGGTGTTTGCGTGTGTCCTGCGGTGGGCTGGAGCCCTGCCTGGGGTTTGTTTCCTGCCTTGCGCCCTGTGTTGGCTGGGATTGGCTCCAGCAGACCCCCATGTCTCTGTAGTTAGGATATAGCGGGTTGGCTAATGGATGGATAATTCAGTGTACTATTTTTATTTGAAGGATACAAAAAGAAAAAAAGTAAAAACACTTTCATAATTTATATTTTTTATCTTGAATGCAATTTGTGTCTTTCATTGATTTTAAATAGAATCATTTAATAATGGACTTTTTATTTGCTGTAATTTACTATACAGTATTTACTAGTGGTAAATTGGTGGTAATTTATGTTTTTACAATTTCTTGTAATATGCAATGTAATATGGGTCTTTTATTTATTTTGAATGAAATCATTTAGTAATGGAATTTACATTTGGTGTAATGTAGTATATATACTAGTGGCACATTGGTTGTGATGACAGAATATAAGCCAAATGATCAATCCATTTGAAGTTCTGTATGTTAAGAAAATTTCATATTTTCAGGGTTGTAAATTATTTATATCACACCAGACAGAAGTGGAACTATTTTAAAGGTACACTAGGTAAAGTGCAAGATGTAATGATTAACCTAGGTTTATGGTAATCTCTGTATCAATTGTAACAGCCTAGGAGGTAAACAGAAGCAGGATTCCAGATATTCTTCCTCCACACAGGCCATAACTGGCCTTGCCTAGATTAACTTGTTGAATGCCTGGAGCTAATTCAAAAATCCACATGAAGTGGTGCTTTCTTAAATGTTTTCATAAACAAATATCTTTTTTGTCCACAGGTTTACAAATACCTCAATATCTACAGTATGCAGAATTTGCCACTTACTAAAACAATAAACTGCTTACTTAAATATATTAAACGTCTGGGGCTGTAAGTTGGGTTCACTTACAACACCATTAAAGTCTGACCAGTTCTTTAAGCTTTAAAGAGTAGCGGACAAAATCCTCAGAGAAAGGCAGAAATGCAAGGAAATGGGAAAACATGAAAGTAACAAGAATAATTTATCAGGTATTGACAAACGTTATGATCCATGCACCCATCCATCTTCTTACTTGCCTATCATGTAGAGCCAGTACCAATACTGGCAGAGGTATGGTAAAAATAAAGACTTTCAATTAAACATGATCTTAGAACATGAACGCAAATTTACCTCTGACCTTTACCTATGGATAATTGTCAGGTAGTTACATTTTTTTTTAATTTCTCATACTGAAATTGGTGGCCTGTTAGTTACCTCAGCCACTTAAGCAGTTAATGAAGCAAACAAAGCTGTGGAATGAGGGAGTTAAGCCTGGAAAATACAGAAGTCTAAATTCAACTGACTTTGTCTATGCATTGTTTGGAAATTATATTTGACATCATATAATTTTCAGTATCTCTCTGTAATAATATTTTGCCCATGAGCCATAATTAAGACAGATTTTTGATGTAAGAAGTAAATCTGTTTTCCTAAAACAGAAATGGTACTATAAACTTAAATTAATGTCTTTCTGATGGAGAAGTTTAGAGCATTGACTTGACTTGACCTTGATTTGTTTCTTCATGAAATGGCAGCCAAACAGAAATGAGACGTGAAACGAGCCAACAGATGAGCAGCTAACCTGGGATTTCAAACTCCAACCAATCTATTAATGAGAAGCTGATTCTTGCTGTTAATTAAGCCCGTTATTTAATTTTGTGGCCTGTGGCTATTCTCATTCTGCCACAGCAGACATTTCCAAAAATGTTGATTTTCTTTTTGTCAAAATGTTTTGGTGACCTGAGAGATCAACCTTACTGAGACCTTCACTTTTCTTTATTTTCAGATATTGTGTGACGGGCACAGGTGAGCTGGTCATGTGGCAGCTCATTTTGTGTCTTATTGTTTGGCTGCTAATTAAAAAAAGAGACAACTAAGGGGCCTGAGTCAAGTTAATTAAAACTAAAGCAAAAAAAGTTAATCAGCAGCAAACACTGGTCACTAATGAAGAAGATGGTTAGAATGAAAACCTGCAGCCACTGCGGCCCTCCAGGCCTGGCATTTGAAACCCATGGTCTACACTTTAAGCTTTCCTTATTTGGACAATATGCCTCTGATTGCACTTAACAGCACTGAACACTTTATTTACATTATTATAGTTAAGTGCCCTAAAGAAAAATATTAAAAATTAAATATCTATATCAGATCTACAGCTATTAATCCTGATCAGGGCTTAAAAGTGCCAAGGCAGGGTCCAGGTTAGTGAAACCCTATAACAGAAAAAATGGATGAAGAGGTGAGTAGATGAATGAACATTCAATAACTTTTAAAGAGCATAAAAAATTGTGTTAATGAAAACTGAATTGTATGTTTTCATATCAGAATTATTTATGTGCTTTCAATAACATTAAAACAGTTCAACATTATTTTTGCAATATTCATTTTGGGATACACTGGATTTTTTCTAAGGTTGTTCTTAATTATAATAGTCTTCTATAGATCATTATGATAGCATTCACCATGAAAGGTATTTTTTAATCATTGTTATTACAAAAACAATCATGCAGTATTTACCATTGCTGTCTGACATTAATTGGATCCAATTTGATCCTTGCCTGGAGTATCTTCTGAGTGGAGTTTGTATTACTGCAACTCTCTGCTGGTAGGATTACCAGCATTTATCACCAAGCTGCTGCAGATGATTCAAAACGCAGTGGTGTTCAACCAGCTGAGGCAGGCACATGTCACTTCTCTTTTCAGCTTACCACATTGGCTCCCTGTTGTGACACTATTAAGTTCAAATCCTTGATGCTTGATTACAAAGTAGTCAATGGGTCAACACCTATACATATGAAGACAATTTTGAGATCCTATGTTCCTTCTCGACCACTCAGGTCTGTTGATGCTACCTCTGTGTGGTATCAAATCTCAGTCTTGATTGCTTTCATGTGTAGCTCCTAGCTGGTTGAAAGAGCCACCCACCTCCATTTGAACTTCTGACTTCCTCAATGTGTTTAAGAAGTGTTTGAAGACTCTCTCGCTTAGTAAATTTCTGTCTAACTGACATGAGCTGTAACTAGCTTCTATTTTGTTCTGAGCTCTTCAATTGTAATGATTAATTTGTAACTTGTACTGTAATACTTGTTTCCAAACAATTCCCCAGACTGGTGTTTACTCAATTATGTTGACCTCTTTTGTATGTCGCTTTGGATAAAAGCATCTGCTAAGCAAATAAATGTCAATTTTCTCACCACATTCATTGGTTTCTTCTTACAGTCAAAAGACAACATGTGCCCTGTGAAGAATTAGTGTCCCTTTCAAGGTTGGCTTCTGCATTGCACCTGTTGCACTCTGATAATTACTTCCTTTAAACCCTGTACTATATAAAGCATATTTGAAAGAAGAAGGCATTGGACTTCTAAGCACAACGTTTCCTGGTAAGTCCTTACCATTGACTCATTTAACAACCATCAGAAAGTTACTCAACCTGCCTGAGCTCTCTCTCTATATATATGTATGTATATATATACCCTGTATATATATATATATATATATATATATATATATATATATATATATATATATATATATATACTGTATATATGCAAGCAACTATATTACAGCTCTATAAGCTTAAAGTGGCTTGAATGATGTTTACTGTTGAAAATGCCTTCAAAAGTCCGACAATCCTCAAGCAGAATTCACATTTCACAACAATGTAAAACATAAGGTACACCAAAACAGTAAAAAAAAATTAGGTAGAACAAAGTACAAACCAATACACAAGGACAAGTTTAAGAACTACACATTAAATATATCAGGTATACATTAAAGTACAGAGCCCCTATGCCAACGTATATGCAGTGCAGGATTTACGTATAAGCTACACAAGCTATAGCTTAGGGCCCCCGCCTTCTTGGGGGCCCCCAAAACAAATTGTCCGAGTGAGCAATTGTCATATATACTTAAATATACTACAGCATTATTTTTCCCAATCAGGCCCGGCCTTAGGCATAGGCGAAGTAGGCGACCGCCTAGGGCCCCGGCATCCGGGGGGCCCCGGATCGACTCCTTGGTCTAATTTTCACACATTTCACAGAGCTTCCAGGGGGGCTCCGCCCCCCTCAGGGGGCCCCTGGACCCCCCTTTCGCCTAGGGCCCCATAATACCTAAGACGGGGCCTGCGTATATGTTATAACTGGTTAGCATGAACCTGGACACAGTGGGAGATTCTAGATGCCTGTAAACAAAACCTGCCTGCCCAGAGCTTCTTAAAATTACATGGAGTAATAAGCTTGTAGTTAAAGGTGGTCCAGGATAACACATCATCGACGGAATGGGCAGCATTTTCCATAATGGCCTCTAGACTTTTCTTAGTGCCTACCATCATTAAAAGTTATGTTCCAAACGATTTTAGAAGGGGATTGGAAGAAATGGTTTTAGTGGAATTCCTTTCACTAAGTAATGCATATAAATGGGGCCACTGCGTGCAGGCAAACTCATAAAAATATAGTGCTCAGCAGCTGAACTAAGAAAAGGCTTTAGATAACAAGTGTTGCAACAGTCGTTGCTCAGAAGCAGGTAACTTACAGACTTTGCATAGGCTCAGTCTCATTATGGGGGGATAGACAGGACACGCACAGTTCTGCAAGGAAGAGCGATTTTTGACACTCCTGTCTGCGTCTGTCAAAGGGGGCGACAGCTGGAAATACAGCGCGCAGCAGAAGAAGAAGCGACTAGTCAGGAGTTTTTATGTTTTCTCTAAACTAATTGACACGAGAAAGTGTCAGAGTCAGAAAGTGCGCAGTTACAGTTATAGCTGTAGAGACGGAGCCACTGGGGGGCCACGCAGGCGGCCGTGGGCAGACAAACACCGCCGGAGCGCGCGGCGTCGGGAGTGCGCGGGGTGGCGTCAAATTGTCTACCGTGTGGCTGTTTCTGTTATGACCGGACTCCCTGCCGGTAAGTTTTAGACTTTTTTCCTCGGTGACGAGGGCTCAGTCGTGGTTACCTAATGTGTACTAGTTATTCACTAGTTTACATAACATGTTTCCGAGTTAGTTTTGATAAACTTTTATGACAATCCTGTACCCTAAATCTAGCGCCTGCTTTTAAGGATGGGTTTTTGTCTGCGTTTTTGGTGTATATTTAAAGACACAGGTGAGTTAAGGGGCCATTTCCCAGAAAATAAAGAGACATTTGTAAGACCTTTTTAATTAAAAACACGACCTGCAATACAACTTGTCAAGCTCAGCACTTGTCCGCTTCTTCTTGTCAGTTCTCCCCATAACTGATCTATCTGTCTTGTTTAACATGCGCTTCATTCTTGTCTCTTAAGATGAACACACTGCCCTCTTCGGTGTTCTGATAATCTTTTAATGCCTTTAATCTTGCTTCTATTTTGGCGCTTGGTCTGACTGCCGCAAGTCTCTAATACTCATTCTGTCAACAGATGTGACCGCTGTCAGACGTGCTTCGAGTGCTTGTCGCCGCTAAACGCACATTTCCCTTTTCAGAGGTAAGTCAGTGGGATTTATGTCTTCGGCGTGCAGACGACGTTTACTCGTTGAACATTGTGTAGTGGAACTTGTTTCTGTCTGTGTGATCAATGGGCCCATTTACACTTATGTATTTCTTTAAGAAGACTGAACTCGGGTAACTTATGAAGTTACAGTATTCTGAGATGAGAAAAGTGGCCAGATCATGATCTTTGTTTTGCCTTCGTATTACAAATCACGTTGATAAAGGGTCAGCATTTTTATTATTCTAACTGGAAACCTTTAATTGGATTAAGTGGGTTTTAGAGCACACCCATTATAGTTATGTCTCCGTGTTCCTTCTGCACTCACTGTGCAGTTTTGGAAAATACTTTAAAGGAGATCTTAACTTATAAAACAATTTTCACTTGATGGAATCCACTTTCCTCTGAGATGATTATACGTTCTAATATTTTTAAGCAGTATTAGAAATTAGTTTTTGTACTGATGTTCATTCCACATCACTAAAAATGGCAAGGTTGTATCCAGAGTTCAATCGCTCAGGAGTAATGTTGCAACTCAATGCAATTCTAAAAATATTGGACTTGTGAAAAGAAATTTCGAACTTGACACAAACTGTGTGAAATTGACAATAATCAATACACTGCCAAATACAGTCTTGCTGTAACAAGTGTGATCAAACAAAATATGAACACTGACAATTTCAAAAGAGAGCAAAATAGTGAATTACATGTGCAGTTGCTCAAGACACATATTTAATACAAACAGAAAAGAGCCTCAGCATTAGGAGAAAATGTGACCTATAAGAAAATCAGATGTGTGTGGTTTGTAATTTAAATGTGACATCATTAAGGTAATATCAATTACTTTTCTAAATCTGCTTACTCTGATGCTGGGTCTGAGGTTAGGGTAACTTTTTTGTATTTTAATTAATTTTTAGTTCATGTCCTTGCTTTATCACTATAAATAATTACATTGTATATCCCAGTGCATAATTTACAAGTCTAAATAGTTTCAACATATATTTTATTTAGTTTGTCATTTGCTTGGTGAACCTTAAGTTTATGTGACTTGACATTTTCAGTAGCTCCTTTAACCTTATGGGTTCTTGTACGATAGGCCGAAAAAGTGAATCCTTGTTACAAATATTACAAATTTACATTTAAAATGTAAAGATCTCACAACATTTTGAAGCAATGGCTGTTACAATAGCCTCCTATGTCACAAAACATACATTTTCCATAATTTGCTGTTAAAAAGTACACTTTTGACCACAAAATTGTGAATTGTTTTCTATTAAAACTATTTACTATTTCTTCACATTTCTAACTGCTTAGTAAATAAAGTTACACTAACAATAAGTTTGAATTTTTGAATTACCATTCTATTATGCAATTTTTTTTTAACTTATTTTATTTTATACTAGCCGAAGTACTCGGCATTGCCCAGGTATATTTGTAAAATGGGTTATGAAAATCAAGCTATTGCTACCTGTCTCCTCTGTCATCCAAACTGCCTCTTTATAAATGTCTCTGCTCTCATGAGCCGAGAGCGTTTTCCTATGATTCTGATTGGATTAGTTTGAGGTTAACAGTTTGTAGTGCTGAAATCATGAATAAAAGCTGAAAAGAAGTTAAAAAACAACCTTTTGATCCACCTTTATGTTGCGTTGCACTATCACTCTCGATCTAACAACAGCCAACACCCCCTACAAAAAAGCACAATGCTCCTTTTTATATTGCATTAGATAAAAGCAGTATGCGGCGTTGCCCAGGTAAGTAATGGTAAGCTTTGCTCATTTTGTCTGTTACTCTGGCATCAGTCTGTTTGTATGTTTCACTTGCTTTAAGCCAGCAGGTGGCACCAGTGTGTAAACTGTAGCACACAGGAAAAAAAAGATACTGGGACCCCGAAGGTCACAATTTTGGGTTCCAAAGTAGTCTGTTATGTCTGTATAGTTTTAAAGAGCAATTATGCAAAATCTGGTCCAGATCAGTCAGAGGGTGTGGTATAATAATAATTCATTGCATTTATATAGCGCTTTTCTCACTACTCAAAGCACTCAGCAATTGCAGGTTAAGGGCCTTGCTCAAGGGCCTAACAGAGCAGAGTCCCTATTGGCATTTACGGGATTTGAACTGGCAACCTTCCGATTGCCAATGCAGATCCCTAGCCTCGGAGCCACCACTCCACCATTAAAAGTCAGCCCGTCCCTGGGTGGGCACGAACCACCAACATATAGACAGACATTCTATTATGTATATATACTGTGGGGCAGCACGGTGGCACAGTGAGTAGCGCTTCTGCCTCGCATTTAGGTGACCCTGTGTGGAGTTTGCATGTTCTCCCCATGTCTGTGTGGATTTCATCCAAGTACTCCAGTTTCCTCCCACAGTCCAAAGACATGCAGGTTTAGATTCATTGGCGATTCTAAATTGTCCCTAGTGTGTGCTGGGTGTGTGTGTGTGTGCGGGCCCTGCAGTGGGTTGGCACCCTGCCCAAGGTTTGTTGCCTGCCTTGTGCCATCTGTTGGCTGGGATTGGCTCCAGCAGACCCCCGTGACCCTGTAGTTAGGATATAGCGGGTTGGATAATGGATGGATATATACTGTGTATGTATATACAGTATATATATATATATATATATATATATATATATATATATATATATATATAGTATCTTTTGCAGTGATTTCTATTCTAAGGCTCTTTAAAAGTTCACAACTGTGATACTATTATGTTTAGTTATATTTTGTAAGTGAGTGTCATAGGGGTTGGCCTTACAGCTCCAGAGTCCTAGGTTTGATACCATACCTGGGCATTGTGTGAACAGACTTTGCTAATTCTCTCAGTGTTTGTGTGTGTGTGTGTGTGTGTGTGTGTGTGTGTGTGTGCGTGTGTGTGTGTGAGTTTTTCTTCATGTACTCCTATTTTCCTTTCACTTTTCAGCAACTTTTCCCCTGACACGTGTTTTGTGTAAGTGAGCATGACAATGTGCATATGTAAGTGTGCAGTATGATGGAGTGATGCCCCATATCATTTTTTTGACTGGTTTTCCTGCATCATCACTAAAAGATTTTTGAAAATAAATTCCTTTAAAATATTTTTTCCTCCTGATTCTACGTTGTATTAGCTAGAGGGTTTTTCAGGTGTGTGTGTGTTTTTTTTTAACAAAATCACTGCACCCTAAAAGGCATTAGTTCTCTCCTGCTCCTGTTCAGTCTTGAGCAAGTGGTGTTAAAACTTGTAAACATTAATTACAGCAGTGAAGTGGTAGCAGGTTTTCTTTGTTATCAACAACAATTGACAATGACTGCCATATGTATGATTTCCCTTTTGTTTTATAATAATAATAATAATAATTTACATTTGTATAGCACTTTTTGTCGCTACTCATAGTGATTGAGGAGCCATTTCAAGCACCAGTAATGTGTAGCATCCACCTGGATGATGCAAAGGTAGCCATTTGGCGCCAGTATGTTCACCACATATTAGCTATTAGGTGGTGAAGTGGTGAGGGAGATAACCATTTACAGAATTATAGACAGGGGATGATTAGGTGGCAAGAATAACTTGGCCAGGTTGGGTAACTTAGCCTGGACATGGGGATAAACCCTATTCTTTAAGGAGGATGCCCAGGGTTCAGTTATGATCACAGAGAGTCAGGACCTCAATTTTTACGTCTCATCCGAAGGATATTGCCATTTTTACAGCACAGTGTCCCCATCAATTCATTGAGGCATTGGGATCTGTATTCAGATCACAGAGTAAGTGCCTCCTGCTGGCTTCACCAACATCTCTTCCAGGTGCAGCCCAGGCTTTCCTACATGGTCTCCCATCCAAGTACTGGCCACGTGGATGACCTCTTCTGAAGCACATTTGGTATGACTTTAAATCACCATTTTAGGAGGTTTTTCAGCTTTGGTGACCTGCATGTTTTCTGACTCAAACAACACTGTGTTTCACACCATTTTAGGTAGATACACCTCTGCCTGTGTCTGAATTGTTGACAAATATTACCTGCAGTAGTGACTTGTAATTAACAATTAATTCTTACTACAGCTATTTAATGTATGCAGCAACTGACAATGAAAGCAAAAAAACATTTTTAAGAATTCAAATTCTCACATGTTCCTCCTTGAGTGCTTTGTATCACCCACAGGGCTTAACATCTCAGACTGCAGGATTTAACAGATACAGATCTTATTAATTGTCCACTATGACAGTTTTTTTAAAACTGTTAGTTTTCATTTAGTCTTTTTGGGACTTATTGTAGCCGAAGCTTCTTGTACTCTGTTTTAAAATATTGATCGGTATTATTTGTTATCAATGTACTTTCCTGAAAATTACTCACTTACAGCATGTTGTGTACACTAATTTTTGTAAGTTGCTTTGAATAAAGTCATTTGCTTAGTAAATAAAAGTGTTCAGGAAACACTCACTGATCACCATAAGTACCCATTTAGTATATTAATTTGTTCTCTTGTTCTACTTGCTGTTCCCGCTGTTATATATAAAAATGAGAAATGCAGAGACATTACATCTTCTGGCCTCAGGTGGTACAAGGGAGCATAGCCAGGATAAAGAAAAATTGATTAATGACTGCATGCTAATGCTTTTCAAGCAATCATATAGAAGTTTGCCAGGCTTTCTGATGTTTGTTATTAGTAGGCAGTACAAAGTTTGCTCTTTGCCATCTATTTGATTACATTAATTTCAGTGTCTTTGTAAAGAAAAAAAGCCAGACAAAATCCAATGGAACTGGAATTTGACTCAACTCCATTGTTTCTCATAATTACAGCATATTAGCGGAGTGCATCTCTATTTTATATGACTTGTTTTACTTTATTAAACTAAGTTTATATTGGATTAAGATCTGTTAAGTGAGAAACGCACTGCATTAAGTTAAATTCATTGTCCTTTTCTTGGAACAATTCATTAACTTTGTAGCTTTGTCCAAGGATTATAATTCAGGTGAAAATGGTCGTTTGTTACAAATGAAGGCTGCCTTGATGACAATGCCATTATTATCCAGATATTCTGTGGAATTTAAACATAGCTGCACTTGTATCCAAGGGCCCAGTGTGTGCCACGTAAACATTTACACTGCCATCGTCAGCCTTCATTTCAAACAAAACACCTGGCAGAATAGATTTAAGCAGTTATGGTATTTCTGGCATATCATAGTCCTCCCTTCAGAGTGAATCAACAGAAACCATGATATGTAAGACCAGGCAATGTTTTTCCAGTCCCGAAGTGTTTGTGATCTTTAGTCCACTGTTAATGAATGTCTGTGTCTTCACCGACAAGAGAGGAATTCGATTAGGTCATGAATTGTCTGCCTGTGACAAGGTGTAACAAGCCATGCATTTTGATCTGTATCTTTTGGACCTATTCTTATACTTGGCTGATAATTGACTGGCAGTGTTCAGTCTGTTAGTCTGCATAAGTTGTGTCAATCTCCATCAGCCCCTTTTATCATTGGCCATTTACTATCCACAGGAAATCATCTGACTGGTTTTTGGGTAGTTGTTGATTCTCTTTTTTTGCAATCAAGCTTTTTTCTATTTAACAAATACTAGAAATGAAAGATTGCAATGATTTTTAAACATAAAGCAGAACCCATGAACGTAGCCGTGTGAGGAGAGGTAAAGAAAAAAGTGAAATAATGACAACAGAAGCAATGAGAGTGGCAGCACTCTGAACAACCAGACAGAGACTAAAAGTCCAAAACAAAGGATGAAAATTTTAAAACATGCCCATGTCACAATTCACTGACATCCCATCTCCCAACTATCTTTAAAACAGGTAGTTACTTTTTAAAATATTGGACATAGATCAGCCATTAATATGTGACACAGAGAATTTAAGAGAGGATTTGGATGTAGGCAGTGGACCTATAGAAATTTGAAGGATGTGGATTAGGGGAATTCCAGCAAGATGACAGTGCCATCTTGGGCACATTGGTGCCCAAGAAGAAAACCCTGCTTTGAATAGATTTGAGAAGAAGAGCACAGAGGTCTAGTAAGAGAAAGATACAGGATGAGAGCAAGATTTAAAGATAGTCAGAGGGAGGGCATAGGGGGACACTTGTAGAGGAAAGAACAATTGGCATTTGGAGATCAGAATTGATAGCAGAAGTCAGTCCCATAGTTTAGCATGTTCAGCATGCACAAATGTAAACTGAATATGTTAGTGAGTAGGGCTTTTAAAAAAGAGGGGATATTTATGAGGAAGGGAAGGGAGAAGCTAGCTTGTATTTGAAAGTTTTAAGTATTGTCCTTAGCTGAAGCTGAAAGAGAAAAAAGAGGGCAATTAGAGAACCTGGACCTTGGTGGTGGGAATGTTTTAAACACTGAGCTATCAGTAATATCTCCAAGCATGCTGATGCAGTGATGAATGCAGAAAGGAAAAGTGAGAGCACATTCACTATTTTGAAAATGTCAGTTGTAAAAGCTTGGAGTGCGAGTGTGCCAACCCAGACAAACTCCCATATGTCTCCAAACCTGATGCCAAGTCCCAAGTCATTCAAAAGAAGAGGGACAAAAATTGAGGCATTGTCACTTCAGTATCAGGGATGTAATTGTAAAAAAAGAGGGAATGGGGAGAGACCCAATTACATTCAGGATTGCAGGATTACAGGATTGCAGGTTAGTAGCAGGGTCAATCCAACTCCAGATTGAATACACAATGCATAGACAATGCTGAAATTCTAAATTAGGTAAAGACCCCAATCCAACCTTCCCTAGATTATTGTAGTGTATTTGATGTATTCTTTTTAAAAAAAGGAATCTGACCTTGGAACAGTATTCAACAGTTGGAGAGAGGGGAAGTATAGCACTGTCAGGATCATAATGGGAAACAATCTGTGTTTTAGCAATAGACATCCAGAGCAGAAAAATAAAAGAAGAGACAACCAAGAGAGAGATTCCATTATGCTTGTTAGAAAGCACGGTAGCTGGAGACAACATTGCCCTGCATTAATGTAGAAATATCACTGCCAGTGTGAAAACCCCTGCAAGTTTTTGATTGTAATATAGTCTAGTGCCCACTGCCATGCTGTTTTCAGAGCCACTTAAATATTTAATTTTGTCCCTTCTTCTTCTGAATTCCAATCACATATATTGGTACCTTACCTGGCTGTTCTATATATTGTTACTAATAGAGAGAACATTTTACATAGGAAATAAATAATAATGTGACCTTTCAGTGTATTCTGTGATGGGGTTCAGATTTATTTTCCTCCAGGGCTAACGATGGCCTTACAAGACTGGTAGTCAAATTCAGTAGACAACTCTTTAGCAGCTGGATGTTCAAAATTATTGTTACTTATTTTTGCACATCCTGCAGAAAGATTAGAGTTGTACCAAATTAATATTTTCTGGTTTTATTCTTAAACTAGACAAAGAGCCAGTTTCGACAACGTAAGATGAAATGGGCACGAGTTTGTGTCAGCAGTGTATGAAGAACAAATGATAAGTAACAAAAAAGTTGTTTTGTAATGATTGTAGTCCGCTTTACTCATTACTGTACAGGCTTGTACTGTTAGTTGATGAATTTTCCAGGCCTATAGTATAATATTGAATGATGAATGTTCCAGTACAATATGGAATAGTAATAAGTATAAGCACCACAAACCTGATATAGGTGTATTGAATGAATGCGTAATTGAATCAGAATGTGTAATTAGGCCTTGAGCTGTAGTCAAAATCGCCTTTCAGGCCTCTAGAGCTTTAATCGAAGTCGCCTTTCTCTTTGAATTTTTGCGGCCGTAAATTAGGCCGCGATGTTGGGGTGGATGTCGGTCTCGTAAGGTTTTTCGGGCAGCTGCGTAGAAGGCGACTGCACATTCGGCTTCGGACGGACGTGAGTGAGTGAGTGAGGAGGCAGGCGAATTATGTATTAAGATGGAGATCAAACCATGAAAGCTGTTGCTATTACCAAAATGTATAATTTTTTAATAAGGTGATTTACTTTAATTGTCTGTTTTCATTGAACTGAATAATTGTATTTATTTATTTGATTCTAAACAAATAAAATGTTACATTGAAATAACTTTTTTTTGGAAACAAATTGTACATAGAATCATCAAAATATGTTCTGAATTCTGTTTATCTCTGTGGGGCTGATGAAGCCATTATTGGCAGCATCAAATGCAAGGTAGGACAAAATTGTAAAAAAAATAACACTTCATCTAAGGGTGCAGTCATTATCATACTTGCACTGTGCCAGTTTGCAGCATCCAGATAATCTGGGAAGCACATTCTGGGATGAGACAGAAAATTTGAGTAGTTACAGAAAATGTATATGGGCATGTGACCAGGCTAGAAACTGAACAATTTAAAAAAAAAAAAAGGGTTCAGTCACATTTATCAATAAACAGTTCACTTAGCGACGAAAAACAGTTGAAGGACAAGCACCCCCGCATATGGTTGATTCTTCCTTGTACTGCCAGAACAGGCAATATACCCCTCCTGCAACCCTGTAAAATATTTTTAAAAGAACCTTCCATTCCTCCATCCATTTTCTAACACAGCTATCCAGCACATGGTTCTGGGAGGCCAGAACCTCTCTTGGCAGCATTGGATGTAAAGCAAGAATCAGTTCTGGGCAAAGGATGAATCTATTGCATAGCAAATTGACACCTACACTTACTTATAATGGAGCAATTTAGAGATGTAAATTAACCTAAAACATAGTTCTTTATGATATTAGAGGCTGACCAACATAGAGACGGATAGAGAGAATGCACAAACTTCACTAAGAAGCACACAGGCACGAATTCAAACTCAATAATCTGGAACTGTAAGGTGGAAACCCTTAGCACTATAAAGACATTTTGCTTAATAAAAAAAAAAAAACATTAAATGTATAGAAGTTGTTCACAGGTTGTTTCTTTCACCTTACAAAATCTTATTTCTGTATTTAAATAGTCCCACATATAACAGAGACAATGTATTAGCAAATCATTTCTTAATATTATTAGTGTCTTCTATAGTTGAACAGATGCCTAAAGAGATTTATGCTTGGAACTGTGTACAGTTAGATTAGGGAAGGCAGATTACAAGTACTGAACATGCACCTAACTGAACTTTTTGCATCGTGCATCAAGTAACTGTTGTCACCCTGTGGAGTATTTTAACAACTCATCTTCAGCCAACGTGTTTTCTGAGTACAGACACAGAGAGCTACCAGGGAATTACATTAAGGGACTAATATCATAGTGGGGAAAAACTGACTGCATGTGCATCTGTTTCAGTCTGTAGACATGGAATTATTTCTGTCTGCAGCAGTTGGTGTCTCTGTTTTCAAAATGAGGTTTGATCTTGTCTGTAAAAATTCTAATAATTCATTCCATTAGTTTCATGTCAATTTACATTTTTACTACAGTTATTTTTATACATTTTAAAATTATCATCACTGAAGGCAAATTATTTTTGTAATATATGCTTAGTACCAAACAATGGTTGTTTATTTATTTCTGCATATATGTTGTGGAAAGCATACCCCTGGACACAGACAGACAGACACCAGAATGTCCAAAACACACTTCTTTATTTCCCCTGAGCACCACAATGCCTTCCTCCAACAACTCTCTTCCTTTCTCTCTTTCTCTTTCTCTTCTTCTGATCTCCACTCCCCTACTCACAAGCTCCGACTCCTTCCTCCCAACTCTGGCTCTTTGGCACCTAGGAGGCAGGCAGACGGAAGAAATTCATACCTCACCCAGGGCGGATCATCACTGGGTCCATCACCAACCTCCCTATGGATCCTGTTGCTCTTAATGGCATGGCCGCGCCTGGTCGCTGGCTTCCGAACCCGCCCAGTCCTCTTTTTCCCCATTCAATACGGTGTTCCTGAGGGGCGTCTCTCCTGCGGCTCCCTGCCGCTCGTGCAGGCGCGTACCTCGCACTACTGTGCTTTCCTTGGGAGCGCGCTCTGCGCTTGTAGTGTGAGCGTGCGCTCTCTGCCTCGGGAGCGCTGTCTGCACCGGGCCGTGCCTGTTCATCCGCGGCTCTGTCGGGTGTGTGCTACTCACGCTGTTGTCTCGCGCATGTGCCTCGCTCTGCTGCATGCTGCTGCGCGCTGCTATGCTGGGTCTCCACACAGTATTTTAATACAGGTCCCGGTCCAAATAGACGGACTGGAATCCTGCCGGTTACGCCAGTGTGGTATTGGCCGTATAGCGCCCGACCCAGCAGAGACTCACACAGAGGCACGTATAAAAAGAACACAAAACCTTTATTTTTATTCTTCAACTGGAGGGCACGTCTTCCCCATGAACTCTCCAGCAAGAACACAGTCCCAAAGCACCTAAGTCACAGACCACACTCTTTCTCTGGCACCACCACTCCTTCCAGGCAACCTCGTCCTCTTCCTCCTGATTCTGGCTCATCTACTGGAGGGAGGTGGCCCCTTTTATACTGACCCGGATGGGTTCCAAGTGCTCCACCTGACGACACTTCCTGGTGTGGCGGAAGTGTCAGGAGAGCACCTGGAAGCACTCCGGGTGCCCCTGGGATTTCTTCCGGCAACACTTCCTGGTGTGGCGGAAATGCTGCCATCCAGGGTTTCATAATCGTCCGGGTGCCCCCTGGCGGTGACCACGTCCTCCCGTAGGGATGAGTGTCCCAGCTCCATTCCAGTGGCCCACAAGCAGACCTGTGCGGGTGCCCTCTCGTAGGCCAGGGGAGGTATCGTCTCTCTTGGGGACCGTCCAGGCGTCCCGGCTGGGTAGGGTCCCCAGCCATCTGTGACAATGTATTTAAATCTTGATCTAAGCAAATCATCTAATTAATTAATCTAAGCAAAAAGGGTCAAATTCTAATTGAGGTTTCTGAAGAAAGCTCCAATGTAAAAAATTAAATTTTATATTATAGAGTGGTTACCAGATATGTTTACACTACACTACAGTCTGCTGTGTAATTATTGTGATCCTTAAAAATGTTTTGGTTTAAGTTTGTGTACTGTGCAGAAATTGTCGTAATAATAATAATAATAGTAATAATAATAATTCTTTACACTCTTACTTTTTTAGCCATCATTTATTTAGCAGAACTCCCTTTGTAAGTGTAGTGTGTGCCATTGTTTCACTATCCAAGAAGACTAAGATTATACTGTCTGTACAGAGCTGCAGAGATGAGCAAAACTGCAGCAGACTTTTTGCATACTGTTTGTTGAAGTTGCTCAACTTAAAAACACAAAACTCACTAAAATCAAGTTTTTGGAGTTTTTATAAAGCTCTTTGCAGTGGAAAACAAGTATTATTGTTCCTTACGGATCATTCTACAGCAACTCCCTGCATATTTATGTTGCTGGCTCAGAGGCAACACAATGTTCCTCAATTTACATTTATGACCTGATTCTGCCAGGATCTTCAAAGAAACTTGCCAGTGGCCATGATGCCAGGCCAATGAATGTTAGTAGAGGAAAAACATCTTGTAAGTCCTTTGTATTCGTGCTCACTTTCATGCTCTTCACTTTCTGTTTTCATGACTGTGTGCTAACCCCAATGATTCTACAATATAACATTTCTTTTTTCCAGATTCTACAACCCTTTATAATATACATTTTAGTTTCTAAAGATATCACTTTATGTTTTTGTGGCATACTGGGTAAACTTATACAGTACATATGAAATAACTAATCACTCATTTATAGTAACTTTATGTTTAACAGTATACTCTGTATGAGCGAGAGACAAGGTCTGTTCCATGTAGGGTGGCTGCACAGTGCCATAGTACTGTAGCTGAATGGTACCTGAACTTGTGCATGCACCATAGCCTGCTTTATGCTAGCTTCATTATTAAAGAGCTTCTTCCTCAAAGCATTTGTTAACTGAGGCATGTGTAAAATTAGCTATCCACTGTCTTAATTAAGGCTGCATACCTGTTCTAATCCTACCTCGTCCTTTAAGCCTTGCTTTATTGTTGATCTCTTTGAGTTCCACTCCAACCCAGTCCATGTGAGCCATTGGCTCTTTTCCACAAGTGACTCTCCACACATGCCTGTAGAACAAGAGGTCCTTTTGAAGGATGCCCAAGAGACATGAGGGGTAACGCTCAGTTGCATGGCAAGTAGTTCCATGTCATCTTTGGCACATGGGGAGGCACGTATCTATCTCATTAAAGGTCCAAATGCCCGGCTTGTGGCTAGTGCACAGCTGCACCCTACTGCTGTATCAACGTGGCAGGAAGGGCTAAATGCTGGGCTCTTAAACTTTTCCAGAAGAATTTACATTCAACCAAGGCCTCCAATCAGGCAGTGGTGCAGTACATCTTCCAGGCAGAAGAAAATCCCTGGAGTGTCTCCCCATACAGGCTGTCCTTGACAATGTATATATAATATATACTGTATATACATATATACTGTGTATACATATATATGGTGCTTACATATGTGTGCATAATTATTGTATCTATCATTTTATTTTTTTCTCCAACAATGTTATACTTGTAAATTTGATCTCTATACTTGAAAATAGAAGTGCACTAAATTGGACTAAATCAATGTCAGGTAGCAATATGGGCAGCAATTGGAGACAGTAGCATATGTTCCCTCAGTGCTTACAAATACACAATGGAGATATGTTCCATTTAAAACAGGTTATTTTACAGCCTTTGAGACAAACCATAAGACCTTGGTACCCTTCACTTATTCTTTAAAAGATGAAGATCTGAATGTAGTATAATTAAGATGCTATAATAATAATAATAATAATAATAATATGTCCTTCCACTTTATTGATTAATTGTCCTAGGATTCTTAGAACCTAATGCAGATCAAGGCTGGGCAAAGATAGTCTCATTTTTCTGTTCTTGCTACAATTTGTTCTGCAGTGCAACCAACAACTGTACACAGTCCGAGACTGAGTGCTGCTTGCTCTGTTTCTTTAATACTTATGTCATATATTTATACTTAAAGGCAGAAATGTATTTCCTGCAAGTTTCACAAGTGCCGAACCATTTAACACAGAGTGGCAAAGCAGTACATTGTACAAAAACAGACACAAATCATTTACTAACAGCCATATGTAATAAGTATACAATAATATTAACAATAAATATCTGACTGTAAATTTACAACAGAGTATAATTGTAACAGTTCTGCTGACTCACATCTTCAGTTTTCTGGGTTTAAATCCCAACATAGTCACAGTCTACTTTTCCCTATGTCTGCATGTGTTATTCTCTAGATTCTGTTTTTTCCCTCCTAGAGCCCAAAACTATGCCTGCTATAATAATTTACAACTTTAAATAGACCCAGTATTAGCGAGAGTGAATGTATATGCTCTATGTAACTATGATCTGCAGAATGGCTGGCATCCTTTCCAGGACTGATTCCTGTCTTAAGTCCAGTCTTGTTGGAATCAACTAAAATAAGCACTTTTGAAAATTGAGTTTTACAATAAATGCATTTTACAATATATTTAAGACATGTGTGTTGTCTTCTTTGTACCACAAGTGTGTTTTATAAATTTACACTTCAGGAATAAAGGTGGAGTTTTTGTTTTTTAGAAGATTATACTATGCTTTTGCAGTATTTGTCTATATTCTTTTATTAAAATTCCATGGTTTATATATTTGTGTTAGAGTTGAAGGATGTTTCTTATGAATTAATGAAATTTATGTGGGATTTTTTTTTGTTTCTGCTTCATTAATAATGCAAGTTTTGAATGGATCTGAAGTGGTTAAGCTAGGTCATATGTTCAGCCATTGATTTTGATCTGTCTTTATAGATTATTATATCATCTGGACATAACAGTTGAAAGTCTTGCCATGTCTCAAATTAAAATGTCATCTAAGGTTAAACATGATGTAGCCTTCTTGAGATGAGTTTAACAAGCTGGGACATTAAAAAGATACGGTCCTTAAGCCAAAGTTAATATATACTACAGGGTCTCTCCATCCATCGAACCAACTTAATCTATTTTAGGGTCATGAGAGTGTGATACTCCATGTTTCTTTAATCACTAATGTTTTTAAAATCCTTGCAGTGCTAACATTCAAAAATAAACATTCATTATAAGAAAAGAAACAAACAAACATTAAATATGCAAATGCCTTTACTAGATTAGCACTCATTACAATTCTGAAGTTATTTAGTTTTTTTAGTTGTTTTAAAAATAAATCACCATGGCGTGAGGAAGAGGCCTTAATTAGACTTGGTATTTGTATTTAGTGTTCCAATCATGATCCATTTGCACTTTGTACATTAAAAACCAATTGTAAATGCATTTGTGAACAGATTGTCATGTGGTCAAATTTGGATAAATACCACATTTAACACAGCTGTAAATGCAAATATACAGTATTTCTGTTTTATACAAAACTCGGAAATGGAATCTGATTTGAATTTTATGTTGATAAAGTGGCATTGGATCTCTATCTGAACACAATGTGGACACTAGTGCCACAATTTTAAGTCAGGTGGAAATCTAAGTAAACGATGTAGACGTCAGTGTTAATGCTTGTAGTGCAGTGTGTCTGTTCCATTGTTATGTCTCTGTTACGTACCATTTGTTACAGGATTTATAAAAGCAGTCCTAATATTTGTGGTCCACCAGGATTTGTAAAAGCAATGTTAATATTTATGGTGAATAGTACAGGATTCTTAAAAGAAATGCTAATGTCTGTGATGAGCCATCTGTTGGATAGCAGAGACATAGCAACTGGACGGACACACAGACAGACACACAGACACTTGCCCTTTTATTAAGGTGGATGCAATCCTGATACAACACAAATGTTAATACCAGGGTTGTTAAAGGAGGTCTAATTTATTTCATTGGATCACATGCGTTGCATAATTCCTGTTTTGATTAATATTGTGAACAGTGTGTTAAGTACAGTATCGTTCTGCTTTGTAGGTTTTAATATATAGTAGAGGTCTACACTGTACTAATTTTTCAATTCCACACCTTTCCTCTACCCACAAAATTCTGTCTCATCTCTACCTGCTCCTACCCGCTTTCTCCTGCTTCCAACTGCATTCCTGTTTGCCCCAAACAAAAGGCAGTTGAACTGGTCACACAGCCTAAGTGGATTCTTAAAGCATAAGTATATATAAGGGGATAAAGGAAATCATACAGATGTGAGTAAATTTGTCCATGACTGCTTTTTACTTTTTCACAATACAATCAGAGTAGACCTATTCCTATGGTTTTCAAAAAGTTACTAAATAGACAGATAAATACATGAAGGATGATCAGCTAAAATAGTTGTCTGGCTGGTATTTATAAAATCCAAAAAATTAACTAAGATTTTGTCTTGATTGTTAATCAAAATGTATAAATAAACAATTGACCTATATATTTAGTCAATTCCATGTATGACAGGTATATGTTTTGAAAGCACATGTGACATAACTTGTGTTCAGAATAAATTGTTTAAAAAAACGCACATATGGCAGTTTGACTTAGTTAACAGGTAGGAAGACTAGACAAAGCCACATGTCCAAACGAATGTGTATATTTGCTGACAATAAAAAAAACTAAACACAAGTGGGAAGCTGTATGTATGATGTGCAGCGCTGGCACATGTGACTTAAAGCTCATGTTCACTCTTCAGATTACAGATCTGCTCTTAATGGAAAAAGATTGTCAGTATAAATGACCGACTATTTTGTGAGGCATATTTCATTAAGTTTCAAAATATTCCATTAAAACTGATTATTTGCACACAAGTTTTGGCTTCTCCAGAGTTATGATGCAGCTGGTTTCATTTTAGCTCAGATGGTGAAATCTGTTGTGCTATAAAAACTTTAATATTAAAATAGGGCTATATTTTTCTGTTTTTCCTTTCATATTATTATGGAAGAGAAATAGGAGCCATGTTATTGTTTAAAATGTTGAATATAAACTAAGATGTTTAAATAGATGCGGTGGGCTGGTGCCCTGCCTTGCACCCTGTGCTGGCTGGGATTGGCTCCAGCAGACCCCCATGACCCTGTAGTTAGGATATAGCGGGTTGGATAATTGATGGATGGATGTTTAACTAGATTGAATTGCTTGATTAATAAAAATAAAAAAGATTAATTTCACATGAAGGCTTGAGTCAAGTTTTGACTATATCCCTCCCCGGTCCTCTTCTTTGAAAGCCTAAATCTTGTCACCCTAATAGCTAGCCATTTGCATGTATGCTGTGAGGACAAGCTTTAAAGTAAGCGCTATTCACACAAGTACAGGATGGGAGACAGCAAGATGTGAGCAGACCCCAGCACAGTATACCGCAAACCCTGTCCATTATTAAAATATATAGTCTTTTAAATAGTTTGTTGTGTCATGTGAGTGTATAGTGTTTTTAACTATAACATATTTTAATTAAGCAGGCAAATTCTCTCAAAATTAAACAGTTATAGTTGGATAATATCCTGAATATTGTATATCTTGACAGCTTAACTAGCACTGGTAGGAAGTCATTTGAAGCATATGGTCAGACAGCTGGTCACACTAAGGACATCTGAAATATTCAAATGAACATTAGCAAACTATACTGCTGTGTAATTACTGTGACAAAATCATTTACAAGCAAAATAATTTAAAAGAGTATTCTGCAGGAATGTTTTAGTTACTTTAGGTTGAGAAAAAATGATTAAATACAAAGAAGAGCTTAATGCATTTCTCTACATTAATATTTAAAATAATCCAGTATAACCTTTACACCAGATGTTGGTTAAACCTTATGTGTCAAATAATTTTATAACTGGAAATTTAAAGTTGAATTTTAGAATTAGAAAAAAGGTCATGCAGTGGTTGTATACATTTGCTTATTTTCCTAAAGACTAATAAATAAAAGAATTGTCCTATACGTTTTTGCAGTGCCCTGAATGGAGTTCAGGTCTGATATATAGTGATGAGCATAATGATTCACACAAATTTGAATTTACAGTGGCATTCATGCCATTAGCACAGTTTGCACATTTTCATCTCATCTGCAATCTTTTTCCCAGTGGCGAGAATGTGCATGCAAACCGTGCAGGAGGCAGATGACAGCATGTGGAACCTCATGGAAGGAGCTGTGGAACATTAGGGTTGAAATGGTGGGCAGCCAAAGAAAGAGGCAGACATTTTAAGCTGCAGAATAAACTTTAGGGGACATTATTTATTGCTTCCTACTCAAAAAACTTTAAAAATCTACAAGATCTCATTTTAGTGTTTCAAAATTGCATGCAAATTGAGTTTAGGGGCAATTTCATAAAACTGTATCTCGAGTAAAAATGCTATTTCGTTCATCGCTAAGGACATGTGTTCTATTTCAGGCAGGGTTCCTCCACTGGCTGGAGTTCACATGCCATTTTTATGTCTGTCTTGTTTATTTTTGATTCTTTTATCTATGTTAACATTGTTGATTATGTAGTTTTTTTATGTTTGAGCATCTTGTCCTATGTACCATGTGTTTTGTGGGTGGTTTCCAATCTGCCCTTCACCACAAGTGGACTGCCCTAAGCCCTTTATAAGCGAGGGCAACCCATAGTCCCTTGCTGCTTATTCAAATGTGCTTGGGTGTTGGTGAGTGTTTCTTTGTGTTTTTGCTGTGGTTTTGTGATTTCTAGAATTTTGATATTTTTTGCTCAGCTTTTTGATTATGCCATTGAATTACTTTATTGAGACAATGATTTGCTTTGGACTGCCTAAGAGTTACAAGCAACTCCTTTGCCTTTTGTGCTCCACTGAGCTTTCTTTTGTACCTCCGGGCATTTTTGGAAAACAAAACCTTTTTTATTTTATTTTCACCCTTTTTACTAGTCAGATTTTGAAGGTTTCCCCCTCAAATGGACATTTTTGAACATCTTTAGGATTTTGTGTGCTTTTGAACTCTCCAAGTTAATACCAGTGAATCTGAATTGGAAACAGGGGTGCTCTATGTTGTAAGTTAAGGTTTTTATTATCCAGGTCTCTATTACCATATGGGGCAATAATATTAAAACCACAACAACTAACCTCTCTTCATTATTATTATTATTATTATTATTATTATTGTTTGTTTGTGGAGCTTTCCATTGTTTCACAGAGTGTGAGTCCAGTAACCTAATTTCCGCATTTTGCAGTTGTGATCATATTCTTTTGGTCACTACCCAGAGCTCTTGATCATAGGCCAGTACAAAAATAACAGACAGATGGGTAAGCTGAAAGCTTTATCTGATTACTTAGCTCCTTCTTCACAATTATAATGTGTTGTAATGTTAGAAAACGGTTATATCTGTGTCTGTTATCGCGTCTACCCTAACTTGTGAACAAGACCCGGAGGTAAATTGTATTCATTCACTTAGTGCAACCAGGTCTCCCCTTAACTGTAATAAATACACACTTTTCTTACAGATTTTAGAGCTTCAGGTTGAAGTAGCTGTTCCTTATGTTAACCACATCACACTAAGCTGCTAATTATTCCAGTCCACACTGGCAATCACAGTTTGATGATGCTAAGAAAGCAACATTATCTGTAAATAACCATAAATCACCTCTTACAAAAGTTATGAAACAAGATAGACTTCCTCATATAATTATTGTTCCACAACAGCAAGTCATTTAATTTGAGGTACATGTGAGAGTTGTGTAATGGAATAGAGGTGCAAGTACAGAAAGAGGGCACAGTTAGACAGTTGTTAAGCTCAGGAAGAAGAAAGTGTGTCTCTTCTGAATTTGGAAATGTCTCTTTTGCATATATCTTATCATTGTGCAATAACTTGGATTATCTTTAATTGATCTTAAGTTGCAGTGCTGATTTCTCCCTCATTTCATTTTGCTAAAGCTGGGTTGAATGAATTAATTCCCAGTGAGGATACTAATCTACCTTAGTATCATCTTTTTATACCATAATGATCTGTGCAACAAAACATAAAGGGATGGGCTATATGAAAATATGCCTTTATAATAATGATTTGTGGTTTAACAAATTTACAGTGTTGGAAGGAACCTGTTGGCCTCCTCTGAAATTTCTAGCGATAAACCATAAACTGTTCTACATGATAAGAGAGTCTGGTTACTTTATTCTTGTTAGAATCTGTGCCTCCTCAACAAAATGCTCAAACAAATGCTTCAGATCCACTGCAGCTATTGGCAGTTATAAGCTGCAGTGAATATACACTCAAAATGTACAGTCGTTATTTGGGGCAGTTTTAACTGTTTGACACTATTTCATTTTGATACTTTAGTTGCGTAAATTTGCACAGCTAATAAAATTTGCTACTGGAAAGAGAGAACTAAATCATTGCTACAGCTCCATTGTTGTGGGTAATATACAGTAGATATGTATAGATAGGTAATATAAAGGTTTGTGATAATCTAATATTTCTCTAGTGTAATTTGTTACAGTGTATATTCTTGTAATTCCATTACAGTTAGTAACTTTGTGTTCTATAATAATATAGAAATGTTTTGAAGGATAAGCATTCCATCTCAACTGATAATCAGGGAGGTGTTTGTGGCTTCCCAATCAGTGTCCCTTGCCCAATTTGGTATTTTATGACATTTTATTTTAATAATTTTTACTGCAGGATTGTATTGAGGTCAACTAAATAAGTGTGCAGTTGAGAGCATACACTGTCGAACCACCTCAGGATCCCAGATTAGGACCTGAGTAACCTTAAATTGATTTAATAATAATAAATAATAATCATAATCATCATCATCATATGTTTTATTCACAAAGGCAGCCTTAAAGGTGTGACAAATCAAAGAATAAGGGGAAGACTTGAAAAATTAGCAGTTTGTGACTTCTGAAACCTGAATTAATTTGACTTGTCAGGGGTGTGGAAATCCAACGCCCGACTCGTCCGACACGGGTAAATTGACCGTCGGACAAGCGTTGTTTTTCTGGTTTCAGTTGTCCACGGACAAGTGCAATTTTCTGGAGAAAAAAGAATTATATGTGCTGTGCAGGGCACATTTTTACCATTACTTTCAAATTTTAAACACTTGGGTACGTACCTCGTGCGGAAACAGTCTACTTAGTCATGTTCATGTCTTCAATATTGTTTACAAAATGACGGCTGATTTTTCAAAGGGGAAGCACTCTTACGGTCTTACATAAATATTTTACCCTACTATTTACACGCTTGGAGATGTGGCCATTTTTTTTCATGCCGACATTACGATGTAATCTGATGATTTTTCATTAGAATCGATAACTTTTATATATTATTGATAAAATTCATTGTATCTACATAAAAATGCGGTCATTTTACTTACAATGCAAATGTTTTCACCACATAACAAAGCTTGTTAGGCAGTTAATCTTTCCTGAAATTTGCGATTTCGCGTAGGTTGTGATACATTGAGGAGTTAAGAAAAGTTCTTGTTACACACTGTGTGGCACATAAACTGGAGTTAGGTGTACTTGATGCTGTAAAAGATGTAGGCTATCTGAAAAAGTTTGAAGACACCATTAAGCGCATCTGCAAGTTTTATTCTTTTTCACCAAAGAGACCAAGTGAGCTGCAAAATCTTGCGTCAGTTTTGAATGAAACCTTGCTTATGCATTCAGAAATAAAAGTCATCAGATGGGTATCATCAAAGTCCAGAGCACTGAAAGCTGTTAGCCAGGATTTACATGTAACTGTTACCCACATGGAACTGATACTTTCTACATCAAACAAGGCAGATGAACTGGGGCAGGCTAAAGCCATTCTACATGACCTCAAGCAAGTAAAATTTATTAAGTATCTATATCTGATGATGGATGTACATTCTGCTATCACAGCCACCTCAACTTTTTTTCCAGAGCAAAGACTTGCTGATATTTGAAGTTAAGGAGGCCATTGACATCTTGTACACCAGATTGCATGCCATGACAAAGGAGCCAGGAGAAAAGTTTTATAACCTGTTTGAGAAGGAGTCTAGTACATTTGATGGATACTTAAAGCTGTCTGGAGGTTTCAGAGATTTTTGTGAAGACAGAGATGTCCATGATCTCCTGGAAAGCATGGTTCAATATATACTTACCAGATTCTCTGGTAAGTATATACTGTACCTTGATAAGCCTCCTGTGTCAGATATGAGGGTGTTTGATTTCAGAATCTGGCCACACACTGTCTGAACTGAGCACTTATGGAAACTATGAAACCAAGAACTTGTGTCAGCAGTATAGTGATTTGTTGACTGATGAAGAAGTTAAACATGCACCATCTGAATGGCAAGCACTTAAAGTGCAGATATCAATGCAACGGCACTACCATCCACTTGCTGTCTATACCTCAGTTCTGCAGAGGAAGGAAGAGTCTCTGAAGAATGTTAGTATGCTGATCTCACTGTTTCTTGACAGTTTCTCCTTCCACAGCTTCTTGTGAGAGATTATTCTCCAATATGAATTTAGTAAAGAGTTCTCTAAGAACCCGCCTGACTCAGGAAAACCTTCAAAACCAGATGCGCATTGTTGTTGCTGGCAAACCTTTAGAAGAGTTTGACCCACTACCAGCTGTGGAATTCTAGCTGTCATCTGGCAACAGGCACATCACTCATAAAAAACCTGAAAAGTCATCAGCATCCACTTCTGCAGGACCATCAGTCCAGGAACCATGCAGTTCAGCTCAAGCAGAAATGAACAGCATTCGGCCCATGCTGTCTGAGATGGTAAAGATTCTTGGGGGAGAATCAGGACAGTGTTCTGTTATATAACTGTAATATGTGAAACAGAATTAGTGTAGCTATAATGAAGGCATTGTTTATTAGTGAGTTCAAATGATAAGGGAATGTTTTACATAGTGTTCTAGAGCAAGGTGGCAAAATACTACTCCCTGAAAGAACTTTTTTCAGTTTTAAAATGGAAGGCAGTTTTGGTATCAATAAAAGAGATCAGAACAAATAAACTATTTTTCACTTTTGTTATTTGTTTATGGGCAAGTGAATTTAACTGGCGGACAAGTGGATTTTCTAAGTTTACTTGTCCGTGGACAAGTAGAAAAAAATTTGATTTCCACACCCCTGCTTGTCTATTAAATATTCCTCTTAAGTAAATAGTATTATCCAGCTAATGTCTCCTCTATATGCTGATCTCACAACAACAGGTCTTAAATCTGAGAAAGTGACTTTCTTACAAACCTGATTTGAAATGTGAACTGTTATTAAGCCAGTTTTAAAGAGTTTGTGTAAATGAAGATAACTTGAATTATTTTGGTATTCAGTAATTCACATGATAATGCCATAATACTGTTTGATTTTTTTTAGTATTGGTTTTAAGCAGTGTCTATTTTTCAAATAATGCAGAAACTGTAAGTGAATAAATTTAGTATGTGCACATGGTAAGATAAATCAGACAGTCTACAATAATCATATCATTAATGTTATGTTATTTCTATAAGAACTGTGATGATATCCCCCAAAACCAATAACCCCCCCCCCCCAATCTTGTTCATACATTAAAAAAATCATTAAAAATTAATAAGAAAAATTATAAGACACACATGCAAAAAAACTGTAATACCTTGCTACCTCCCCCTAAATAAAGAATAAAGAAATGCCATCTTTAGTATTACCTAATTACAGTTTAGTACTTGTGTTGAAGGACTGAAGGATATTAAAATATCATTTACAACAATTAAAAAATTAAGTTTTTTTCCTGTGTTGTGACTAAGGTGAAAGCCAAACTGAAATTACTCATACAGGTTGCATTATATAAAATATAACTGATCAAAATGAATAAAATTTTGATTATTTTAATAATCAAATGCATTAATGACAGTGGTAATTAATAAAGGTCTATTAATTATATTCAGCATAGTATGTGCAACTGCAGAGAGTTTTTCAGTATTCTAAGGGACAAGAAGTTGTTTCATTTTTAGAAAGTGATTACATAATTTCCTATTCTATAATTTATTTTAATTTTCAAAGGTAGGATGCACATATGGTGGCATGCTGTTATCCATTTGTTCAAGATCAGGGAGCTGACACATCAATCAGCAGTGTTTATTATTAAAAACTGATGCATTTTTTGCAACAGATTACCAAGTGGAATTATCCTAGATATGGTGTTTCTTTAATTAAGGACTTCTTGTTTTTATTCCCAACTGTTAACTCAAAGTGGTAACGAGAGGGTTTATGTATAATACTGTACATTCAAAAATGACCATCCTTCTTGTACTCCAAGTTTATAATTATGATTTACTGCATTCGGTATCATTAAGTCAAAGCAAGTCTCATGGCACTTTAATTAGCTTGGTGTTTTTAGGAAATGCTTTACCAACATTCAATTTTATCTTGTTGCCATGTCTGTTTGAATATTCTGGTCACCCATATCAATACTAATTTAGTTAAACCTGTCTGAATAAGGAATGTTTTCTGACAAATCTGTTAATTACTGGACTGCAGCCCTAAACTGGATTATTCAGGTTCAGAAATGAAAAGGTGGATGGATCAGTATTTGTGGTCACTGAAACAACTGCTCAGGGTATCCTGTGTGTAAGCAGACAAATATGTCTCACTTATCCAATTAACATGCTTTGCACATTTGCATTTACTAATCTTCCACTGAGGTCATTGTATAAACTGGTGCTGGAACAGGTGACAGATTAAACAAAACCTCTGTAAGTTTCCTTGTGTTTTACTTTGAAATAAAAAAAATCTAATATAATATGTAGATAACAAAAAATTGATTCCATAACACTGTCCATATCTTTAAACATAAGCTGTTTAAATTGGACATGTGATGTGTCATTAAAACATGTCTGTAATGCCAGCCATCTGAGCCTGCCTCGTTTCATACTTTTTGTCACATGGGCCTGTCCCAGACTGGCTGATTGAATCTTCTGAGTGTCCGAGAGACACTTCACACTTTTCATTGTCTGATCCAGGCCAGCATCCTCTATTCTGTCTCCCATATACCTAGTTGTCAGTTTTCTTTCTTTTATTATAGCTGCCACATTCATATTTTTTTCTTCTTTTGTTTCAGTACTATAATGGAAGAGGAAGAATTATTAAAAGAGAGGCTCCATGCAATAACAGTAAGTCAGCTTTTTAAGTTGTTTATATACAGTTTTATCTGAACCTTCTAAGATAAAAATTACAATATTTAGTCAAGACTGTCTATAAATTGTAAACTTAAAGTTGTAATTCAGCAGAAGTGTAATAAGATAATTATGACTTTTCTTTTAAAATCTTTGAACTGTTTATAAACTATGGTTCTTAACTATATCTCCCATCTTGGTCTGCTTTGAAGTAAACCTACCTATAATATAAAGGAAACTGTTTGAAGTCTGACAAACTTAAATGTTTCCTACTGCTCCAAGGTTAAAGCAGAGTGTGGCCATGTTTATTCCAAATGCTAGTGTGAAGGTCACTATTGCAGGTCTGCATCACTTTCTAGTGATCATTTTAGTTAAACTATAGAACAATTTCTGTGTGAATATTGTGATCACCATCTCAGTCATTTGTTTTAATTTTTTAATCTTCAGCTGTATACATTTTAAGTCTTAGATTTGATGGAGAAGTACCTTTATTGATCTATAGAATAACAGTATCAGTTTTCATTGAGCTCATATTATACTGGTATTCTCAAATGGCTATGAATAGAAAACAAAGGACATAACAGTCTATTCAGGAATGACAAGCATACCTTTCAAAAATATGTCATGCAGCATTGTGGAGAACATGTATGAACTATGTGTTTTTAAATATTTATTTGATTTTCTATTTTGCCATATAATAGAATAAGAAGTGTATTTTTTATATACACTTTTATACTATAGTATAACATTGTTTTTATAATGTATCATATCTATAAAAGTAAATTAATCAAGTTATTAACTTTGTGATCTCCCCAAACCCAAATGAAACATTAACAAAAATGTAAATGTACTGGAATAGGACACACAGAAGGTGTATAACAATAGCACACAATAACAAAGACTAGTGTCTCTCTGGGCCTACTTAAACAGTTGTAGGGACCCTAGCTAGTCACATAGGGTGGCTTATCCACTTTCCATAATAAATATCATCACCATCAGGATGGTTTCTGGAGTGTTATGGAGTGAGAGGAAGGAGAATGCTGAATTAACAAAAATACTTTGGTGTGGAGGTAATAAATGTTTAACTGAGGAAGCTAAGAGGGAGTGAGAAGAAGATGTGGTTGGAGATAGCATCATATGGTATGAAAAGAATGAGTTTCATCTCATGGAAGGCCAGAGAGTCCTTAGACTGGAGGAAATTTGTTTTGAGGCAATCAGCTAACCTGCATAAACCTGGAAAACAGCTGTTAAATTGGTGTTGACAATAATGATGATGATGACCAAAGCACTCCTTCTTAAGTTCACACCCACTAGCTTTCCTTCCTTCCTGCAAATTGAGATGTTGCCACCACTCCACACCCGACTCCAATATAATTTTCCATTTGGCTGGAAGGGGTTTTTAAGTCCTAACATCTGATCATTTACTGCTCACCCAGTTACTTCCAGGGTCTCAGGTGACTTCACAGTGCCCTGGGGCCATTGCAGCACCGTGTTCCTGCACATTCCTGTCACCAAAGTGTACTGGCAAAGACCAGACTAACTGTCCTTTCAAGTATACTTGGAAGACTAACATATACTGCCTTCTAGCGGCTCTGGCAGCTCAAAACAAATTTTAATATTAGTTTCCAACTTACTTGAACCAGTCTTCTGAATTCTCCAATTATACGTTGGCAGTGTTCCTGTTACTCACACAGGATCCCACTACTTATATTCGCTTCACAGGTCATATATCCTGCTAATTACTAAAAGTTGTTAAATTAATTTTTCCTTTTGGATTTCATTAACAGATAGCTACACATTCAAATACACTAGTTTGCACTCTTTCACAGTGATAATACAAATACTGCTATCTAAGTGAATGTTATGTTTATCATTGGCTGTGATGTTGTGAGGAATAAAAATGTGAATATTTGTGAAAGTCCTGAACCTAATGCACAGGGGCATTGTTACCAAGACCACTAACTAGAGTCTTATTTTAGAATTTTTACCTATTGCATTCTGTAAATAATTTTGTTTAAGATGGCCAGTAAGTGAAAGGACACACTAACGTAATCTGTGATTAGCACATGCTAACTCTTTCTCTTGCTCACTAGTCTTTTTGCACGGTCTAGGGTGCTTCTTAACATAATGTTTGTTTTACCTTAATAGCTGCTAAGAAGTACAATACCTTATTCAGGTGATGTTACAAAATAGTGGTTCAAATTGCACTCCCGATAGCTGCCACAAGTAAAAAATTTGCCCTTTGGTACTATACAGAATGGTGCTTGAAGTTATATTTCTTTCAAAAATGTGTGTGTTTAGCAGGGCCAGCAGAGATTCCTGTTGATTAACCATTTTGTCATAAAAGAAGAGTATGTCAAAAAGTTCAAATTCTTTATTTGTAGATTAGATTGTTAAATACAGGAACAGTATTTTCATATTTCAAGGTTGCAGTATTTTGAGAGAGGAACCATAACATGTTACCCAATTTCCAAGGACTGTGGTCCTCAGTTATAGCGGTGAGGGTTAATCTGATGTATCAGAGGTACTGTGTAAGACACTGAGTACTTTTCTATATGTTGTTTAATTTTTTTTTTTTTGGCTCGGGAGCTAATATTATTAGTTCACTGGACTGCCTTTCTCCTGAACATGCTACATACAATTGCACATGAAAAAAACATTTCTCCCATAGATCAATTCTAGCAATTCCTAGCAACTTGGCTATTGTTGCTGGTCATTGCAAAACACAATCTTGGAGAAAAATGTATTCTTTTGAAATCAAACAGGTAATATTACTAAGTAGGAATAACAGGAATTTTAGGTATAAATATAATTTCACCCTGTGGCAGATTCTGTAAAAATGGTAGCTTTAGTCAAATTTGAATGTAACACTTTTGCCTGTAATCTTGTACCATTACAGAGTTTTGAAAATTTTCGATCAAATGCAATCAAATATACACTGAATCATGGTTTCCTTTAACTTATTACATACAGCATTAACATTTGCAGGCTGAAAATTTTCATGGACCATGTAATAGACCAAATGTTTTGAGCACTGTACAGATAAGAACAGATGAAAAGGAATAATAGCATGAACTACAGTATATACAGTGTCCACCTCCTATATGCTCTGTCTGTGGTGGACCCTGTTACTGAGCTGTGCAAGCGTTTAAATTGGCCAAGACATACCATCAGTCCTGAATTGTGTTGTAGCCATGGCTTGAAGTGATCTGGTATGCCATAATACCAGTTTCCTGTTTCTGCTTTGTGAACTGTAGCATAACAGCACATCATGGTATGAACTGCAAGGGACTCCACAGTTCTCTGCAATATTGCATGTAGTTTACCACCAAGTCAAAAATTCCCCATTCTTTGAAGTTTATGCATATAAAAGCGTAGGACTATTCAATCCAGCTTGAATTTGAATGTGTTATATACAGCATCATGGGAAGTAAAAAAAAGACAACAGAATAGGGAGTACTGCATGTACCCAAGAAGGCCACATGCCAAGCATGTCTTCTTTGAGCTTTGCCTAATTTTTCTTCGTCCACTTCACGTCATTTTCCATGCAGATCATTATCTCTTCTCTTTTTTCTGTGCATGGCAGTTGCCCTTCTTCACTCTCTACCATTTCCATTTCTTTGTGCAGCCTTGTACATTTGCATGCCCCATTTCTCCATGCAATCACAGTTTGGGTGAAAAAATGACACGCTACCTAAGAATACCCCACTCACTACAACTTTATTACTGACAAATAATGAAAAAATTTCAAACATCTTGCAATGTACTTTCTTAGCAGATACCTACTGGCCTAGATGTACTATCCTCACAAATTTAAGCTTTGTAACTAAATAAAAAATAGTGTGTTTGTAACTGAGTAAATGAGTCAACTTTGCATTATATACTAAGCATATAGATTAACAAAATGCAAGGCCACTCATAAATACTATATTACATCCTTTTGTTTTTTGGTTAAATACCAAATCACAGCAGGATTTAACTTGTTCATGAATTTGTTTTTATTTTGGTAATTCATTTTCTTTGCATCTTATTGTGCCTTCAAATACATATATTCTTGTCCCCCTATAACTTAAGTCAGAATGTCTTCAATTAATTATTGTATTTCACATGAGAAACAACTAGTGAAACTGTAGGCCAGTCACAAACTGAACAGACAGTGATATTAATTTAATGAAGCACAGTATTGACTAATAACATGTAGGACTGCTGAAATAAAAAAAAAAGCAAAGTCCAGTTTGCTTTTCATGATACCAAGGAAGTATACCAGAGTAGCTAACTAATGGTGTAATTAATACTTTTTCTTCTTCTTTTGACTGCTCCTGTTAAGAGTTACCATAAGTGGATCATCTTTTTCCATATCTTTCTGTCCTCTGCATCTTGCTCTGTTACTACCCCCATCACCTGCATGTCCTCTCTCACCACATCCATAAACCTTCTCTTAGGCCTTTCTGTTTTCCCCTTGCTCCTGTCTAATCTCGTCTGTCAACCTGTCCATCACCATTGCCAATAAGAAAGGGCTCAGAGCCGATTCCTGATGTAATCCCACCTCCACGTTGAATGTATCCGTCACTCCTACAGCAGACCTCACCACTGTCATACTTCCTTCGTACATATCTTGTACAACTCTTACATACTTCTCTGCCACTCCCGACTTCCTCATACAATACCACAACTCATCTCGAGGCACCCTGTCATATGCTTTCTCCAGGTACACAAAGATGCAATGCAACTCCTATTGGCCTTCTCTATACTTCTCCATCAATAGCATCTATTTCCCAATATAACCAGCATCTCTCTTTTGCACATGTTCAAACAAACACAATCTCGCCTCTCTGACTTTATCTCCAAACTGTCCAATCTGAGCTGACCCTCTAATGTACTCATTTCTAATCCTGTCCATCCTCGTCACACCCAATGCAAATCTTAATATCTTTAACTCTGCCATCTCCACCTCTGTCTCCTGTTTTTTGGTCAGTACCATTGTTTCCAACCCATAATACAAAAAGGAAAAATGCAAAATTATTTCAGTTTTACAGCTAGCAATGTTCTTGGATAGATAGATAGATAGATAGATAGATAGATAGATAGATAGATAGATAGATAGATAGATAGATAGATAGATAGATAGATAGATAGATAGATAGATAGATAGATAGATAGATAGATAGATAGATAGATAGATAGATAGATAGATAGATAGATAGATAGATAGATAGATAGATAGATAGATAGATAGATAGATAGATAGATAGATAGATTTTTATTTGTCACCAGAGTAAACTTAGGCTTTTCACAGGATCTCTTTAAATACAGATACATAAATAAACATATATACACATAAACACTATGGTCTGAACACGCAATAGAATAGCTAAAAATGCTGAAAATTAAAAAGAAGCAAAATCTTCATAATTGGCAGTTACAGTCACAGTGGGAAATTGTGTTGGTGTATTGCCATTGGTATACAGGAGCCCTAGTAGCATTTCTTGATACACTTCATGTTAGTGTCTGGTCCGATCACACAGAAGAGCTTCTGCAGCACAAATTGATGAAAAACTTAATGCTGGCCATGAGAGAAAGATGTCAAAACACACAGTGCATTTCAGCTTGCTGTGTATGAGGCTGTGTAGCTACAGATTCATCAGAGTGCCCATGCTGACCCCCGTTAACGGCTAAAAGCAACCACTGTACAATGAGCATGGGAGCATCAGAGCTGCACGATGGAGTAATGGAAGAAGGTGGCCTGGGGCCTCATGTATAAACGGTGCGTATGCACAGAAATGTTGCGTACTCCAGTTTCCACGCTCAAATCGCGATGTATAAAACCTAAACTTGGCGTAAAGCCACGCACTTTTCCACGGTAACTCATACCTTGGCGTACGCAATTTCTCCGCTCGGTTTTGCAGACTGGTGGCACCCAGCGTCAAAGTAGTGCTACTGTTCCTGTGTGCTCATCCTTTCTTTCTTAGCTCCACATTCCTGACGCGGCTTTATAAATACACTGAAATTAACTGCATATTGTTTATTAGTGTAATGCATCTGATTGTAATTAACCTGTAGCAATATAATGGTCCAGGGAATAGCCATAGTATTCCAAATACCATAACTGCTTTAGCATTGTTACGTTCACTGCATCTTGTTCTTCTTTTTGCTGCTCCCGTTAAGGGTTGCCACTGCGGATCATCTTTTTCCATATTACTCTCATTGCACCACTCGGAGTATTTATATCACTGTATCTGAGTGTGAATCACAGCAGCAGGTGATCGGAAAGAGAATTATCGGTATACAGTTTCAAGTACACACTACCTCAACCACGGCAAAAAGCGTCAAAGCCTTTCCTGTACGGACCTCGCGTTTCAGAAACAGTTTCGTCCCAAGAACTATAAACGCACTCAATCAGTCCATCAAGTGCTCCTTGTAGAACTGTTTGTACTTACAAGTACAATCACCTCACTGTAAACTTACACTACAGTTATAATATTGCACAACCTGCGCAACTTTATAAAGCGCGTATGATGACAATATAATTTTTAAGATGAAATGCAGCAAAACATGTTGCTTATAGTATACAGATAAAACTTTAACTTCATTTAAATAATCTGTATTGTTAATAATTAAACATGTGAGGACACGGTGCCGCAGCACTAGCTAGTTCACGGATAGCTCCTGCCTTCTTGCTGGTGCTGACGCGACACTGGAAGGATAGACGAATAGAATAATTAAACATGTACTACAAAGATATTTCAATGTTCCTTAAAAGTTTTGAAGAATCGGCGTTCTAAGCTTACAGATGGCTTAACGTCTATTACAGAGCTGATTGTGTGGCGATTGGGTATTTGGAGAAAGAAAAGTACGTTTGAAAGAGACAGTACTTCTGTAATAAATTATTTCATCGAAGGTCGCACATGGCGCAGCAAGCCTCTTGCGTGAGATATGAACAATCACTGCGCCACTGTGTTCCCATGTTTAATAACATGCTTTCATTGCTATCATCATGAAAATGATATCACATATACATCTCAGTATTTTAATTATTCAGAGAGCTGTAATGTCTCGAATGTAATGGATTCTGTGTCCTGTCGGAGAAAGAGAAAGAACGGAAGTACATAGTGATTCACACACACAGAGCACATAGAAGATCAAATACAGAACAAAGCATTTAACATGCTACTTGAGAAACTAGTAAAATAAACGATTTTAAGATGAAGTTTATGATGTGCTACTTTAATGGCAAAATAAACTACGTGATTAAAGTGGAAATTTCGAGATTAAAGTTGACATTTCGTGCTTTTTTCCCACTGTGTGCCTATTTGTTTTGTCTGTACCCTAATAAGCTTTCATATGACACTCAGACGGTGGGCTACGACTTGCCTTTTCACGGCGACTTTGATATGTGATTTCTTTTTTATTTCGGGCACTGTGCGACTTTGTGAACTTGATCTTTCAAGTTTCTCCGACACTCTGTCACTCGATCAACTTTCTTTTGTTGATTATACCACTGTTTAAACAAACAAATAGTACGTTTTTCCTTTGCCTCCACTTGGTATTCGCTGAAATTCTTATATTTTTCCCTGTGCTTTTCCCATTGTCTTTTCACAGAAGGCTATTTATATTGATTTGCATATTCAAACAGGCGTAATTCTGGGAGGAGTTGGGGCGGGACAGAAAGCGCGTGCACGTGCGTTACTTTTCACGCTGATCGGGATTTATGTAGTGAAAGAACGTGAAAGTTTGCGTGCGCACAGATTCCTGCATCTGGATTTTTCTGTGCGTACGCACAATCCCGCTTTTGTGCTTACGCCATGTTATAGTGTGAGTTCTACTCACGGCGTTATACATGAGGCCCCTGGTCTGATTAATCACGTTTTCTTTTAGCTCATGGGGAAGGCCGAGGTCATGTGTATCATTTACCAGGGGAAGAGATGCCAGCAGGCAGCAATAATGGAAGTAGGCAATCCGGCAGAGGCAGTGTGATGCTCTGGGCAATGTTCTACTGGGAAACCTTGGGTCCTGACAGTCATGTGGATATTACTTTGACGTATACAACCTACCTAAAGATTGTTGCAGTACACGTACACCCCTTCATGGCACTGATATTTATTACAGTGACCACTGTCAGGAAGGATAGTTCACCCTGCCACACTGCAAAACATGTTTAGCAATGATTTGAGGGACATGACAATGAGTTCAAGGTGTTGACTTGGCCTCCAAACTCCCCAGATCTCAATGCAATTGAGTATTTGTGGAATGTGCTGGAAAAACAAGACTAATCATGGAGGCCCCACCTGACAACTTACAGGACTTAAAGAATCTGCTGCTAATATCTTGGTGCCAGATACCACAGGGCATCTTCACAGCCATGAGGAGGACATATACAATATTAGGCAGGTGGTTTTAATGTTGTGGCTGATCAGTGTATATTTTGACACATATTTAATTGTCCGGTGTTTAGGGCTGAAATTTAGTTATTCCAATAAATATAAAATGGACAAATAATCAGAAGCTCAAAATGTGAACAATAAACAGCAGCTGTTTTTTTTGCAGGATAAAAGGAGAATCCAAGAGGAAATTGTCAGAAAAAGAGCTGAAATTGAGGAAGAGAAATTTAAGCTTCAGTACCTAAAGGTTTGTAGGTTGTAAAAATGTTCTTATACCATTCATCTGAAGTGTGCTGTCATAAAAAAACACTTTTTAAGTCTTTCAACCACCTTAAATAAACCATCAAGATAAAAAAAAATATACTAATTATCATTTTGTCATTGTCTAATTAGTCAAATAGTTTGAATACTTATGTTTTGTTATATAAATGCATTCATCTTCATTATTTTTTGGATATCTCTGACCAGAAAAAGATCTTAAGAGAAAAATGGCTAATGGATGGCTTAAGCCCGCAGAACACTCAGGAGCAAGAGACCATTAGAAAACAAACTCATGAGGAACAAAATCAAGCTGAGCTCTTACAAACAAATGTTCTCAGGTAATTTATAATGGCAATGTAATCTAAGATGTTTAGGGACATTTTTATACACTTTTTCTCTGTGATTAACTCATATGTTTTATTTTATATTTCATTTCAATATTAGAGGATGTCTTAGTATAAATTCACGAATTTCATTTATTTCTGCTTCATATATTGCTTTGCTTTAATAATTTCTGTGTTGTTATCATGAGAGATTTACACAGTTTTGTCTACATAACTTTGTAGCCTGTATTGTTTAATGCAGTATGCCATTTTGTTTGAGCTTTTTAACGTTTTTCAGTATTGGGAAGCAAATGAACAAAACAGTGATGGTGGCATATAGGACAGTTCTTAATGGCCAATGGTGAACCACCGAAAACAATCTTTTAACAACTGATGCACTATTTTTCCTTTTTTGAATAATATGTTTTTTATGGACATTTGAATAATAGAAATGACATGCAAGGGCCATAAACTTATTAAACTTTTTTGGATTTATTTAAATGTATGGCATGTTAATGATCTAGAAATGTTTTGTTCTACAGGATGGAACAAGAAATTAAAAACCTAGAAAATCAAGAAATACAAATATCCACTAATGAGGAATTAATTTTGAAAAAGTTAAAAGAAGTAGAGAAATCTGCTATGGATATCATAAAGGTAGAAACTACTATATTTTGCTTGTTAAGTACTGTATCTTTAGGCTCTTGAAATACAGAAAAAGTACAGAAAACATTTGGTGTTGCTGCTGAAAGAGGAGCAACAAGTTATTAAAATCAAGGGTTCACTTACTTTTTCCAGCTAGTACTGTGAATGGTTCCTCAATGTACTCAATAAAGACTTGAACAATAAAACTGTTTGTGTATTATTGGTTTATTTGGATTGTGTTTGTCTATAATTGAGACTTAGATGAACATCAAACCATGTTTTATTAGTAATCAATGCAGGGAATTACAAAGGGTTCACATACATTTCTTTACAAGTGTATGTCAGTAAATTTATCAACACTTAAAAAAATATTGGTTATTTATCTGCTGCCTTATGTAATCTTTGCTTATTATTTTAATCTTATATATTATTTATTCAGTAGTCAAAAGTTTAATAGCAATTAAAAAATAAAAATCTGCAAGAATCAAGTTTGAGAAATGATGGTCTTTAGAAGAAATATAAAAACCTTACTGCTACAACTTACAATAATGTTTTTATTTTTAAAACAGAAATTTCAGATTAATGCTGGATTACGTATATTGTATATAAATCTCAATTATTCTGACATGAAATGTCATTATGTCATTATTGTGATTATTTTATTACATTTTATCAAAGAAAAAATATTGAATCCTTTTTAATTTCCTCATAGTAAGAGACATCAAATCAAATGTCTAATTGTAAATCTTGTGGAACAGTATGTACTATAGATTACTTTTTGTTTAATATTCAGCTTTGTTTTGTTTTTATTTTACAGAGTGCAAATGATGATATGAAACAAGGTAAAATAAAATTAATAGTATTTATGTTGATTTTTAATGGTTTAGTTAAATTATTTGACTTATTGTAAACCTTTTACTTATATTTAATGTTCACAAGTGGAATATTTCGTGGCATATGGGAGTTACTTCTTGGATCACAGTTGAAGTATTTCTCCATACTAAGACAGGAATTAAGTGTATATGCAAACTATACATCTATGGCTTTTGCTGAATTGACAATACCAATTAAAGCATTTATTGTCTTTCTGAAAAAATCATTGTGTGTTTGAAGAAACACCCGAATGTGGTGACATTTATTAGTAGAGTAAGCTAGTAAGTAGTTGAATGTGGAACTGCATTAGTCTTTTCAGGCATTACACTTTTCATAGATAAATTACAGTAAATGTACAATTTTTATTATTTATTTGGAAGGTCCTTTTGTAATAGCAATATGCATACTTAATGTTTTGGAGATTAGAAAATAAAAGTCAACAAGCAATAGGAGAAAAATTTTAAAGTAGAGTTCAGGAATCTTTAAAGAACATTTAGTTCAAAGTATCTGTAAAAATTGCCCATGTAAAATGGAAATAATTGGCCGATTGTTGATAGAATCAGTACAGGTGATATCTACAAGGAGAGCAGTGAGGAGCGTTCATGAGGTGCTTTGTAAAGAGACGTGTCTTTGTGAAGCAACTGAACATCAATAGATTGCAAGCAGTTTGTAAAGCTCAATCTTCTGATTACTAAAATTCTAGTAAATTATGGTTTTTTTACCTTTCCTTATTTTGTTTGTCAGACATACTGTATTTCAAATTACATTTTTATATGCGAAAAGAAAGGGAGGTGGTGAAGGTGATGTGAAGTATTTGCGCATAAGGAAAATTTAGTTTCAAAGAATAGTTAATGAAAATATTTAAGCTAAATATGCATAGCATTGATAAGTACAATTCAGCTTCTGTGAAGTACAATTTTGCATCATTTATGCCCACAATACAGTCACTCAACAGTGTGCTGCAACACAGCAGATAAAGAGCATCATACTAAAATACACAAAATATCTTGGTGTGGCTTTATTTTTTTAATTTGCCCTCAGTGATTGAACTGCTATTATTATTATTCATTGCTATAAAAAATACATCATTAAAAGGTAATACATATTTGAAATAATTGTATTTATTTGTTAAAATAGTTTTATTCTAATTATTTTGAAAAGTATTAATATTTATTTACAGTCAAATAATCTTAATAAATAATTTCTAATACTAATGCCATAGTGTTAAATATTAATGATACTAATTTGTGAAATCATAATTACTGAAGATAAATACATCTTATGTTTGATTAACATTTCATGGGGGTGAGAGGGCATTCAGTTTTTAAAAGCAGTGACAAATTTACACTACTGTTTTTGTTATTTTCTTTAAACATTATAGTTTCACAACCAACTGAATATGTATATTCTGAGATCCCAGATCTGCCAAAATCCTACCGTCCTTCAGCCTTGAAGAAATTGCCAAAAGTAGCAAAGGAAAATAATGAACAAGCCAAAAGAGGTATATGATTAATATCTTAGATTAATCTTAAATGTACCTAGAAAGGTTTTTGTGTTTTTTGTTTTATTTTTGTTTTCAGTTATTATTAATATATCCTGTTATTATGCTGTAAATAAATGGAAAATATCCAGCTGTCTTAAATGGCTATTTAAAAACACTGTCTTCCCTGACTTTAGATTGCTGTTCTGATGTAGCTCATAATTCAAGCCCTAGCTTTGAGCATCCTGTGTGCTCTCCAGCAACTAAGTAATGTAATATACAAGTGGAGAAGGTCAATGGATTGTTATTTGAGTAGCTTTCTAAAATGTGCATTTATTTTTTTAGCTTTATTTGCAATGGAAATCAATGTTGAAAAAGACATGAAAACAGGAGAAAGTCAAGTTCTGTCAGCAGCAACTGTTAAAGCAGATGCATTTCAAGAGAAAGGGATTAAAGTGTACGATGATGGAAGAAAATCAGTTTATGCTGTTTCCTGTGATGGTGAAATTACTGATAATGGAGTACAAGAACTGACACCAGCAGAGGTAGAGGAGCTTTTAAGGGCAGCTACGGAAAAGAAGTCACAATTTGCCTTAGAATACCATGAACCAGTGTTTTCTAGCTCATATAATAGATCTTCCACTCCCAAAAAGCAGAACAAGGAGCATGTCAAATCCGAGTCAAACAGCCCACTTGCATCCTATGGAATAGTAGAAAAAAACATGTATACACCTGTTAAATCAGAACTGCACTGTAATGATAGCATTCATTTGCAAGATGATTTTGAGCATTCTTACAGTATTCCATATAGGCAGGCTTTACATCATTATTCAACAAATGAACATGAAGAACACGAGTCTCAGGTGATTCACAACAATGAAAATATTCTTATAAATGATGACAGACCCTGTGTTGAGGACAGTCATGAACCAACATTGTTTTCTTACCATGATCAAAGAGAAAACCACCATGCTGCTCTGTTTGTCAATTCACATTATAACAATGGTCAGTCATCCTTAGTCAATAAAGGTACAGAATGCAACATTCTCCATACTTCTTCCACCTTTGATTGTGAAGAACCTGTCACAATGATATTCATGGGCTACCAGAATGTAAATGATGAAACAGACCTTAATAAGGAGGTGGGATTTGAGGGAGCAATTCGAGCTGAACTTGTTGTTATTGGGGATGACTATGATGACCTTGAAGGTGAAGTGCAACTTTCTTATCATCCTGAAGGCCAGCTCAGCAAAATTTACAAGCCTGGCATAAACCCACAAAGTAATCACCATCAAACAACTTCAGAAATAAATTGGAACATGAACAACCAATCACATCAGAAAAATGTAATTCCAGTGAATGAGCAAAAATTACCTCTTTGTCATGGACTCCACAACAGTTTGAGTGAACAGATGGCCAAGGATAGCACAGATGACCCATCAATGACAGGTATTAAGAAGAATAAAGCATGTTGCTGTTCTCTTATGTGAGTTATTTAATACATCTTTAGTTAAATGTCTGCTTTTGTGCCTGTATTTCTAAATTCACTTACTGTACTTACACATCCTGTTTTTCCCTTCTTCTCAATACAATTTCCCAACTTCAGTAATTAATGCTGTTCTTAACTTTCCTTTTAGACGTTTTTCTAATATTTGTGTTATATAAATATGTTTCAGCCTTTATGCTTTACTCATTCTTTCTTTATTCTGTTAACTTTCTTTGCATGATGTACTTTCTAATTTTTTTAAGTAATAACTACCCTTTTAATTGTATTGCCTTTCCACTAATGTTTCAAGATTAATTGATAATAAAACATTTGGTTATTCTGTGTTCTGTTCATTGCAAAACACTTTCATTAAAAATGTTTTATTTTTCATTTTCAATTTTTAGATAGGAAATGTATATAATGTAATAAAATATTTTAATTTATATTGCCTTCATGAAATAGTATACTTCCATGTCCATCAAATTCGCTTTTGTTGTATTACTGACTATATTTTTATATATTAAAATGTATTCCTTCAATTCACACAACAAACTAAACAGAGTAAAGACAAATATTTTTTGTGAGATTTCAGTTCACTGGGTTATGTTGTTTTGAGTATCAAAGATTGAATTCAGTCATTTTTACCATTCTAGAAGTAGTATTATCTTGCAAATTTGATCAAACTATGTCAAAGAAGCCAAGAAGTTGCTAAATTCAGCTTGGATGGGCTTATCAGGAACACTTATACTGTCTTTGTTTGAAACCACACCAGTTTTGCTTTGCCTTTATGCTTGATGTAGTAGTCCATATAGGTTATGAACCTTTTTGTTCAGTCAATTGGTGGTTTCATAATATTTCTATTTGCTAAATGTAGGATTAGCTGTAGTTTTACCTGCTATAGAAAAATGTTGTGACCCTACTAGAACACCGATCACAGTCTGTCACCCTTTCACCACCTAATACTCTAATCTGCAGTGATTGTACTTGTGGAAAAATGGCTGCCATCGCATGCTGCACATGTTGGTGGTTGTTGAAGTGACTCTCTATGTAAAGTGCTTTGAGTAGTGAGAACAGCACTATCCATCCATCCATTTTCCAACCCGCTGAATCCGAACACAGGGTCACGGGGGTCTGCTGGAGCCAATCCCAGCCAACACAGGGCACAAGGCAGGAACCAATCCCGGGCAGGGTGCCAACCCACCGCAGGACACACACAAACACACCAAGCACACACTAGGGCCAATTTAGAATCGCCAATCCACCTAACCTGCATGTCTTTGGACTGTGGGAGGAAACCGGAGCGCCTGGAGGAAACCCACGCAGACACGGGGAGAACATGCAAACTCCACGCAGGGTGGACCCGGGAAGAGAACCTGGGTCTCCTAACTGCGAGGCAGCAGCGCTACCACTGCGCCACCGTGCCGCCCAGAAAAGCACTATACAAATGTAAATAACTATTATTATTAAAGTTGCACTGAACTCAGCATGGTATTTATTGTATTTTCTGTTTTCACATATACTGCTAAATGTCAGACATTATATGGAAGGGTGTGTTTCTCCTGAAATCATGACTTGGATGCACTATATTCAAATTTTATCCTAGACTTCCAAATAAACTGTGTTGTTGTGATTGCACTCATAGTTTCTACTATTCAGCAAATATATTCTATTTTTTACTATAAATTACATTTTTTCTTTGACATTGGTGATATATGTGATAAAAAGTCTCAAATAATCCCGTAAAAATACATTTTCATTTGAACTTGTCGATTATCAGAAATCTAGAGAGTAGAAGTACTTTCTGAAGACACAATGCATTTTGAGAAAGACTGAAATATCAAGTTCATATTGTTTCAGATAAATGAAAGTTGCAGCTATTAAAAGTAGTGAGTTACAAGCACTGGTAGTGTCTTCTTAGCCTGGTCACATTTATGACCAGTTTAAACTTCACGCTTAAAGCGCGTATGCACATGCAACATGGCTGCCATGTGTTCCCAGTGTTCATTTGATGCGACCTTTGAGCACGTCCTCAGAAATTAACGCGATGTGTGCTTGAGTTGCAGTACCAGCAAAAAGTGGGAGTGTCGCAGTGTATTCAAGTTGGAATGTGACATCAGAGTCTTTGTTTACTAGCAACATGTGACTGTAAAGCCACTTTGGAGATCCTACAGGATCAATGGGTGTGTTTCGATATTTGATGAATGGTTCGATGTGGTGTAGCAAATCATCAAACTTAAATGCTGACATACAAATGTATCTGTGGTGCTTTTCTTCATCTGTTTCTCACATAGGCAATACAAGCGTTGCATATGCCCCATCATAATGACACAATACATTTTAAAGGTTTTTTTTCCACCCTTGCAAAATATCATCAAAATGTACAGAAGCATATTTGAGCCACAGAGAAAAAAAATAGGCACACAGTGAAGAACAAAAAAAGGTCTAAAGTAGAACGTGGTAAACATCATCTTAAAACTGACCCACTTGTTAATCGCTATGTGCTTCTGGGGCTTCCTCCTGAACTGGCAACAGTGACAGGCAGCGATTGCCACACAGAGCACATTAAATTTATGATATTTCAGCTCTCTGCACATTTAGAATCCTTAGATTTATACTTCATAACACTTTCATGATGAAATGTGTTAAAGTATGTATGTTACATTTTACAGATAAATCGTTAGCTTCATTTAAATAATTAATACTGTTAATAATTACACTTGTGAGGGCGGCACTGTGGCAGAGCTGTAGTGCTGCTGCCTCGCTGGGAGTTACGTCCCTGGTGTTCCCTGCCTGGAGTTTGCATGTTTTCCTGGTGAGTTTCCACAGTGTGCTACGGTTTCCTTCCAAGGACATGCAGGTTTGGGGATTTGGTGATGCTAAAATGACACTACTGTATGTGTGTGCTTGTATTCACCTTGCGATGAGCTTATACCCCGCCCAGGGATTGTTTCTGCCTCGTGCCCTATGCTAGCTGAAATGGCCATGTCCTTGGATTGATAGAAGTAATCATTAAACATCCACCCTTTTCAGAGATATTGTGGCAAGGTGTCCTGGGAATTTAATGAATGTTTCAGACAATTCACAATAAAGCCTAATGTTGTTGTGTTGTTTTCTCACTGTGATGATATCTCACACTGCCATCTGGTGGAATCCTCCAGATTTACATAAAGTACGCGTGCAAGTATAAACAGTACACAACTTGCGTAGCACTTGGCTCTGCAGGCACATACGTCACGTCGCATGAAGTATAAACCCGGCCTAATACTACTGCCAGATGCCTTGCTGATTTATTCCTTTGTATTTTTAATCATTTAGTGTTAGATTACTGAATGGTAGGTTTCATTAATAATGGGTCAAATTCAGAGACTTAACTGAAAAGAAGGATAGGATTTTATAATTACATTCAGGAAAATCGGCTTAGTACTGTACCCATCATGCGTCTCTTCAAATTGGTAACCAAACATCTAGTTAGGATAATTAGCATAATTGTAATTAAATATTTCAGGTGCACAAGTACACAAAACAAATGTGCCCGATACAGTAATAAGTAAGAGTTATGTCCTCTGTTCACACAACTGCCTTTTGCTTGGGGCTTTTGTCTAGTGATCTTTCTTGCAGAGGAGTGACAGCATGGCATTTTTTTACACAAAAACTGTGCTACTGATACTGCTAGCATATGTATCCCCACTGATGTTGACCCTACAATCCTGCTTGTAACCATTATTATTCTACATGTGTTATGTTAATGGACCAGATTTAAAAATAGTTGAACTCAGTGAGACAACTTACTTGTGACTGTGATATACCATATGTTGGCCTGGGTTAATGACTTTATTCTGGTTATTGGCATAATTTTAATATGTTTTTTTGATATTTATTGTGTGTCTTATTGGGTCTTTGAGGCAGAAATTGAGTTATTGAATTGAAGATAATGATGTTATGGTTTTCTGGTCATCTGACAAATCTGTTTGTAATTAATTGCAAGTGTTTTGAAACAGCAAACAAAACAAAGAAACTTTTTCCCCATTATATCTACTACACAGGCAAGAAGTCTAATTACACACTTATCTATACTGAGAACTACAATACATATATTCAGCACATAAGGCACACTGCAACCAAATTATCTATGATGCTTATTTGTTTACGTTTACGTGGTGTCTCCTGTGCATATTATGGCATTATTTACATCAACTGGATATCAAAATAACTGTAACCTTGTGTTAATTGCAGAGACAATACATGGCATGAAATCACTGTGAAAACTCAGAAACTCTCTTGTCATACAGTTACGCAGTATAATTCCCTTAGGAATTTTAATTAAATTCTCTCTTTCCTCTTCTTTAATATCTTCTTCTTCACTTAAGGTGACAGCTCCTGCAACTGAGGTGTGGTGAGATTTTAACAACTACAGCCCTAAAGTATGACGTGCCTTCCTTCTAAAACTCATTGTGAGTTGTTGTAAGACATACTGTAAACCTCCCACTGCAATTCCTGCAGTTGTCACCTATTTCAGTAATTTAACTCATAAATCAAAGCAAACAACACTATCCTACTGGTGTGCTCGAGAACTTATTTACCTGTTTGGAAACTTAAATTGAAAACTTATTTACCTTTTTGGAAACTCGAATTTTTGTTTACTGTATTAAAGAGAGACATATCACATTTTTGTATAATAAATATTTTTATAACAATGAGTCATATTAAAAAAATAACTAGTGATAGAATGCAAGTACATGTACTGGTATAGTACTGTACATAAAATGCTTGTTTTTAATTATATTAAATAATCGAAAACTGAACCCAAATATGATTTCATTTTAATCTTTGAATAGTGAAGAAAATGGTCTGTATTCTATCATTTCTTGCTTTTCATTTTATTTTATTTTCCACCCCAAGCACAATAAATTATACAGACAAAACAGAAGTCTCTAACTCTCTAGCTCTTGTCTAAGTAATTACAATAGCTGAATTAATTCTTATTTATCTAAGCAATCAGTAAGAATAAAAGATGTAGTTAATAGATAATTCTGTGATATACAGAGTATTGTGTGTGTGTTAAAGAAAGATTATATCAATGGATAACTTAGTAATATACTCAACAAGCTCCTGGAGGGTTAAATGTCTTCTGCAGAATCAGAAGCTCGCTGGGTCTTTCTTACAGTTTTCATGTATGTTGACTTAGCATCTTCTGATAAAAACTACATGAAGATTTTGAGCTCACCCCTGTGTACAGTGTCTTTCTATCACTGGCATTTTTGCATTTGTGTGAACTGCATTTCTGTGGTCACATTTAATTAAATACTCTCTTTCCTCTTATTTAATATCTTCTTCTGTCTTTTAGTTACAGTTTCTGTTCTTGAACTTGCGGCCATGTGCCCCTAAGTTTGTGTCTAGCTACCATTAGCTGCATTTGAAATTAATGTCTTGTGGTATATCAGGGCCGTACAGCTCCCCAAACCCAGACACAGACAGGCACAGTAACACACAAGTGCAAAACTACCACACACTTTATTTCTTTTTTCCCTTGTGGGAAAACATCTTCCCCATACCCCACAAGTATAACACAGTTCCAGCAATACTGCACAGTCCCTTCTCTCTCTCTCTCTCTCTCTCCCTTTCTCTTCTCTGCTGCCTCCATTCCTCTCCCAGCAATCTTTGTCTTCATCCTCCCGACTCTGGCTTATCAAACGGAGTGAAGCGGCCTCTTTTATAGTGCATCCAGAAGTGCTCCAGGTGCTCTCCGATCCTCTCCCATCAGCACTACCAGTTGTGGTGGAAGTGCTGCAGTCCAGGGCTCCGGAACTGTCCAGACGACCCCTTGTCCAGGGCTGAACTTCTAAGCTCCAAACCCGTGGCCCCAATGTAATCTAGGGGGGGTGTTGCCCTCTTGTGTTCTGCTGGAAGTATTGCCCTGGATATGTCCTCTCCCCCGGTCCTTCCATCATAGGGGCGCCCTGGCCAGGCATGAGCCCCAGCCACCCACCACAGTCTAAATATATTTTCTGCTACTAATAGTCACTGCAGTCTGAGATGCATCACTTCACTGTCACTTAATTCTGTTTAGGTTTCATTTATGGTTTGGTATTTTGTTTTCATTTTAAGACTTTCACATGTCTTAGAAGCTGATCATAGCTTTATGATTTCTTTATGCCTGCAGCTCTGTCGAGATGGACAGTTTAAGTAATTTTTAAATTGAGGATTAGGCCATATAACCATAGCAGTGTCTAACTTGGACTTTTTAACATAATATAAAACATGACACAAAAGCAATATGAGTAATAAAAGCTTCATTGGGATTACCATTCACATATGAGAAAATAAGTTCTTTAATAAAATTTAGTAACAGTGCCTAATGCTCAGTTATTTAATTATATTGAGCTATATTCATTTTGAAGTACAAGGTATAAAATGTGAAGAAGATTTATATTTAAACATATAATCAAATTGACCAATCCTCATCACATAGAGCACAGCAGATATAATCATAAGGTATAAAGCAAAGTAGCTTTAGTATTATGTTACAGGCAGCCATAATCTGTAATGATAATAACTTGAAATAAAATGATGTAAATTTGTTTTTCGTTCACAAAAGTTCTTACCCCTCTGCATAGAGTCTGCCGTGTCATTTTAAGCTTTTGAAAATGCAATAAGGAAAATAGGGAGACACAAGAGAATTGATTTTTCGTTGTTGAAAATTGCTCATGATCCACATTAGTAAGATAAATGCACAATTTCATTCCAAATATGAAAGAATAACTTATGTGCTTGTTTTGGGATTTCACAAATGAATCATAGACGTTTGTGAATAACCATTTCCAAATTCTTAAAACAGCATTTTGTGATTGGTGTAATAAATTTAGAAGCTTGGTGGTTTCCAGGTGCTGATTAGTTTTTAAGTATTACTCTATAATAGATAGCTTAATTATATTTTTTGAATTTTGACATTTCTGTGAATGCTTCAACTTGTGTGCTAAATGACAAGATCATTTTATTTAAAATGCTGGAACACATGCATGGAATCTATAAGATTCTTTAATTTTCACATGCTTCTGAATTTTTAACATAGATTTTATACAGTGTTTCTATAGATAGCCATAATATGCAGGCAGAATAAGGGAATATGCAGTGCTGATAGCTAATACAGTATTTTTAAACATTCTTTTAATAATTTAACAAACTACATAAGCTGTAAATTTCCTACCAACATTACAGGAACTATGTAGTTCAGATGGACTGTAAAGAAATGCTACTGTACATGCCAGACCCTGTGATACCTGTGCCACTTTGTGGTCTCTGAAGCAAATACTCTGTCTTTTTTAATATGCGGTCATGCCTAAAAAACCTAAAACCTAGATATAACATAATTATCTTGAAGGTTATCTTAACAGCTGGGAATATGATTTAAGATACATTTTAGAAGGCTGTGCTATACCACACCACCATTGCACTAAAGCACCACCTAACATGACATTAACTATATACACAACTGTACAAAATGTTTCGGATACTTTTATTGCTTGCAATGCAGAGGTCTTATTAATATAAACAAATTATTTTCTTCCTTCTTTTGCATTTTTTTTACTATTTTCAAGATTATATGGTTAACAAATTATTAGAAGTATGTCCAAAAGCTTTCTAACAAGAATAAACAATACTTGACAAAAATATCCACGCTGAATAAAAGTAAGATAAGCTTTACATAAACTTCAAACCTTTAGAAAATATAAATGCTGTCCATCCATCCACAATATAAAGATCATTAATTAAATCAGGGCATGAATGGTGAATTGTATATTTTTGAAACGTCTTTTCTAATTGTAAATGCTTTGTGTGCTTCAGCACTGGATCTCAGTAATAAGGTGACCCTGATAGTAAATTCTTTCTTGAGATTTCTTGTTCTTCCACAGTTTTCATTTTCTGTAGACTCCTCAGCATCCACCACACCACTACTGGCCTACTGAAATTATACACCTTGAGTTCTCTTTCGTACCTTTGTGTGTTTATAATCTGGACTTTTATTTGACTTCTCTTCATGTCTCTGAACAATGTTCTCCTTATTTGTGGATCTGTTCTACACAGGAGCTTACAGTGATGCTTCTTAATTATTTTATCGCTGTTACTGAAACTGTCTCCAAACATTATCTTTCTTTAAAGTGTGGTGTTCTGTCCAGTCTTGGTGTTTAGATTGTTACCATAACATTAATGAAACCTGCTTAATCCATTTATGTTCAAATTGTCACTCTTTCCAGTAAACAAAAATACATATTATTTAACGCTTAGTTAAACTGAAGTAGAATAATGAGTTGCTTAACAGGAATATCTTTTAAGATGTACTTTTAAAAAGTGCACACAATCAAAGAGAGGACATACAAGTTCCCCTCCAGAATGTCATTTCAGTTAATGTAATATATGTTTTGAAGCAGCAAATATGCCTTCTTCATGTTTAGTAGCTGCTAATAAACAAAATGTTACAAATATCTACTACTCCACTATCTTGGTCTTTTCATATCATTCTGATTTTTTGAAAGAAATAAAATTTAAGGGATACAGAAAGTGCTACCAATGCGCTTGTTGTCATAAGTCTAGGAAAAGCAGGCTAGATACCAGTACAAATTTGTGATGCAGTGAGATGCACAGGAAATGCGTCACTTCTGTGGTGTCAACAGGCACACTGGCCTAGAAGCCTCTTTGCTATCCTGTATCATCCATCCACCCCTGATTGTTCTGTATCCTTAAAGAGGCTTTAACCTGTTGTTTTGAGTGAGCAGTGTGGCTCAATGATCATCCAGCTCCTGAATAAGTGGCCCATTACTATCCATGGGGAACATTAGATATGCTCATCAAAGTCTCAGCTGTCCTACTAAAAACTTTTCCTGTACATCTAGATAGATAGATAGATAGATAGATAGATAGATAGATAGATAGATAGATAGATAGATAGATAGATAGATAGATAGATAGATAGATAGATAGATAGATAGATAGATAGATACTTTATTAATCCCAAGGGGAAATTCACAGTTCATCTAGTAGGATGATAGGGTCTGCCACACTGTTGAAGTGCCCTTTCCACTGCCAATACATGCTTTTCTTGAGTTTGGTAGGCGTTGGCTCTGCCCTGTGTGTTTTACTTGTACCTACATTTAAATATTAGAAGAGTCCATCCATGGCACATTATATATATATTTTTGTTTGTTTAATAAAATAATTTAAAAGTATGCCTCACTTGTTTAACTGCTTATTAAGATAACACATAAACATACAATTACATACTAGCTTCCATCTTTGAAAGTGGCAAAAGAAGACTGTAGTTTGGCAGCATTCCCTGTGGTAATTTTGTTTACCTTCTTTGTCAGTGACATAGTTTACAGCACCCATCTGCACCAAACCAATTTTGACTTGTCATTCAATTTAGGATGTACATCTCTGGGCTAATAGTAACACTAATGCACCGTAATGTAAACTAATTTACGCTCTTACGCTCTTAGAGATTTGAACCTAGGCCTCCCAGGGAAACCAGGAACTACACCACAATGCTGATCTCTCTACTTTTCACCTTAGATTCAATTTGTTGTCTATAACACAAAACTAAAAATTTTGGATGTGCCCCAACTGTCATGTTTTGTTCTTGATAACAATTTGAGTCTCCTGCATCAGTCTTTATTCATCAAACATTCATTGGGATATACAAAGTGGAACAACTCACATCAGCTGCTTTAAACTCCTATTTAATGTAAATTTGATTGCATCTGTGTATGTATATATTAATATATCCTAAATGTAACTAAAACAGATATGTGTTCTTGATGTTTGCCATTAACATAATAGACACCTTCTAAATGATCATAATAGTGGAGCATTTCCATGGTTATATGACAAGAAGTGTGATGCCAGACTCAGAGCGAGGAGATCACATGGTTAAAATTTAGAAAACAAAATCACCAAGACAATAATAGAACACTTCAATGTACAACAGTGAATTTTTTCAAATTTTATGAAATATTGTCTTCAAAAATGTCAGAATGGAGTTAAACAAATAAGTACTTCAAATTGGCATTATTGTGTAACAAGGCTTAATGATTAGTTTGGGCTGCAGTTCCAAATCAGTAGAGTTTGACTGTTATTTATTTATATTCATTCATTTTCTTTTTTGTTTATAGAACAAAATTAAATTGCAAAACACAATCTAATTAAAAGACAAATAGTAGTTTCAATACAGTACAAATTATTTCTGTATAGCACTGTCACTGAGTTCAGGCATAGAGCCCTGTGAACATATTCTCAGAAAATGCAAGCATAGATTAAACTAAATACTAAATACAAAATTAGTACACATAAAGATTTCTTAAAACACACAGGTAGAAACTGATTCACATAAATGGAAAACAAAAATATCTGTGTATTTATTAATTGATGAACTATGGCCAGTTGACAGAGTAGGAGAGGAAATATGTCAAAGACAAAGTCAGGCACAGTCGCGGTCCTAGAGACGTCAGCCAACTAACCACCCAGCCACTCCAGCGCATTCTATACTGGAGACCGCCAGGCCATCCAATCAGATGAGAGAACCGTTCAGTCCAATGATTCCAATGCTCTTTTCCTTGAGATGACTTTTCCATAGGCAGTAGGGCAGTGGCACCAGGTGCCTCATCAAAATACTGTGATGAGAAGGAGAACAGAGGAGGGTTAGTATATGTTTTTAAATACTGTATTACTTTTATTTCTATAGAAAAGACTAATAAACAGAGATGCAGTATGCACAGCTAATCAGCAGCTCTAGTCAGGTTATGCCAGACTAAAGTAGTGAGTCTTCAGCCTGGATTTAAAAGCTGAGACTGAAGGGTCATCTCTTCTTTTAGCGGGCAGATCATTACACAGCTCTTGGGCCCTGTAACTAAAAAGTCCACCTCCCAATGTTATTTTATTAATCAATAAATTGTTAACTGAAACTTTACATTAAACACAACATTCAATCCCAGCCCAGTTCAGAGAGCTGTATGACAACAGAGTCCCATTTGAAGTGGTACTTCACACAGAATAAAAAGACGAAATAAAAAGGTTCAGCATAGGTCTGGTGTGACTTTTACTGATTATAATAAGGTCAGTAACAGTAATAATAAAAGCTGATAGTAAAATGTCAGTATTAAGAGAATTCAACAGTATTATGTGGATATTTTATGTCAATGCATTTAGGTTTCATACAGAATAACTATACTTGCATCAGGTAATTAAAACATTAACTGAACTTTAAATGCATTAAGCGGTTGATAGATTATTTTCTAATAATTATGAATATATAAATTTGTGTGACAATACTGAGAAATTGAAAGCATCATTGTGTTATTTTTTAGGTACAAGATGGGTGCAATCCAAAGAACTTGTAAACTTTGTGCACAGTAAACATTTGTCACAGAAAAAAATATCTGCAAAAGCTATTATTATATAAAGTACACAGATGCATTAATAGGCGAGGCCTTTTCATTTTTTCTGTAGCTGTGCTTTATTATAGTTTATAACACACTGTGCCTCTTGTGCAGTACAGTGAGCTGAGAATTTTTTTTCTTTTACCATTAGGTCTACTCAGGACACATCTTCACCTCGACTCTTAATCAATTCAAAAACAACCCACCTTGACGTTGTCTCCTCTCACTTTCCAAACAGTCTTTAGACAGCCGCAATACAAATTCTCCCACACTCTTTACAGCACTGCACTTGTTAGGCTCACCAGTGTACTCCGTGTGCTCTTTGTAACACCTGCTACACTCTTTTGTTCTTGGACTGTACCTTTTTCCCTTGACCTGTTCTATCTTCCTAGCCTTAGGGCTATAACATTTTCGTGAGTTTTCCTGACCTCCATTTGCTTTCTGCCTGTCTGCACTACAGTATATTCAGTCATCTTTGGTAAAGCAAGCATGCTCATATGTAATATTTCACCTCAGAGTAAAGTCAAGTCAGGTGACCTCATTACAAAATTATTGTCAAAGGATTTCAGTATTTTCTCCTTCTTTTTCCATAGAGCAAATAAGCATAATGACCTGTTCTTTGCTATCTTCTTGTGTTACCTTTGAAATATTTCAATTCCATATGAAAGTCTGCATCCACCCTTGCTGCTCATTTGATCCTTCTGTAATTAAAACTTTTTTATGTATTACTCACTTGCATTATGCTTCAATTTGCTTACCAGTGGTCAGACTACAAAAGGTAAGACCTTTTTATGTCATTTGCTTTAACTTCTTGCTCCATGTCACAATGATGGAAGGAAGGAAAAATGCACACATTGGTTCATGTTTAGCCAGTGAGCTCTGCTGCAGTGTTCTTAGCTAGTGAAATATTGTGTTTATATTCGGCCAATCTGTACGTGAGTTAAATCATTCAAAGTACAGTGAGTACTGTACATACTGGATATAGGCGATACCAATCATAGTTTACTGTATAATGCTTAATATAATTCTTGTTTTAGGTATTTCTTAAGCTTGCAATTTCCCATCTATGTCTGAATTCTGTGTAGATCAATGCTTTCATTCACAAGAGTACATACTATACGTAGATGGATGATATTATGTAATAAGCATATTATCTATGATACCAATCACTAATATATTTTTATTTTCCTTTTTTAACAGAATTGGAAATGAAAATGTTGAAACTTTGTAAATAAAGGTGATCAGAGTCATAAGTTCCTCTGGATTCCTTGAAGATTCCTTTGAAGATAAAGAAATGCAAAATTTTAATTAATTAAGCAAGTCCTGACATAACCACACTAAACTTCAGAGAATACTGAAAATTATGTTTCCTTTTTGGTTATTGACAGTGGCACAGTTGACAGATACTTGTATCATCTATTTAACTTAGTCTGTTTATTTTTCTTGATAATTAAAATTGTTAGGTAATTTCTTAATTACCTGTAGCTATATAATTTAATTATATTGTTTTATTGTTTTGTTTTGTAGTCACAGTATGAGGCAGCTTTTGGTCAAATGTATAAATTTCAGCCTACTACTAACACTGTGATTTATTCTTACATATTTTCAATGTATTACACATTTAGGTAAAAACGGCTTGCTTACTAATGCAATATATTGTAAAATCATGAGCTTAGAATAAATTGCCTGTTTTTAAGGTTTATTTTACTGTGTCAGATATTCAGTATCATAAATAATTTTAGTCAAGGCTGACAAAAAGAAAGCACAAGGTCAGCGGTGTTAGAAACTATTCAAATGGTAATATTTTTCTACACATCGAATTTCAAAATAATCATATAAACTAAATCACCTTTTGTAGAATGAGTGCTGACAATTCAAGCAAATTATCATATTGATTTTAAGGATGTTTCTAAAAGCAAAAAAAATATTTACGCCAAGTATTAGTGTTTTTGTGTTAACAGGAGGAAAGTTTTAGCATCCAGAATGACAAACAGACAATATTCCATTTTTGTTAAAATACTGTATATATTTTAGTATGTACTTCTCAAATATATTTTAATGTGTGCACATAGTAAAGCATTGCTTGCTTCTATTGAATCAGTTTCAAAAATATTATAAAAATATTATAACATAGTATCAGTCTGTGTATTTATGTTAATATTTAACAAACAACCATTGTCATACCCATTTAATGAAATACTCCACCCAAAAATGTATTTGTTTTTATGTATTGCTTATCCCATGTAGTCAAGTAGTGGCCGACAGAATTTTTTACTCTCGCATTTTCATTCAGAACAAAGGTAAGACAATTTCTGAAAGAATATACAGTAAGTAACCCGACATTGAACAACAGCAAACAGTATCAAAATGTTCATGAAAAGCATGTCACATTGTCACATAATCCACATGTTAAGTCATCCAATTTCCCAAACACATTTTTTTACTAAAATATTATTCAGTAAATCTCTTCTGGAAAAAACTCTTGTAAACTAAAATGGAAAAATGTTCTAAATCAGCATTTAATTTGCAGACCTGCCTCCTAGCATTATGTTTATATTCAGATTCTCAGTGCCAATACCTTGGAATTATTTAGCAACAGGCTAAATAAAAGCTGTTGAAAGTCTGAGCCATATTATCCTCCTGCTAACGTTTTGACTTGCTATATGTTTTTAATTTTAAACATTAGTTGTAGATGTATCTGAACTTTGCACTGTCCATATCACATGAAACACAGTGCCAGTCAATGAATAAGCTGTTACTGGACTGGACTTGTAGCTGATGATTGATGGAGGAGCGGGTGTTTAGTTCAAATCCTCACTTGTATCTCAGTGCGTTCTGTTTTAGTTCACAGGAGCCTTTTCCAGAAGTGACTTATTTAGCAAAATTTTAGTAAAAAATACACGTGTTTTGGACATTGTGAGCATACAACTGGATGACTTCACGTGTGGATTATGCAACACAAGTGTCTGAGACTTTTTCGTGGACATTTTTATATTTTCTGCTGTTGTCAAACATTGATCACTATTATTGTATCAGATCATTTTTACTCTTCATCACTACAAGTTACATGGGGCAAGTAATGAATTAAGCATTAAAAAATATTTTTGGGTGGAGTATTACCTTAATCCAAATGAGAATTGTGGAGTGAATTTAATATCTGCGTTCATATAAGATTTATTGTTAATATTTTCATTGTTAACAAATAAATTCCAAACTCTTCTGTGCTAAAACACAAACATCTTAATGTATTTTGGAACACGTGTCTTTAATTTGTATGAACAGATTTAGCAAGCAATTTGGGAAGTCAGTGGTGGCAGGAACAAAATGTACTGTTTTACTTGTTAATGTAAACTTTTATTTTTCAAATATAAATTAATAACAACAGGTACAATGAAAATCTCACAAATACATCCTCATGGTCACCTCCTTCCATCTTGTACCCCAATACAGACCTGATGACTACACATCATGTTGTAGCGGTCAGGGGCCGCTAAGATTCACACCGTCAAAAATGATGGTGATTTGTTTATTTTAATAGAGGAGATCCCAGGAACATCCCCAGCCTTGGATCGACTCACACACACTCACCACTGAGACCAAATGAAGCGCACTGGGAACATTAAACAATTAAGTATATAATGAAATGAAATGAACTAAATGAAAACAACAATACCACCCCTGACCCCTGTGGCGATATTACATTTAACATATAAACACAAACATCACACAGCAAAGTCCATGTAAACCAAACTGGATGAAATGAGAGGTGATGAAGTTAAGTCCAGTGATCTGTATGTTGAAAGGGTGAAAGAAAACACAGTCCTACCGGTAGTTACTGAAAGGATGAAATCGGATGAATGGTTCAGGAGTGCTCCACTCTTCCGGAAAACCAATGAATCCAACACAGTCCTCAGTGCACAGGTAGACAGACGATCCAGACCCCAACAAACGAATACCGTCCAGGACACAATGATTAATTAAAGTTCCAATAACAGCAGGCAGCACAACAGATAAACGCAACACACCAAAACAAAACAAATTTTTTCTTTTCTTATTGGCCCCCTGCCCTCCTTTTAACCTCCTTTGACCCCAGCAGCCCCTGCAAGGACTGTTGGGAGATGAAGTTCTTACTTAGTAGCACTGCTACAATGTAGTATTGTGAATTTGGAGGGGTCGTTCTTCTGTCACCTGCTCTGATCCTGTAGCGTTATTGCCTGTCAGTAGCTGATCGGGAGGAATCCCAGCTGCTGGTTGTTTTGCTTTTGTCTCCTTCTTGATCACCTTCCTTCCTTGTCTCATCTTCCTTTTTGCTTGTTGTTCTTTTCCAACACTTCTTTAGTATAGTTACTTTGATCTCTCAACTATTATCATTTGAGTTAGTCTCAATACATACATGTTAAAGCATTATGTCGGTTGCAGACATTTTGTTTTACTTTGGCCAATGTCTCTCCTTTTCTTACATCTTTCAAAACTCCACAATTCAACAGTTAACTGTGATGTGGCCCACTTATTCTACACATTTTTAACTGCTTATTATTAAATCCTACCTCCTGAACAATAGTGTTTCTACATTAACACCAGAGGCATTATTTATAAAACGTTGCATGGAGTCAAGCTTGAAAATATATCTACACCAAAAGAAAATAAACAGGAAAATGTATACAGCAAAAAAGAATAATCAAGTTTATAAAACCTGTCGTATGCACATTTAACTCAATTTCTACTCAGTATATATAAAATCCTAAGCCTAAAAGTGCAACGATTTTATGTGACGTTTTATGCCGCGTTTTAAATCGGGGTTATTTTAAAACCTACATATATATGTTTGGTATCATTCTTTTCAGAATTTATCGAAACTTTGATGCTGTTAGATTTTCAGATTCTTATTCTGTTTTTAAATTATATACTAAAAAATATCAAGAACTCACATTCCGCAAGACAAGACCTTGTGCCAAAAGATTTAACCATGCCCGGGGCCGGAAATAAAAGACAAAGAGTAGGACAGCTACTGTATAGGCTTTTAAATGTTTGAAGTGCTGTGCGAGACACAGATTACGCAGCAGACACAGCAGAAAGCCAGCAGCAGATCAAGCAAAGAGGAGGTAAAAAATAAACTGTATTTGTTTCCCATTGTGTCACTGTTTAAGAGGGGGTTTTGGAGGAGCATCTCCTTAGGGTGCATTCAGCTCCCCCTCTTCACAACACAAGCAGCAGAGACGTGAAGTGGCTGGAGCCTAGCACAGGCCGGGGGGGTTGGCGAGTGAAGTGAGCAGGGGGGAACCCCCTAGTACCTTTATAAATCACAATCATCTTGTAAATGATTCAAATGAGAATGGGCTCGGCCTCCACCCTGAAACAACCATATATGGACTATGCTAATCAACCTCCTCCATATGCAATCACAATGCAGCAGACATTCAGTGGCTGGTAGAGTAGCTTCCCACCTGACACATCCAGACACAACCGCCAGCACTTGAGGACTTCTATGATCTGCACAGCATTGTAGTGCCTCTCCTCTGTGCCATAAGGTGGCAGAATCTGAATGGGTAGTCACCATCACCTGGCACATGTAATGACGTGACTGTGCACGGCATATGAAAGGCTGAAGGTACAACCAGTTTCCTTACCAACAGGCCAGCCCTCGTGTACAGCATCATCAGCAAGTCCTATTTTCATGCTACTTTACCTCAAAAGAAATGAATCATGTTTGGACCTACAGGCCACTTAGTCACATTGTTTGTCACTCTCATCTTGCCATTACAGATGACATGTTTTAAAGGAATGTAACTGCCTACAGTTAACAAAAGAAGCTTTATTTTCACTTATTGCAATATGAGTGCTGCCAACTATAATAGTAATTAAATATGTTTATACAGTATAGTGCTTTTCTTGCTTCTCAAAATGCTTTACACAAATAGAGAGGAACCACTTCAACCACCACCAATGCGTAGCACCAACCTGGATGATGTGACAGCAGTCATTATTGCACCTGTACGCTCACCACACATTAGATATTAGGTGGTGAAGGGATGAGAGAGGTAGCCAGTGAGACGCATAAGATGATTAGGGGGGCATAATGGAAGAGGCCATGATGGGCAATGTAGCCAGGACATCAGGATAAACCCTTGTCTTTTCAAAAGCTGCTCAGGGATCTTTAATGACCACAGAGTGTCAGTACCTCCATTTTAAGTCTGATCCAAAGAACAGTGCCATAGTTACAGTACACTGTCCACGTCAGTGCACTGGGGCATTGGAATCCACATACAGCCCACAGGATAAGCACACCTTGCTGACCTCACCAACACCTGTACCAGTAGCAACCCTGGCTTTTCCTAGATCATTTCCCATCCAAATACTGACCAGACTCGAACATGCTTAGCTTCAGTTGGATGACTTGTTTGGAAGCACAGGTGGTACGGCTACTGCCAATTGCCACAAATACATTAGGTATCCAAATACTGTTGCAAAGTGCTTTTAATGTTGACATGTACAACCAAACCAAAGGAAAACTGAATTTAGCGCCTAATCAGTTGGTTTATGGCTTCCAGCTCAGCGAGAATGATGGAGCTGAAGCTTGCCTGAGATATTCCTGACCTCTTGCTCAGTTCCTTTTGATTGGCGTCTGTCACCTGAAAGACAACTGTTGTTAAAACATGTCAGCACCAAGTCCAGCTCAGCACATAGTTCTAAGAGAATGGCTCTTGGAAACATAAACTGGCACATAAACCAGTCATCATCAGGGGCAAAACACATTCTGCTGGTCTTTAAAATCTTGTTCCCTTTGTAGATAACCATTTGTGTAGTTTTCAAGCAGTACTGAACACACCATATTGCTTCAAACAACCAGACTGGAAATAGGCTATAGGGCACGAGATTTAGAGCTTTGTGTAGGCAGCGAGTGACTCATGCCTGTGCTTGGGCTGACTGCACTTATGGTTTGTAATCCTGAGAAGTGATGAGTAACATAACACAATACTTATTTTATTGAACTAAAAATATCAGGGTTACTAATAAAAAATTAAAAAAAAAAACAGATTTGCTGTAGGGCGGCACTGTGGCGCAGTGGGTAGTGGCTGCTGCCTCGCAGTTAGGAGACCCGGGTTCGCTTCCCAGGTCCTTCCTGCGTGGAGTTTGCATGTTCTCCCCGTGTCTGTATGGGTTTCCTCCGGTGCTCTGGTTTCTTCCCACAGTCCAAAGATATGCAGGTTAGGTGCATTGGCGATTCTAAATTGTCCCTAGTGTGTGCTGTGTGTGTGTGCCCTGCAGTTAGCTGGTGCCCTGCCCAGGGTTTGTTTCCTGCCCTGTGTTGGCTGGGAATGGTTTCAGCAGACCCCTGTGACCCTGTAGTTAGGATATAGCGGGTTGGATAATGGATGGATGGATTTGCTGTACAGTATTGCTTTTAAGTAAAAACTTTCCGTTCTCACCTTTACCACATATACAGTATATATTTTGAACAGTTTTAATTAATTCTACATTTTCTACATGTATGTTTTTGGTTGAACATTATATTGGCACTTTAATAACCATAAAACGAGGTGTGGATGGAATTTTAAGAGGGGCCTGATCACCTGAAGCAATGTGGTAAAGGGAGGTCTGTGGCTGAGTGCCCTTTTAAATAAATAATCGCAGCAGTCGTGGCTTTAAGGATGGGGCGTGGTAGGAGTGGTTCCTGGGCGCGATGCTGGCGTAGGCATTTGTGCACTGAAGTACACAGGTGCGGGATCGCCCACGTCCGTAATTGATGCCAGGAGCTGCTGATCGCTACACCTGTGTGACATCCCCACATAAAACAGGAGCAGCGCGAGTGCGGAGGGAAAGACAGAAGAAGAAGAAGAACCTTACTGCACAGAAGCAGTTAGCTGGGAGTACAACTGCAGAAGGAGTTTGTGGCCAACACTTGAGAAGGCAGTTGGAAGTGTTTGCTCCAACTGGCCCATTTCAAGGAGCCTGACTGACAAGGAAGTTTGACAGCTTGCCACGAGAGTCAGGGAGTCTTGGGAGGTTCAGCCCTACCGTCAGCACCCTGCCCATTGCAGGAAACCCGAGTCTCAGTCCGGGAAGACAGCTGTATGTAGCCAGGGGACGGAACACAACCAGACCCGGTGGAAGGTTTACTGCAGCTGCAGGTAGGGCAACACCCCTGTTGCAAAGCACGTTGGGATAACCAGGAGAGCCGGCAGTTAAATTAAGAAGGCACCGGGTGCTTAAAAGGAACTGCTTCCAGCCTGCCGGATTTTAACCTCATTTTAAAGGATTGTTTATTGATTTTAACCACTACTTCTTCCATCCATCCATCCATCCATTATCCAACCCGCTGAATCCGAACACAGGGTCACGGGGGTCTGCTGGAGCCAATCCCAGCCAACACAGGGCACAAGGCAGGAACCAATCCCGAGCAGGGTGCCAACCCACTGCAGGACACACACAAACACACACTAGGGCCAATTTAGAATCGCCAATCCACCTAACCTGCATGTCTTTGGACTGTGGGAGGAAACCCACGCAGACACAGGGAGAACATGCAAACTCCACGCAGGGAGGACCCGGGAAGTGAACCACAGGTCCCCAGGTCTCCCAACTGCGAGGCAGCAGCACTACCCACTGTGCCACCGTGCCGCCCCCACTACTTCTTTTACCTGTTTTTATTGATTATTTATGGATTTCTTGAAGCACTGCACTATGGACACTGTTTTGTTTGAGTGTTTTTAATAAAAGAACTGAACACCTTTTGCAACATTCCCTTGCTCAGTGTTATTTGTCCTCATCTGCCAGCTCATCCGGTTACTATTACCTACAGTGTCGAATTTAAGAGGCTCCCAAATGTGAAGGGGGAGTTTGGAGCTGCAACCGCACCTAAACCGGCTGTGGGTTTAGGATTTAATAAGAAATGCTGCCCACCTTACACTTGTTTGTCACGTCTTAGGAACTTGTTTTAATTTTCTATCCCTTGCAATCCGGGACCGCTGTAGAAATTTGCATTTCTTCATACAAAAGAAGAAGAAGTGCCACAAAAGTACGGCACTGTTTGTAGCGCGTTACATTTTATGATTAACAACTATTTAACATATTTAGTTATTTTATTTGTGAGTCACGAGTAGTGTTACTAAGTCACTTTTTAAAGTAATACAGAAATCTTCATAAATAAACCCAAACTCTCCTGTCAAGTTTACTTTTATAAATCCCAACATTTGCGTGGAAAGTTGCATTTCAAGCCTCTGTTTGAACGTATGAAAGTTTTATAAACCTGACCCCAGATGTTGTGCAAAATAAGTAAATAAATTTCCCTCACTAGCTAAACTTTTTGATATGTTTATAACTGCCCTCTTCTCTATCTTCTGCGACAATTTTGATTTCAAATTTCCTTCACGTGTTCTGTGTAATATCTGATCTAGGAAAATATTGATTTTTGTAGTATGTGAAATTGTCTGTGTGCCAAGAGTTAAAAACCTGTTTCTGACCGATGGGGCTCGCCAGATTGGTCTTGTAGTGTTCTGGGTTTACTCTTAGGTGAATTTTTCTGTTTAGCAATAAGCCTTGAAGGCTAGAGCCCCTTATTCTAAGTATTAAAAATGGATCAAGCTTTTCCAAGTCAAGGCAATGCACCACAATCAGCAAAGACACACGAAATGTCCAGTACCTTTTGCTCTCTTAATGGTAGCCAGAGTAATGATGTAAAATAAAAGTAAGTAGATCAATGTCGGGAATGGGCATGAGCAGCATCAGAATTCACCGGAGAAGCCTTAACGTGTGTTGGTTTGCACTTCATGGAAAAGAGGCCAGCAGTATGATGCCCAGTTTCAGAGATGTGCTGAATTCTTTTTGCAGAAAAAAACGGATATGTTGAAGATCATTTTTTATTTGTTTGCCACCTTCATACTGTTCAGCAAACACCTGGCCACACAGTGGTTAGTGTGGCTACCAGGCCAACCCAGAGGCTTGTGTTCAAGTTGAGTACTGTGCGTAATGTGCATGTTCATTTCTATTGCAGCTTGTTCTGTTCTCACCACAAAGCCATTCACTTCTAAAATTAAAGTGCTGCTGCTTCAATTCAGGTTGTTCACACTGCACTTTTTCCACAAACACAACTTCAAACATTTCTTTGAACATTCTTTTGAGAAGTGAAATCAGTCTGTTGAGTCTGTGATTCTGCACACTCCTGCAGGGTAGTTGGCTTAAGGGTCCACCTCTCAACTCGCCCATCTTCACAAAATTCACTCTTTACAAAGATTCTATCTATCTATCTATCTATCTATCTATCTATCTATCTATCTATCTATCTATCTATCTATCTATCTATCTATCTATCTATCTATCTATCTATCTATCTATCTATCTATCTATCTATCTATCTATCTATCTATCTATTGTCACAGGTGGCTGGGTATGGTCGGCACTCAGCTGCCTATAAAAGGGTCTGCCTCCCGACAATCAAGGCTGGAGTCAGGTGAGGAGGTGGACGAAGAGAAGCCCGAGTGTGTGAAGAGAGAGGAAGAGGCTTAGAAGAGAAGCCTGAAGAGTGAGAGACTGTGGGGGGTGTTTGGTGGCGGTGCACATAGGACATTGTATATATTAGTTGTAGAATAAACGTGTGGTGATGACTAAGAACGTGTCCGCCTGTCTGTGTCCGGGCTGTTCCCTTTCACACTATCTATCTATCTATCTATCTATCTATCTATCTATCTATCTATCTATCTATCTATCTATCTATCTATCTATCTATCTATCTATCACCAGAGGGTAAAACAGTGATGGACTTCCAGTCTACTGCATACAGGACAACAAATTCTCACTCTCAGAATACTTTCTCAGTGGAGTGACGATGAAGTAAGTGGGACTCGCACCCTGTCTCTCTCATTTTTTTCCTCAAGCCTTTTGCTTAAAAAAAATTCCAATGCAAACTTTTGCATTTCCTGCATGTTTTTTCAGGTCTAGATTACAGTAAAAGAGAAACCATGGTAAGCAGACATTAGAAGAAGGAACCTTGTGTTGTCCCCTAACTATCTTCAGTTGTCAAGTCAATTTAAAAGACTTCACTGTTTTAACCCTGCTGCCCCGTGGTATTGTGGGTTGATCACTGAAATGCTGGAGTCCAAGGACAATTTCAACATAGGAAATATTACATCACTGTTTTTTTTTATTGGCGTGCTTGTGCTTTTCCTCTAATAAAGACGACCACTCACATGTCTAGAAATGTTACATGAAAGTGCACATATCGATAAATTCTGAGTTTTTTTTCAGTTTTTCTCAAAATAGTTAAAAATTCACATTAGATCGATGGTGACTTTACATACAGATATGTGTGTGTGTGAGTGTGTGTTGATTTTGGGTTTCATCCATCTCTTCTAGTCCATCTCTTCATTCTCTTAACCTGCTTATTTTGCCGGCATCAACAGCAAGTAGTGCCTGAAGATGGCGTCAGTTCAGTAGAATGCAAACTCACAGGGACGCCTTGAAATGAAAGCTCAGGTGAGAGTAGGACGGATGGCGCTCAGGCCAGCATTTGAACCAAGGACTCTGGAATGAGGAGGGCGCAGAGGTAAACAATTCAAAACTCCAACTAGAATAATGTATGGTTTTCATAGTAATGAACATAATTACTTAGATTTATGGCAGTTGTTATTTATAGAATATTATCTGTAACAAAATGTGTAATAAGTATTCACAATTACATGACATTTAGGCAGCAGTTTAATTAGTAAGTTCTCTGAACAAAGAGAAAGTGAGCACTCCGATTATATATTCATCCATCCATCTTATCTTCTTATTCTAGTTTGGATTACAGAGAGCCACATGAGACCCCAGTAATAAAAAGCAAGGAATGGTCACAAAAGATAACTGAGGAAAATTTTAAACAAAAAATATACTGTATATATAAAGGTTAGACTATACCTCCTGTTTAGTAATGACTGTAATACTTTTTCCGTGAAATATATTTTCTAGTCGCAGGACCAGTTTTATATAAAATGAAGAGTGTGTCCTTAATTTGTGAATAGATTAATGACTAATACAAGTATCAAACTACAAAAAAGGGAGAAATTTCGGCTCTAAAAATGAGATGTAAACCTGTTTACATGTGGCTTTGTTCTTATGCAGGAAGAATTAATTATGAGTTTCTGATTTAGGAATAAAAACAATGAAAACTTGGAAAAGATGCATTTTTTTTTCCATCCACATGTCCATTTACTGAATATGTTTAATCGATTCAGTATCGTGGGGGCCTGATCTGGCTACCTGACACACTAGACAGGAGCAAGCCCTGGACAGGATGGCAGTCCAGCACAGGACACACTCACTGGCCAACAGTAGTGCTGCCTTTTAATTCTGCAAAAATAAAAACTGTAATATTGAAAATGCTTCCAAATTTTAGTTGTGGTGCCAAAAAATATCTTTTAGTTATAAACAGCCCCCAATTGTTAATAATCATGTGAAAATGTATTAGTACTGTAAATATAAATTTTGTGAAACTGCTGAATTTGTTTTTCCTTATCAAGAGAAACCCACAAACTTTGCTAGAACATTTGCGCCATCTAGTGTTCGTAAGACATAAACGCTAAGCCTTTTTCTCTCTGAGTTTTCATTACAGGGTCCTAGAAGCAGGTCTCACCCTGGCAGCAGACGATGAAGGCAGAAGTCAAGTGTGGATGTCCTGCAAAATAATCATAGGTTTCAGGTCAGCCTGGACGTGTATTGTATTTACAATGCATCGTTTGATCTCAAAGCAACTGTTATTTTGTTGTTGTGTATAGTAAGAAAAAGTGCTGTTTAAAATAAAGAAAGATTAATAAGATTTATATCACTAAACCAAAATTGAACTGGAATGTCCTTAATTTAATCAGCACTCGAAATTTCTGCAGACTCTCGACATTGTTCATTTCATTAAATACCTTCTTGCCTGATAGATAACCCTGAAATATATGATAAAGAACATATAAATTATAATTATAAACATATATCATTCATTTCCATTAAATTCCATTAAAATGTACATATTGAATCATTTAATTTAGCTTGGGCTGTAATGGATAAAACAGACATTAAAGTAAGTAAATATCCACTCTGCAGCAGTGCTGTAGGCCTCTTTCACATATACTGTAGGTGACATTTCTAATTAGTTACTGAAATGCTGCCCTTGAAATAAAGCTACTATGTAACATGGAGAATAATAGTAGCCCTGGTGCTTTAAATGAAACCGACAGTAGGGGTTAAAATCATTTACTGGCACTAATGAACGCTCTGAATGGGTTAGTTGCTTCTCTAACAGAACAGAGGCGTTGCTTTATGTAACTGTTAAAAAAAATGAAAGTGCCATAATTAGCCACCCACCAAAATGCTCCATGGATCTTGAAAGCTTACATTCACTCAACCCCTCAACTCTCACATAGCAACCTTACATACAACAGGCTGCTGACTAAACACATGGTGGATATTGAACCAAAGTGACACCCACTGCATATGTCTTCATACATCTGTTTTGTAGCAAGTATCCACTAGATTTGTGAATCATATACACTGTGTATATATATATATATATATATATATATATATATATATATATATATATATATATATATATATATATATATATATATATATATATATATATATATATGTATGTATATGGGTGGCATGGTGGCGCAGTGGGTAGTGCTGCTGCCTCGCAGTTAGGAGACCCGGGTTCGCTTCCCAGGTCCTTCCTGCGTGGAGTTTGCATGTTCTCCCCGTGTCTGTATGGGTTTCCTCCCACAGTCCAAAGACATGCAGGTTAGGTGCATTGGCGATTCTGAATTGGCCTTGGTGTGTGTGTGTGTGTGTGTGTGTGTGTGTGTGTGTATGCGCGCGCACCCTGCGGGGTTTCTTTCCTGCCTTGCACCCTGTGTTGGCTGGGATTGGCTCCAGCCGGACCTTGTAGTTAGGATATAGCAGGTTGGATAATGGATGAATGTATGTATACTTTATATGTGTGTGTGTATATATATATATAAACACACTCTGTATATATAATGAATTCAGTTCTCTTGATATTATTAAATGCAAATACATTACATAATGAGCACACAAAAAGACAAGGATTTGTTTAAACAGGCAGTTTGAAACTGATTAGCTAAATGGAATCCAACAACATCTGTCCATTTATTATTGTTGAACTTTATATGTATGCATATACAGTATCTCTCTATTATATTAAAAAATCCTGGGATGAGATGTGACTTTTTCAGAGAGATAATTTCATGTCCCACGAGATGAGACTGTGCCAAGAGATTTAACCACATGATTTAACCACACCTGGGGCCGGAAATAAAAGACAAAGGGTAGATGACAAAGTAGAATGTCATAAAGAGGTTCAAAAACGTTGGTGTGATACACATGCAGAGCAGGTTAGAGGTAATGAAAGTACTAAAATTCGAAGGTCTCAAAGAAATGAAAGTAAAATCACATTAGCGCAAACAAACGGAAATTATTACTCGGTGAAACAGCGAAAAGAGATTGAATATATGGATATAGGTGATATGACAGAAGTATTCAGATATTGTTCTGATTTAAACTTTAAGTCGGAGACTTGTAGATTGTCTAATTCGTGTTGCCATCAGGGAAAAGTAGTATTTCTTCCCAATGAAGAGGCGTATCTGCGAGAATTAAAAGATTTGTTGTTTGGTGAAAGTGAAATCCACATACGTGAGCAGCAGAGATGTGAAGTGGCTGGTGTGTAGAGCAGGACAGGGGGTTGGCGAGCGAAGCGAGCAGAGGGCGAAGCCTCCTAGTATATGACTATAAACACACTGAGAGTGAAGCGTGTTACTAAGAAGTAAATGTTATATTTCACAATGCATGACCCGTTCATTGCGATTTCACTCGGTGAACCAAATATTTGAATATTTGTAACAACAACTAGTCATTTAATCATGATCAAATTTTGTGATTAACCTATGTGATTTAATGTTACAATAGCAATTTTTTTCCCTGCAGTTATAGCCATGATGGTGTACTGCTGATTCATGGTGCTGGGAATCTGGTCTTCTTAATTGTTTTTCTTTTATGTCTTTCTAAGTTCTTTTCCCACATAAATGTATAATTATTGGTGGTTTCTTGACCCAATTCAATTTTGATGTCAGCTTTCTGCAAAAATACATCTATTACTCATTTACTCATATGTAACAAGACCTTAACATACATGTCTTTGGGTCTTTATAAGACTTACAAAGCATCAGTAAAGTGTTTATTATCTCTGTAATGTGACCTACTAACAACATGTTACTTAGAGTGGTCGGAGGTGGCTTCACTGAGACATCCATCCATCCATTTGCCAACCCGCTGAATCCAAACACAGGGTCACGGGGGTCTGCTGGAGCCAATCCCAGCCAACACAAGGCACAAGGCAGGAACCAATCCTGGGCAGGGTGCCAACCCACCGCAGGACACACACAAACACACCCACACACCAAGCACACACTAGGGCCAATTTGGAATCGCCAATCCACCTAACCTGCATGTCTTTGGACTGTGGGAGGAAACCGGAGCGCCCGGAGGAAACCCACGCAGACACGGGGAGAACATGCAAACTCCACGCAGGGAGGGCCCGGGAAGCGAACCCAGGTCCCCAGGTCTCCCAACTGCGAGGCAGCAGCGCTACCCACTGCGCCACCGTGCCGCCCCTCACTGAGACATTTCTCTTGATATTATATATTCAGTTTAAGACCTGTGAATCCTTCATATTTACAAGTCATTTTATCAGTATGTCAGTACATCACACTGCACTGAGATGAATAATCTGTCTGCTAATGATTTATAAGTGTCATGAAGACCAGAAGAAGCCTTTGTTAAGGTCTTGTTACATACAAGTAAATGTGTAATTAGATGCATTTTTGCAATACCTAAACTAAAGTGTTACCACACTTTTTGAATCCATAATATATGTGAGCCATTTTCACTGCCATGTTTGTTGTTGCCATTTTGGACTTGTGTCATTAGGATTGCTCTCGCATTGCTAGTCCTTAGAGGTTGTGACACGGCCAAAGGTCATCTTTATCTCACTTCCCTATCTGAGTTCACAGATTCTTAAAACCTTTTTTTTTTAAACTTTTTGCTTACCTGATCATCTCTAGCGGTTGACCTTTCACCTTCAAAACTTTTGACTTTGATTCTTGCTTTGTGTTTTGCTCTTGATTGCTGTGCATTTGATTACCTGATATTCAAACCTTTTCTGTCCTTTGGCCATGTCTTTTCTTAAAGGTACTTAATAAATATTAATGTGCTTCCAGCTTAGCACAGCACGTGGCTCCAAGAGGCTGCCTTAGTCTCTTTGTGAATTTCTCTGTGCTTTTCACTAGGTACGTACTCTGATTTTCATTCCACATTAGAAAAACATACATGTTGCATTAATTGGTGACTATAAGATGGCTCAATTGTGTGTGGTTGTGTGCGTCTGAGAAGTAGTCATAGTAGTATTGTTTCTGTACAGTGTGCTTTGTGATAGACTAGCGCCTGGTCCAGTACTGGCTCCTCTCTTGTGCTCATTGTTGTCTCCTTCCACTGCTTCCTTAATCTGATTAAGTTTCTATCCAATACAGTATATACAGTCATATGAAAAAGTTTGGGAACCCCTCTTAATTCTTTGGATTTTTGTTTATCATTGGCTGAGCTTTCAAAGTAGAAACTTCCTTTTAATATATGACATGCCTTATGGAGACAGTAGTATTTCAGCAGTGACATTAAATTTATTGAATTAACAGAAAATATGCAATATGCATCATAACAAAATTAGACAGGTGTAAATATTTGGGCACCTCAACAGAGATATTACATCAATACATAGTTGAGCCTCCTTTTGCAAATATAACTACCTCTAGACGCCTCCTGTAGCCTTTGATGAGTGTCTGGATTCTGGATGGAGGTATTTTTGACCATTCTTCCATACAAAATCTCTCCAGTTCAGTTAAATTTGATAGCTGCCGAGCATGGACAGCCTGCTTCAAATCATCCAATAGATTTTCGATGATATTCAAGTCAGGGGACTGTGACGGCCATTCCAGAACATTGTACTTCTCCCTCTGCATGAATGCCTTTGTAGATTTCGAACTGTGTTTTGGGTCATTGTCTTGCTGGAATATCCAAACCCTGCGTAACGTCAACTTTGTTGCTGATGCTTGAACATTATCCTGAAGAATTTGTTGATATTGGGTTGAATTCATCTGACCCTCAACTTTAACAAGGGCCCCAGTCCCTGAACTAGCCACACAGCCCCACAGCATGATGGAACCTCCACCAAATTTGACAGTAGGTAGCAGGTGTTTTTATTGGAATGCGGTGTTCTTCTTCTGCCATGCAAACCATTTTTTGTTATGACCAAATCATTTTTGTCTCATCAGTCCAAAGCACTTTGTTCCAAAATGAATCTGGCATTTGCATACAACAAGTGACTCTGTTTGTGGCGTGAGTGCAAAAAGGGCTTCTTTCTCATCACCCTGCCATACAGATGTTCTTTGTGCAAATTGCGCTGAATTGTAGAACGATGTACAGATACACATTTTAAATTTACGTTCTTGCAGGTCTTTGGAGGTGATCTGTGGGTTGTCTGTAAACATTCTCACAATCCTTCGCATATGCCACTCCTGTATTTTTCTTGGCCTGCCAGACCTGGGTTTAATAGCAACTGTGCCTGTGGCCTTCCATTTCCTGATTACATTCCTTACAGTTGAAACTGACAGTTTAATCCTCTGAGATAGCTTTTTGTTGCCTTCCCCTAAACCATGATACTGAACAATCTTTGTTTTCAGATCTTTTGAGAGTTGCTTTGAGGATCCCATGCTGTCACTCTTCAGAGGAGAGTCAAAGAGAAGCACAACTTGCAATTGACCACCTTAAATACCTTTTCTCATGATTGGACACACCTGTCTATGAAGTTCAAGGCTTAACAAGTTAATCCAACCAACTTGGTGTTGCAAGTAATCAGTATTGAGCAGTTACATGCATTCAAATCAGCAAAATTACAAAGGTACCCAAATTTTTGCACAGCCATTTTTTCACATTTGATTTAATTTCATACAACTAAATACTTCTTCACTAAAAATCTTTGTTCAGAAAACACCCCAGTACTCAGATGTTCCTAGGAAATGAAAGACATACCACTGTTATCTTTTTTGTTGAAAGTAGAGTAAATTATTATGCAGGCTGTGAGGGGTTCCCAAACTTTTTCATATGACTGTAATCATGAAAAAGATGGATGGCAGCACACTCACTCACATGAGACCAGAGTTAGATTCAGAGGACAAAACCCTTTGGAATTAGTATTTTCATGTATTAGAGAAGACGTCACACAGACATTTTAAGAGCATGTGCAGACTCTTCATGGATGAAGTAATTGAGTCCAAACTGGAACCACAAATTCTAGAGCTGTGTTTCAGGAACACTCACCACTGTGCAACCAATATGATTAATTACATCATCCTGCAATACTATGGTGTAGGCTACTAAATGTTTCTTTTTAACTTCAACAAAACATTTAAATCAGCAAATGCACAGGGCTGTGTTGGAATAACTAGAACCTGACTAATTTTGCTACATCCAAACATCCATCCATCCATCAATCTATCTTTCCATTCTTCCATTATTGTTCTGAATGAATTTAGTTCAGGATTATACGGACCGAAGTCTCATCCCAGCAACATTAGATATAAACTGGGAACTAATTCTGGATGGGGTGTATCAGGGGATGGCACACCATAAGACAATTTCATCTACACAACCACATGCACTAATACATAGTTAATTCAGAATTCTTATTGGGCCTAAACACATATCACTACGATGCAGGAGAGAAACTGGAATACCAGAAAAAATAATTTTTGCTAACTTCTCTTTCAATGAAGGGTAGCACAGTGGTTGGTGGTCAGCGAAAGTGCATCATGAGTGCATCATGAATCCAGGGTCTAAGGTTTGACTCTTACATCTATCTGTCACCCCTTCAGAGTTTGAGAATTTTTTCTGAGTCTTTAAAGGTTTGCTTCTGGGTACTCAGAATTTCCTCTTACATCCTCAAGGATCAATACTGTGATTTGTGCTTTCTATTAAATAAAATGAAGTTACTTATTCTAATACATTCTTGTTTATCATGGCACTAGAGAGTGTTGATGTGTTGTGTGTTTGTTGGGAATGCAAATAAGAATTTCATTGTACTCTGTGCATGTCACAAGGCTACTTCTACAATCCGACTATCCATCCATCCATCCATTATCCAACCCGCTGAATCCGAACACAGGGTCACAGGGGTCTGCTGGAGCCAATCCCAGCCAACACAGGGCACAAGGCAGGAACCAATCCTGGGCAGGGTGCCAACCCACCGCAGACCATCCGACTATTCTGTGTAATTGGTGATTACAAGTTGGCCTCCATGTTATGGGTGTGCTTGTGAGTGTGTGCAAGAGTTGGCCTCCTTATGATAAATATCAAGCAGAACAATGCAAATGCACCAAATGAAGACATTTCAACTGAACATTATGATACTGATGCACCAGCCCTGTTACAGAGAGTGAGTTGGTGGCTTCTGCTCTTCCACATACAAGTTTTAATAAAGTTGTCTTTGCTGAATGATGCTGGTCAGAAGTATAAGGAAGCATTGCTTTTGTTTTCAGATTGTTTATCTGTTTATGATGAAATTCAACTACCTAAAGGAATACTCCACCAAATGTTTTTTAAATGTTATTTACCCCATGTACTTTCTAGTGATGGATGAGAAAACATTTTTATTTCATGTTTTAGCAAAACAAAGGTAATAGAATTTATGCTTCAATGAAAACGGACTGTGGTCAATGATAGAACCAGCAAACAACATCAAAATGTTCATGATTTAAATCTCATGTTACTTGTTTTGCATATTTCATGTAAAGTCATCCAGTCAAATACATAAAATGTGCAAAACACAAGCATTTTCCACTTAAATATTTCCAAATCGAGTCCTCTGTTAAAACGAAATTAGCCCACAACTTGGAACCCTTTAAGATGTTGTGTGAGGATGACTTCAACTTCTATTGAAGCATATGTTTTTTTAGTTTCATTTTGTATAAAAACATGAGATTAAAATTTTTCCTTGACCATAACTACAACATACATGGGGTAAGTAGCATTTAAAAATCATTATTGGGTGGAGTATTCCTTAAAGTTATGCTTTCCTAAGAGTTAACATTCTACAGTATATATCTAGCTGTATATGCATTAGTATCAGAGTTAGATTTCAAAGTTCAATCAACACTGGAGAAATAATTGGATCCCCTGATTACCACGGGAAATTTTCCACGTTTACTGTTTTGCCACAGATTGAAAAACAGGCAGAAAATATGTTTTTCATAAAAAGAACACTAGACCTGAGAGCTAGCTGTTCACCTGACCTGCAGATAAAGCAAAGCCCACTTTCTTTTTAAAACTTCCCTGCTACAAAAATAAGCGGGCAAAAAAAAAGAAAATCAGGAGACTAAATGTCTTCAGAAAGACTTCCCCAAAGTTCAGTAAAGGGAGTGCGAAACACAGAGTCAAATTCTTTTACTAGAAATCTACAAACAAACAAAAGTCTCAAGGAAAATCCACAATGTCAATTGACCCAGAAATGAGTGGCGTTGACTATTATACAGCTGACCCAATGACATCACAGGTCATGACCTCCAGTTATCATGTAGGGGGAACCAACTAAGAAATAACAAACAAAGAATCTACAAAATGGCAGCATCCAAGAAAAGCAATAAAATGGAGTTGAAAAAGACAATTTAATTTAATTTCAACTACTTTAAAAAGTATTCCAAACCAAATGCAAGAAATTAAATTTGAAACCAAAAATGCATAATTATATTCAAAGCAGAAACCTAAAATCAAAGAAGAATGAGAAAAACAATTTTTGAAAACAGTTCCTAACACTGACTTGCACCGGCCCTGCAGTCATGTGGAACACTGGCCACTCCAACATTTAACTGCTATACCACTGCAGTCAGTAGTTTAGCTAAACAGCTGACATCTGTGAACACTGTCGGGCATCTTCATAGATGGCGTGATATATGATATTAGAACATTAGAACATCAGAACATTTTTGACAAGAACATGCCATTTAGCCCAATAAAGCTTGCCGATTCTATGCCTCTAATTCCTCCAAAATAACATCAAGTCGAGTTTTGAAGGTCCGTACCGTTCAACTCTCTACCACACTATTTCTTAATTTATTCTGTGTGCCTACAGTTCTCAGTGTGAAGAAAAACTTTCTAATGTCTGTTTTTAAAAGTACTCCTAGATTCTTGTTGAACTCATTTTAAAGCAACAGCCTGGATCCACGGTACTAGTTCCTTTCATAACTTAAAAAGAAACGTCCAGTCATTTCACCTCTTAATGACAGTTTGCTTAAAATGAAATGGTTGAACTCCTTCAGTTTCTCCTGATAACGCATCCCCTGCAGTCCTGGAATCAGCCTAGCTGCTCGGCTCTGACTTTCTCTAGTGCTATTGGGTCTTTTTAACATCCTGGAAAACAAAACTGCAGATGAGGTCTAACCAGTACATTGCAAAGCTTGAGCAGAACCTCCTTCAACTTGTACTCTACACATTGTGCTATATAACCTAACAGCCTTCTTAGATCCTTCTGAACTCTGTCTGGAAGTTGATAGTGTCGAGTCCACTACGACTCCTAAATCCTTCTCATGAGGGGTACTTTCAAGGTTCAGATCTCCCATTGTGAATTCAAATCTAAGATTATTACTTCCTACATGAAATGCTTTACATATACTTACATTAAATTTCATCTGCCCATGCCTGTATTCTGTCCAAGTCCCTCTTTATTAATCACTTCAGTGTTTTCCTTGATGCTCTTCCATGTTGGTATGTTATGAAATTTTACCCAAATCAGGTGCAAAAAATTACAATTCAGTGATTTAATGGTTGGACTTCTCTGACACAGAGGCAGTTTGCAGATACTAACTGCTTAAAGCTCCTTTCCCTTTCCTCTGTCCCTGCCATTCACCAGTTAGGTAAAAAGCCAAGAAAATATTCTCACCATTTCCCTAATGCCAGAACTGCAACAATGTTTCCCATCATCATTTTAACAACAAGCCTGTTTGTTTTAGTCTGAATATTGCTTTTATTTACTGCTGAATTCATTCTGTGCTGCTGTGTTTTGAGTATTCCATCACTTTAATATCTGCAATAAGAGGATTTTCCATTTTTCACATCTGTGTCTTATGTTGTGAGGCTGAGATCTAGCTAATGTGAGTGTGTTAATGGTAGCCGCTTTAAACCCCATGATACTCTGATTTAACGTGTACAAGATGAAATGTTACACTTGCATTAAGAATGGGCAAATTATGCGTTTCGCTGTTCGCTCTTTGCTAATTATCACTTTCATGCCGTTTAAGAGCTAGACTAACATATTGGGAGACAGCCAGTCTTTGACCTTGGATTTGCATCAGCTGAGAGCAAAAAGAGCACAGTGCCATGGTGAGAGAAAATGTAAAGTGCTCTGAATGGAATTACTGAAATCTCTCCTGCCCAGAGGACTGAAAAAGTGTTTTCATCCTCCGAGCCATGCTACCAGGGCTTAAACACAAAATGCCATGTTGAGAGCTTCAGGGCACATCTGAGATTACTGTTTGTTTGCCACTGAAGCCCACTGAGTGAGCCCAGCATGCCAATACCTGTCTCATCTTTTCAAGCTCAGCAGATGCATCCTCAGCTAATCGATAGATGCAATAGCACTGCTGTATTTATACTAAAGCCCGCTTCAGCTTCACAAATAGCAGAAGGTGGCACAACAATGATTTCATTTTGGCAGTTTTATATGAGGATGCTGGTGGGTGATAGAATTTGTTTATTCTTTCTTGATTTTTTTAATAGATGAATCCAAAAAGGTTTTTTTTTTCTGTAATTTAATATTTGCAATGAATCTTAATAATCATACACATGTTTGTTAGAGAAAGCAACATATCTTTTGAGTGTGACATTAGAATGAGAATAATTGAGTCATGGCTGCTGATAAAAGAGCACCAAAATTCTGATATGTCAGAAGAAAATCTGTGCTGTTTGGTTTGTTGAGCAGAGCTATCAGGTAACCTTGAATGCTTCCAGGAGTTGTGACAAGGTGGTCCCAGGTCTTTAAGACCCTGCTCTGGATAAATGGGTTGAAAGAAAAAGTGAATAGACACTTCAGTCAATGCCTCAAATGCATGAAGCAAGTGGGCACCAAAATCATGACATGTAAAAAAATAATAATATCTATCCATCCATCTGTTTCCTGTACCCACTTAGCCAATTCAAGGTCTTGAGAGACTGCAAAAATCATTTGTATTTTCCGGGATGTTTGATGTGGAAAACGGCTCCACATCACCAGACGCTTAATAAGAGGGCTAAAACTGGATAAATCTAGAAACATTATCAAATTTTAAACTTTAATTTTGCTTGACAATTAAGTTAATTTTGGCAAATTACTACTTGTATTTCTACAGTAGCCTGCCATCCCATCCAGGAATGGTACCTTCCTTCCTACCAGTGCTGTTGGATGGGCTTCTGGACCACCCTTATCCTGCATTAGAATTGGAAAGTTTGGAAATTTCATGAGTCAATATTTTGATTCTCTTGGATGGGCAGGCATCCCAATTAAAGGTTGGCTCCTATTACTGTCAGGAAGGGCCCTGGAACTTCGCACCCCTTAACTGGAACAGGCAGTTTCACGTAGTGCTTAGGTGGATGGCATCCTTGTTGTCGCCAGATCCTGCCTGGCTGTGCCCTGTTGTGGAGTGGCATCCTAGCCAGGGTTATTTCCTGCTTGAGCCTCTTGATGTTGGGATAAGCTCAGCACCCCCACAACTCCATAATGGTATGAAGGGGTTCAAAAAAATTCATGATTTTATTTTAGATTTTTTTTGGTTAATAATGCATTCACTTGTAACTTTCATGCTAATTTTATTTGAAATCTAAAAAAAAGTAATGTATAAATTGAGCTACTAGATTAAGGGCTGTGGTGAATAGAAACTGTAACATGAAGTCAGAGAGTGGCCATATTTTATTTTTAAAATTAACATATTTGACACTGTAATTACTGTTTATTTTAGGGTTACCCTGAGCAGCAGGTTCTGAATTTGGAGAAAGGCGGCTGCAATGAATGACTTATTTTATATGTAGACAAAGATATCAATGAAGAGTAAGCTCTGTGTCAAAGAAAAAAAAATAAGCAGTGCTCTGTATGTCAATATTGTGTTTCTGAAGGATAGTTGTTTATTTTACATCATACATAATTATTGAGCCAGAATGAATAAATGATTTTTTTATGAAAAACAAACTATTTTTTAGAAATAGTTTTATCTAATAATGTAGCCTACCTGTCTTCATCAGCATATACTCTAAATAACTGACACAGTAGGTGTGTTGCTTTGTAGATGATATAGCAGAATGAAGGCTTAAAAAATTGGTACAATTGTGATTATTATTGAATGTAGCTGGTGAATGCAGATTTGTAAATTACTAAAAAATATGTATTCAATGCTTATAAAATGTTATTAATTATCTGTAGCTGTTATTGGCAGTGATCAAATGTGTGTTTCGAATCTTTATTGTACTTTTCTTCTTTCCCTCACATTGCTGTTATATTTTTTATAACTACTTACATGCAGACCGCAGTCTTACAGGTGATGATATGGAACAGATTAAATCATAAAAACTTTTATAAATAAGGAGAATTGATTTTTCAGTAGGGCGGCACGGTGGCGCAGTGGTAGCGCTGCTGCCTCGCAGTTAGGAGACCCGGGTTCGCTTCCCGGGTCCTCCCTGCGTGGAGTTTGCATGTTCTCCCCGTATCTGTGTGGGTTTCCTCTGGACGCTCCAGTTTCCTCCCACAGTCCAAAGACATGCAGGTTAGGTGGACTGGTGATTCTAAATTGGCCCTAGTGTGTGCTTGGTGTGTGGGTGTGTTTGTGTGTGTCCTGCGGTGGGTTGGCACCCTGCCCGGGATTGATTCCTGCACTGTGTTGGCTCCAGCAGACCCCCGTGACCCTGTGTTTGGATTCAACGGGTTGGAAAATGGATGGATTTTTCAGTATATTCTAACTTATATATTCAGTGAGGCATTATGGAAAAGTGTTATCTATTGAAATTTCATAGGGAATACAGTGCAGTAATAGCCTTTACACAGGAAATAACCGTAGCAAACTACTAGGATACATAAAGAGATCAATAGATGAGCCTGAACCAAGTATACTAGCAGGGATCATTACCAGGAAGTCAATCAATCTTTTCATCTTAAGGAAAATCATCAACCAAATCAAAGTCAAAAACTAGACCAGGGTTGGTATCAAAAAATTTCTTAGAAACAAAACAACACCATTATTTTGAAATCAAAAGAGTAATCTTCATGGCAAATGACATATTGAGCTGGCTTTTAAAGCATTACACTAGTGGTGTTATGATGCATGTCTTCTAGGAACCACAACCCAATAACAAGATATTACATCTTAGCCACAAACTTCAAATGGTGGCACCTGATAGGAAATAAAATTGCATTACTGTATACAGTAGGAGATGAAAGTAAAATGTATAAGAAAATCAACTTTTGTTTCAGAGTAAACATAGAATAGAGTAAAACAGAATAGAATAGAATGTCTTTTATTGTCATTGCACAGACGTATAACAAAATTTTAGTGTCTCCCCTATATAATACATACAATTTAATAAAAACAGAATCTTCAACAGATTCAACATATGCTCTACATTTTAAACCACACACATGCAATAATATAAACCAATAAAATAATAAAAACAATAAAACATTGAAGGTGGAAAATATAACTAGTAAAGAGTGGAGTAGTTCCATTTCACAGTGATTAACATGAGTCTCTGAGATGTTGTACGTTTCTCCCATTGATGATAGATGAGCAATCAGCTATAAAACCATATGTAGTTTCTAATAGCACTCGACTAGAATCTTTTCAGTAGTCTGGAAATGTGTGTCTTACTAGAACTATAACACCTTCTAGAAGGCAGCAGAGTGCCAAGGTGGTGGCAAGGGTGAGATGGGTTCCTAATGATTTCTTTGGCCCTTCATAAACATCAAGTTCTGTGCGTGTCCTCTAGTGAAGGTAAGGTTTAAGGTTTCTTTATTTAGTCATGTTTACACAAGAAAACATGAAATTTGCCTTCTCGGTTGCATCTAATAACAAGACAGAATGAAATAAAACAAACAAATAGAAACAAGACAGGTTAAGGTAAGGCAGTTAGATAATGCATATTTACACCAAAAAAAGATTACAGGATATATATCAAAACCTTATTCATTATCTCCAATATTTCTTATTGAAAAGACAAATGGCACAAGGAAGAAAGGAATTTCTGGAGCTATTTGTGTGAGTTTTCAAAGCGACTGTCTTTTCTGATTTACTGAACTTTAGTTCTACATGTAATGGATGTCTGTCATCAGTTGAGATGATTTCCAGTTTCTTTACCATTGCCCTCTGACACACACTAGTCAAATCATCTACATCAGCCCCAATAACTGGGTGTTGGTAATTTGGTGCTGACTTGATGACTCTCTGAAGAGATAAGCACCAGATAGCATTGCCAGAATATCATCTTATATGAGAGAAGTTTCACCAAACCCCATTTGAGTGCAAGAAAAATAATGTAGTAAAAAAAGTATATTTCAAGTTTTGTGACTCACTATTAACAAGTCACTGGGGAGTGGCGATATGCCACATGTTGGTCAGATAGGAAAATAGAGTTTCATTGCGCTGTATACATTAACAATGTTACAACTGCTACTGCTGCTACTACTAATAATAATAACATGAATGATAAAAGTCTGAATTCATATACAGTAAGTTGCTTTAATCCAGGTGGTTCATAAGAAATAATTTACTTCATGAGGTAGAATTATATAATAAACAAGAATAGTTAAGTCAAATATCTGAAATATTAAAATGTGTACTTCTTTTTAAATGTTTAAAGTCTAAATATTCTCAATTGTAATTGAAATGTATTATTTTTTCCCCTTTTCATAGAGGTCCATAGTAGTAGTAGTAGTAAAGGATCAAAAATAACATATTTGTAATCACTAACCTTGAAAAATTCTAAAACAAAACCCCACATGCTTAGGTTTTAAATTTGTTATTTTTAACCTTCTGGAAGTGGCTCAGAGAAGGCTAGGACCACCAGTAAAGAAAATCAGTATCAAAAATAATTGTATAAAAAAACACTTCATGTGCCTATATTACTGATCCCCATTTTTTCACAGTGCTGTGAAAAGGAGTAACTTTGACCCCTTGTGTTATGTATATGTAAGAATTTAAGACTAAATCTAAGCTCTATTTAATGTTACAAATAATTGCATTGAATGTGTGATGTGCCTGCACCTTGGTATTAAGGCGCACGTTACTGCTGGAACTTGTTACACACATAAAATGTTGGAAGTTTGATAATTGCTGCATTTCTGTCTGTTTTTATTAATATAGTAGTATACTGTTGGTTTAAGTGTAAAAATACAACACCTTGTATCCCATTAGGCAATGAACCACTGAGGTCGGTGGATGTGGCAGGCACAACTTCAAATTCTTCTGATCATTATTACTGCAGACATCAATTGGTATACTTTTTATCATAAGGGTGTCATTTCCTGCCCAAAATATGGTTCAGAAATGGCGTAAAAATGAAGATTCTTTGGGTCTAGAAGGCCATAAATTGGAAGGAACTCCAAAAAGCTTTACATCTTGCATAACTAGACATCAAGACGCATCAAACAGTATATCATAAAAGGGGATTTCTTCTACCAATAGATCTTGAGGCTCCAGATATGAAAACTGAAAAGATGTCAAAGCGCTCATAAATAATTTTTATGAACAAAAATAATATTGACTAAAGGTATGCTTGTGGAGCTCAGTTTTTATCCCAGTTAAAAGGTGGTGGGTGAAGGAGAAAACTCTTGACTATTTAATTAAAGCAGCTGGCTATTTGAGTAAGTGATTGCTATTTATATTTATTTACACACACACACACACGCGCACGCACACACACACACACACACATATATATATAAATGTATATATATATATACATACAGTATACAGTATATAGCTGCTGGACTGAATGTTTTTCAATGATTTTTTCTGTATTATACTGTGCAGTGGGTCAGTCCCAGGTGTACTGTATGCTGAAATTTGGATTAGACAGGAGATGTCTTAATTTCCTTAGTGTGAGGAAGCATAAGGAGATTGTTGAATTCTTCTTGTTTCAGACTAGCTTTTTCTATAACCAAGAATGCACCTTGCAGCTGTGATCAAACATTATCTTCATGACCAGACATGCATGAGCAGATACTTCAAGTTTATATGCATGGAAATGCATCTCACCGTTTAATACTTATTTTTCAACATAAAAATTCAAATGTTGTTTTCAGTTTGATATGTGCAATGTCAGGTTTGATATCAGGATAGAATATGTACAGCCTGCAAGCTTCAAAGGTTTGCTTGATATGAAATTTTTAATTTTTTAATTTTGGCAAACAATACAGGACCACTAGATTCAGAAGCCATTTTTATCTTCAGATCATAAGGCTGAACTCAAAATCCTGTAATAGTGACATTGCATGGTGTGTTCTTCTATCTCTGGTCTGAAGTTCGATTTAATGTAAGGTGATGCATTCACTGCCCATTTTTACTATTATGTCACTGTCACTGTCTGTGGTCAACGTGCTAGTAAGAATCTTATCATGAAAGTAAACCTGAACTTGAAAGATCAACTTTAAATTCTGATATCAAATTTGAAGATGCCAATATTAAAATTTAAAATGTTGAAATCAAATTTAAAAAGACTTAAATTCCAAAAAAAAGGTAATATTAAATTCTGAATGTCTGCGCCAAATGCAGTAAAGGAGAATATCAGTAATTTGAATTTTGATAACAAAAGATGGATTCACGCTAAAACAGCTTACCATAGATGCATACTGAGCTGATTTCAAATATGAAAATAGTACATTGCATTATCAGTATGCTGATATTCAGAACAAGTACGTGGCTATCTGTAGGTGAGAGGTGGTCAGTGCCTATACAAAGAAAAATAAGAAACAAGGTTTTTTTAGCATTTAGTCGCCCTCCCTCACCACTGGATGACATATTAATATCACCAGTGCTTAAGAATGAAGGGTTCAATGGTAACATGGCTTGCCATATACTTGTTGTGGTTACTTTGAAATTTTTACAAAGGTTCCTGCGAAGGTTGCAGTTGCTTCCTGTGTTGATATGGTACCTGTGTGAATCTGAAGAGAATTACAAATCACAGTCACTGACAGGCTTTGGCCATTGTGGTCATGTAGAAGAGAAGCCTGCACTCAGAGCATCGTTATTCTGTTAACCGTTTTCTAAAGACTCTGTTGCCCTGCTTTTGGTGGTTTGGATTGTTTTGACTTGTTTAACACAGACTAAACAGAAACACATCAAGTCATGTGTGGCATAGTGGTTAAGGTTTTGGCCATCAAATGCTGAGTTTTTGGGTTCAAATCCTGCTACTGACACAGTGTGAGCATGATGAAGTCACATCACCTGCCTGTCCTACAATAGGAAAAAACGAACAAAGTGTAACCAGTTGTATCTTTCAGATGTTGTAAGTTGCCTTGGATAATGGTGTCAGCCAAAGAATAATAAAAAATGTGACCTAGAAAGTTAGGTCTACGACAAAGTGCAGCATAAAGGCAAATATAAAATAAGATGGTAGAAAAGTTCTTGGCAATGTTAACCAGTGACAAAAAAAAAAAAAATCAACAGCTGTTAAGTACTCCATGTCTGCTTTGTGGGTGAGAATGCAAATACAGATATTGATACAAGCAATGAAATATCTCAGCCTATTAATATGGTTGTGTGTGTGTGTGTGTGAGTCCTTGTGTGTTTGTGTGTTCGCTTCAGTTGTCATTTTAGCTCAGCCTGATAAACTGTTGCTACTCTTACATGTGGCAGAGTTTGCCCAAGTGCTGTCAAGGCTAGAACCCTGTAGGTACTCCTGTGTGTAAGTAAGATGATCAGCATTCTCGGGGCAGGTAAAAAATACAAGAACATATAGACACTGAAGTAATGAAAGTAAAAAAAACAAATGGAAAATAAATGGTTCTTTGGGGTTTATGGAAAAGCAGCATGTGGAAGCTATTGCTAGTCTCCCATAATCCAGTGCAGTGGCTCCTATAGCAGGAGGGTCACGAACTATTTCTGAACGGGACGCCAGTAAATTGCGGGGTATACCCACTCATCCACCACACGCACTCTTTCATGCAAATCCGATTTAGAGTTCCCATTTAACCTAATACAGACCTGTGTGGTGCGGGAGGAAAAACAAATGAATAATCCACACAGACATAAGGTTTAAAAATGCGCCCCCATCTTCCATTCCAACCACTGCGTTATCGCGACACCTTAAGTTTTCATCATTTCCCATATTTCATGTTAAATTTTCTAAAGGCTGATTTTAAAAGTAAAGTTCGTAAAATGTATTAGGACACGTTGACGGCTAGTATTACGTGCACGTCCATCTTCTGACCCGCTTCGCTTATCTAATTCATATCCTCGGGGGTGCGCATCAAAGCGGGCTCGTTTTTTGAGAGAGTTGCGCGTGCGCGTGCGCGTGAAGGGGCAGCTAGGGGGGCGGCTGTGTGACTGAGATCGTTTGACCGAGCACCGGATAAATCATTAGAGGCTCTGCGGTGTTTTCGTGATGAATCCAGCTGGGAACACAGAATTCAGTCCTAGCTTCCACTAAAGAGGACTGCAGAAGAGCGAATCATACGAAACATCCAGTGCGCGCAGGTACAAATGTCTTCTGTGACTTGACATCGTTTTGTTTTCTGAAAGTGTTTACTGTACTCCAAGTGTTTTGTCTCATTTATCAAAGTGTACACTTGATGTTTGTCTAAACAATCAGGAAAGACTTTGTTCCTTATTGAAGACCTTTTATTTATGTCGTATCTGTGAGATTAAGTTTTGCAACGCCGAGTGAAAATCACTCGGTCCATCAGTTAAGTAAGGTGGAACTCACTTTGACTTTGGTGGCAGCTACAGATGTGCCATCACGGTTTCAGATGATTTGGAAAGGATTCGGTTCACGGACTTTGTCCAGTTTTCTTTACGTGAAGACCGCGACTGACGCTTGTACAAAATGCAGAATTCCGTAGAAGTTTTGAAGCGCTGCTTTCAATTGTGGGGGCGTGTTTTGAGGGTCTTTTTAGTGTGATGGGAGCAGTGAACCTAATTTGCATCAAAAATAAGTTTTTGTGGATCGTTTTTGCACGTTCGTACCAATTTATCGACGAATTATAGTACTTTTTTTCTTTCTTTCTTTAAAACTGCACGTGCATCCGAATATGTATTGATGAACCACCGATAAACCCAGTAAAAACTCCAGAATGAACATTAGTCGCTAAAGAAAAGGAATGTTAATGTTCTCAGTGTAATCAGTTTAGCTGCCGTGGAAATGTGTCCCTCGTCTCCATGGCGATTGAACGCACATTCTATACACTCTTTTGGTGCTGCTGATTAAAATCAACAGCCACAAAAATGGGTAACATACCTGGGGGCACTTTTTGGGCGCTCGTAACTGGCAGTTTAAATATTAGCGCTTTAAACTTTGAACATATCCTAGGTGTGTATAATTACTTATTTAAAAGTAGGGTTCAATTAATTTTGAGGTTCCATGGAAAATAAACAGCATCATTATCATGATCCTTTACAGAGCAAACTGAATAGAACAGAGAATCAAGCAGATAATCGGAATAAAAATAGGATGAAGAACGAAGCATTGCCAGATATGTAGTATGCAGTGAGCCCTAAGACACAGTGTGAGTATGGCCAGCCATTTTTACATCTGATGCCTCACTTTGACAAGTCAAAATTCCATTCTGTTGAGGCAAAAATACATTTTAGACATCTAGAATATAATTTTGTCAAGCCATAATTCAAAATTGAGGCATCAACAACTGAATATTCAAAATGAGAATTGCAGATATATATACAAAGCTTTCTGCTTGTATGTGTTATTACATTTTCACTGGCCATATGTGTGATTAGATTTCTCTATAATTACATTTTGATCAGTTACAAACAGATATCTTGCATTAATTTTGACTAGTTCATATTGAATTTTAGGTATCTATAATTACATTTTAGACATTATTAATTCATTATAAAGATCTCTAATTCTAATTTTGACTAGTTGCAGTATAATTATAAATAGCTGTAATTCAAGTTTTCTCAAATGGAATTACAAATATTGTACCTGCAATTGTCTGCTCCATTGTAGGCTATTGGCAAAAAGCTCAATTTTCACTAATCCAAATTAAATTATGTATCTCTGTAATTACAGTTCTAACTAGTTTAATATGATTACAGTTATCTCTACAGTGAAAATGTATTTGCAGATGTCTAAAATAGCAATAAACACAAGGTATTATGTGTTAAAATGGCTTGCCATAGTGTGAAACACCCACTTGTAACCACCCGCACACACTCATGCAAGGCCAGTTAAGAACTGGCAGTCGACCAGATATGAGCATCTGTGGGATGTGGGAGAGAACTGGAAAACCTACACAGAAACACGGGGCAGATGCAGACTTCACTTCATCATTTGAAACAAGAGAAAGTGCAGTATAGTAAAGCAAGGCAGAGTTCAGTTCAGAAGGCCAGTGCTGAAATACAATTTTATGAAATTAAGATTTAACATTCATGCCATTCGCCCCCTGCATTTGGATACAAGAGTTGTGTTTATTTATGTAGTGCTAATGAACATCTTGTCTCCTATCCTGTTCATGATTTCCATGGACAGGATGTATCAAAGTACAGCCAAGGTTTGGGAATCTAAGATTTACATCTCCTCAGTTTGCAAGTGATATTGTCTCCTTGGCCTCATCATAACGTAATCTCTGATGTGTGCCGGAACTGTAATGCAACTGGGATCAAAATGAGCTTGGTGTCTTTGGACAAGCTGAAGCAAGTGGTCGCGTTCAAGTTCTGTACTTTGTGTTCTTGTTCAAGAGTGAAGGAAAAGGTAATAGCAAGCTTAACTAATGTATTGGTCAGCAGTTTTAAAAACATTCTACAGGGAGATTCACTTGAAAGAAGCCCTGACTATTCTGTTGTAACTCCCATTACGATGAAGCATTCTGAACTAAAAAATACGCTATACACCTTGACGTATGTGTAATCGATTGCATTACATGCGATGCTGGAAGTGGTTTCCGTTTTCTTCCAGACACCTTTAGACGCGGTGCTCCATGTTCCTGAATGTATCAGCAAGCGTCTCTAGGGGAATAGCAGCAATTTCACGTTGGATGTTTTCCTTCAAATCTTCCACAGTGTGAAGTTTGTTCCAATAGACTTTTCCTTTGAGCATACCCCAAAGGAAGAAGTCTGGTGGTGTCGGATACGGCATCTTTGGTGGCCAAAGCCCCTTTGAAATTACCCTGTTGCTGAAGAAGGACTCAATTTATGCTATGCTCCTTGCCAATGTGTGACATGTTGCTCCATCTTGCTGGAAGTAACCCTCTGTTAACTCACGATTATTCAGTTGATTCTGACATCGTTTAAACGAATTGGTGACCCAATAGATTTTCACCACAAAGACATGCTGCTCAATACTGTACACCACCATCCTGATGAGAAGTCGAGTGACTGAGTGAAGGGGTGCAGGTGATATGCACCCAGAAGTTGCAAACGGAGGTTAAACATCACAACGGCTGTCCACCACCTACTGCATCGCTCTAATGCAGGGGCATCCCAGCTTGTTCGAAGCTCCTTATACTGCGTAGCACATTGCATGTTGTTTCGTTCAGATTGCTTCGTCCTAGCGAGAGTTATTACAAAATATTCAGGGCCTCTTTCGAGTGAATCTCCCTGTACTAGATCAGGATATTAATGAGGGAGCTATCAATTTACAAGACTACATTTCCTTCTCACCCACAGTCATCAGCTCTGGGTAATAACTAAAAGAATGAGATTTGTGATTTCGAACAGTTGAAATTGGGTTCCTGTGGAGGGTCACTGGGTTTACACTCCATTAAGATGTTTGGTGATGGAAAAGGACTTTGGAGTACAACCACTACTACTCCAGATTGGGAGAAGCCAGTTGAGGTGGTTTGGGCCCATAGTTAAGATATACCCAGGAGAAGGCAGAAATTAACATTTGTATGTATCTCTGTTTTATGCTTTTTCAAAAACCATTTGCATTTATAACTCTAACCAAGCAAAGGGCACACTACAAAGTTGAGATTGATGGGATTATTATTGTCACATTTACAGATTACAGTAAAATTATACATGTTACCGCAATTAGTGAGTATAACAACCTTACCTCAAAATGTCCGCCCTAATACATGTAACATATTGAAATAATAGTTTAAAACAGACTTTTAAGAGGTTACTGACCTAAGATGTTGCATAGATGGTAATATGTTATGGAAATACCCAAGATGCTGTTATTTTCCAGGTTCGACAGTAAAACATTCCTTGAAACTTTGGCACCAGTGAACAATTATGTTTCAACAAAACAAAGGAGCTATCATTTATTGACTGGGGTATCACAAGTAACCTTAAAATAAAAGTGACTTTCAACGGCAGTTTGAAAAAGAAAAAGTGTAAAATGTCTGTACTGTTCAGTGACCAGCAAGTTACAGTTTTTCTAGGTGCTTTACCACAGCAGTGGAAATAGTTGCCATATTCTCTTAACAATCAACAAAACCTGCAAAACAATAAAGCATTTTGCAAAACTCTTTGTTTTAACTGCAAAACTCACTGCTCCAATCACAATAAGAAATAAATGTTGCAAAACTGCCTAATCCACTGAAACAGTAACATGTAACATTACAACAGTACCATGTTCAAGCATTCACTGGATATTCACAAGCAAAACACTAACCACACATCTCACCGAGGCAGAACAAAAACCATAGCAAGTTTTATAGCACATCTCTTGTCTTATGCATTTATTGTAATCCACCATAAATATCACTGAGTAAACACACGCATACGCAAAGATGGTCCAACAAAGTGAAATGCAAAAAAGAGAAGACGAATATTCATTGAAAAGAAATATTATTGTATTGGGCTTTATACAGGTACAGGAAAGCTCAAACATAAACCATAAATCCATCCATCCATCCATCCATGTCCCAACCCGCTGAATCCGAACACAGGGTCACGGGGGTCTGCTGGAGCCAATCCCAGCCAACACAGGGCACAAGGCAGGGAACCAATCCTGGGCAGGGCGCCAACCCACCGCAGGACACACACAAACACACCCACACACCAAGCACACACTAGGGCCAATTTAGAATCACCAATCCACCTAACCTGCATGTCTTTGGACTGTGGGAGGAAACCGGAGCGCCCGGAGGAAACCCACGCAGACACGGGGAGAACATGCAAACTCCACGCAGGGTGGACCCGGGAAGCGAACCCGGGTCTCCTAACTGCGAGGCAGCAGTGCTACCACTGCGCCACCGTGCCGCCCTAAACCATAAATCCTTACTTGAAAATCAGAATCAAAATCATCGACTGTGCCTGATTGATCCTATCCTGGATATTGGGCCAAGTGTTTTCATCTACGTCACATAAAATATTTTTATCAATGCAATGTGGTAAACTCCTCCAAGCATGCCTGATCCAGTGGTTGGATGCTATGATTGTTATGCAAGCCTCAGTTATAGCATCCAACAGAGGCATTCTGTTGTAGGGATGATGGTCCTAAACCTTCCATCTCCAGGCAGACAAAAACTCTTCATTAGGATTGAGGAATGGTGAATATGGAGGAAGGAATTTAATGGACATGTGTGGATGAACCCTAAACCCCTCCTATCACTGCAGACGAGTGATGGAATGGGACATTGTCACATATGACTACATAATGTGGGCCATTCACCCTAGCATCCTGACTCCCTTCAGCAACCAGTAGAAATCTGTACATTTAACCCAACAGTTGGGATGTATACTGCAGGACCATTGTCTGATATGGCTGAATAAAGAGTAATGTGTGAACCTCTGTGCCCTGGCAACTGTGGTGTGGACCATTTAGCTGCACCCTCAAATCATCCTCAAGCAAAGAAAGACCATGATTTATCACATGGTCTACAATAGTTTCTCTAATTACATCAGAGACAACAGTCCTATGTCGCACTATAAGGTCACTTCTTCCAGCAGGTACTCATCTTCCTCGTCCCCTTTGTCCTTCCCATTCTCTCTGTCGTATTGGTCACGATTGTCTGCCTTGTTCTATTTTACATTAACAAACAAACACACCACCTATCCCTTTAATGTGTTGTAGCTTATGTTGATTAGTTTACAGACAGATTTGCAACAAGTGTGTTATGAGTTGCAAGACTAGGCCTGTTTTAGTAGGAAAGGGTCATAGCAGCTGACGCCATGATGATTTCCGTGACTTGAGACTTTCAGGTGACTTTGGTATTATCAAATGATCACTGTGTCTAGTGTTTTGCAAAAAAGTCCACTTGAGACTGATGTACATGCAATGAGAAATAGTTCACCATTTCCCAAAAATGTTTGCTGTTTTACTCGTCTTTAGAACTGACAGCATACACTGATGGCTTGGAAAAATCTTATAAGCAACTGAGAAGAACTGTAGCTGTGAACCCTGAAATAGTCTAATGAATTTTGGCAATCTGACCATGTTTCAGTAAATGAATCTATTTGTATAGTACCTCTTTTGCAGTTATGAGGCATATGGCAATTTAAAAGTGCATTGACCCTTTACTAACAGGATGCATTACATTAATTAACACATTAGAGGGACTGGGATGCATCCTGGTATAGATATTCTATAGTTCTTGGTACAAGCATCTGAATCTTGGACTGGTCATTGCATGTGTGGAGTTTGCCTATCATCACCATCTCTGTGTTGGTTTTCTCTACTTTCCTCAACACATAACGGGTTAAGCTGAGTTTGTGAGATTAATTGCCACTCTGAATTGGCAAAGTGTGGGTAAAAGTGCTCACTTTCCAGAGTTAGTTCCTGTCTCGCACCTGCACTGCTGCAATAGATAAAACAGATGAATGAACTAAAAGAGTTTATTATGTGGCATGGTAGCACAGCGGTATACTGCCGCTGTTTTACAGCCAAAGGAATGAGGTCTTGATTTCTAGTGACTGTATGGATTTAGCATGTTTTCCCTGTATCCTTTGAGTTTTCCATTTATATCCAGACAAAATGTTTATTAGGTTAGTGACTCGACACTGGCACAGTGAGCTGTGATGCTGCTCTGTCTTTGACTCTTATGCTGTCCAGGGTTCACTCCTGCCTTGTGTCCAATGCTGCCAATGTATGCTCTAAATCCCTGCATTCGTATAATAGACTTCAGGGTCCTGAAACATGGATGGATTTTATTGTACATTTTATCAAATTTGAAATGTCTATTTAAGAATAATTGCAGGAGGTCTATATTATACGATGAAGACTGCATATGTATGTGTGTGTGTGTGGAGAAAATTAATAGGAATTATAAAATGAGTAATAGTGTAAAATAATAGTGTAAAACTAATAACACAGTGAAATATTTTATGTCCCATCTAGAGATGCAACTGGCATTAGTTAGATGGCTTTATTTATTTTTTGGTAATATCATTGAAAGGTCTATTTTATAAATTGATCATCATTTGAATCCTGCAATTGAAAGAGTGGGTGCAAAAAATAAGATGGTTAGATGGGTGGCTTTATCATCTTGTGTGGGCATTCAAGCCTTTATTTCTGTTATGCTTGGAAAGATGATGTATGGAAAGCTTGCTTTAGTTTATGACTGTACAGACCTTAACTATTGTTTGAATGAATGCTGTAACTAATGTGAGGGAGGTCATTACTGATTTTCAACAGTCATGTACAGCTGAAATCATGGCAGGAGCACATTGTGCTAAACGTGAGTGTTCTTTATTTGGCAGACTAATTAAAGCTTTGCCAGAATGCTGAATCTGACCTTGGGCATTAAAAGCATTTTTTTGAACATGTGACATTTGGATCATTAAGTGTCAAGTCACATAAACAGAGTTGACTGTAGACATAGCCCAGAACCAGCCTTCAAGGGTAAAATGTGACAGTGCGTTTAACAAGGATGGTGATGGAGATGGTCCCTTCTGCAAATCAGACTTGTCATTTTGGGTATTACTTAAACTATTCACAGCTCTAGTGTTAATGACTTCTTCTCTTAATATTAGTTTGTTATTATTTTCTATTGTGACATAAGTTGGATATTTTAATATCTAATAGGTCCATGAGGGACACTTCATTTAAGGTCATAATTGGGTGACTTTTTTCCAGGCTTTTTTAAATATTGCCATTTTACCTTTTAGTATGTATGTACTGTAATACAGTAGGGCAGCACATTGTTTGATGTTACCACCACACAGCTCCATGCTCTGAAGTTCCAATCCTGAATTCTCCAGTCATGTGTAGTTTGCACCTCTCAACCTGTTAGCACAGGGTTAATTGGTATCTGTAAATTGTGGGAATGTCATGCAGTAGTCTGGTGTTCATGTCCATGATAGTACATGTCTTGTGCCCGTTGCTACTTAGACAGAATCCACAAAGTATAATGAAGTAAACAGGCACAAAAACTGATGGACAGAGAGGTGGATGGATGGATGGCTGCACAGGTAGTAATAAAATAAACAAAAGCAGCATGTCCAAAATAAGTGGTCAATGGATTTTTTTTTTTTTTTTTAACATATGGAGTGTTGCCTGTATTGTCATTGTGACAGTTGTCACTTTAGTAAATTTTCTTTCTTTCTCGCCATTCTTCTTTCTAAAACCGCTCAAGCTCTGTCAGGTTCCATGGGGATTGTGAGTGAACAGCCTTTTTCTAAGTCCAGACACAAATTGTCAGTTGGATTGAGATCTGTACTCTGACTTTGCTACTCCAGAACATAAGCATTGTTGTTTTTAAGCTATTCCTGTGCAGCTTTGGCTTGATTTGGGTTTGTTGTTGTAATTTGTTGTTGTAAGTTGCAGTATTTTCCTCCAGGATTTCTCTGTATTTTGCTACATTCATTTTAACTTCTGACCTCACAAGCCTGTTGCAGAGAAACATCCTCACTGCATGATGTCCTCGCGCTTCATTGTGGGTGATAATGTGCAGTGTTTGACTTGCACCAAACTTGGAATTTAGTTTGATGGTCAAAAAGCTCAAAGTTAGTCTCTTCAGATCATAGACGCTTCTTCCAGCTGAGTTTAGAGTCTCTACAGTAGTTGAGATATCAAGTGCACTTTTTAACCAGTGTATTTCTCTTTGTCACTCTCCCATAAAGCTGCCCTGGTGAAGCACCTGGGTGACAGTTTGTCTCTCCAATCTTAGTAACGGTAGCTTGAAACTCCTTCAGAGTTATCAGAGGTCTCTTGGTGGCCTCTGTCACTAATCTTCTATTTGCATGATCACTCGGTTTTTGTGGATGGCCTGCTCTAGGCAGATTTCCACCTGTGCCATACTCTTTCTCTTAATAATTGATTTAACTGGACTCCAGGAGATATTCAGTGACTTGGATATTTTATTTTGTCCATCTTCTGACTTGTACTTTTCAATTACTTTTTCACAGAGTTGCTGGCAGAGTTGTTTTTGTCTGCATTGTGTAGGTTAGGCCACCACAGTGAAGGTATGGGCAACATGGGCAGCCATCCAGGGCGACATCTTGCTAGGAATGGCACAGGCCACCCTTACCAAAAAATTTGAAATGGTGGTTACATCCTGATCCTGTCAATGCATTCAGGGTGCTGTTTAAAAATGTTCAGGGGCACACATTCTGTAAAGTCTGCATTATTACACAGAGGGGCCAAACACGTAATTGAAGAGGCGCGCACCCTAAATACCGAGGGGAACTAACCTGGTCAACTAAGGCTGGTAATATTGTATTAACCACACTTATGTAACTGAAGGGGCACACGCTCCAGACACTGAGGGGGACAAATTCATCAAAGCTCAAAACTGACTACGTGCTATGAACACAGAGGGACGCGATCTCCTTCCCCCCTGCCTAGAGCTCCAAATGGGCTTTGACTGGCACTGGGCCACCATGGTGACTTGCCACAAGTTGGACCTTCCAGATAAGGTGCATTTACACTAAAATCAATTGGAAACCAGGCAGGTGATAACTTCTAAAACCAATCAGCTGCCTCAGTGAAAATTTAGGTGTGTCAGTTTAATGAGGCTGAAAACTTAATGTGATTAATTATTTTGCATTTTATATTTGTAGTAGATTTCAATTTGACAGTACAGCATCTTTTTCTGTTGACCAGTGTCAAAAAAGCCAAATTAAAATCACTCAGTCAATGCTGTATAACAAAACAACTTCAAGTATAACTACTTTTTATGGGTGCTGACCTGAGGCAAACCACTACCTTGTTATTAGTCAATAAATCACTCCTTTGTTTTTCCGGTTTTCTAATAATTCCTTGTTCATTCAGCTGTTCTGTACAGTGGTTTTGGTACAGATTCAACCACTGCTTTAGGGGGCTAGTATTTTTGAAAACATATTTATTTTGACATCACATTCTTAGCCAGTTCTGCTTGATCATTTCAAGATTAGGGGGCACAGGACTAGTGCCTGACTGCTCTGGAATCCTAGGCTCCAGACCAGCCCTTGTCTGTGTGCAGCTTACACTTCTATCTGATTTTGCTTTGAGTGTTAACATACACATACCCTCCCCATGTCCTAAGATGTGTCGTTTAGGTTGATTAATGGTTCCAACTTGGTCCAACATTAGTGAACATGAAGGTGAGTATGGCACACCAGCTACAGCTGATTCCTGCCTTGAGCCCAGTGTTGGTGTCGGACAGATAAACTAAAAAGACATGGCTCATTATAGGGTCACAGGATTGCTATATTAAATTAGGTGTATTAAAAATTCATATCTCTTCATAAACCAAGGGCATGTATAAATCATCTGACACTTGCTTAACCAGATTATTACACAAATCATCATGCACGATCTTGGCACAGAGCCATTTAGAAGCTCTCAATCCAACTGCTCCGCAGAAATCTACATTACAAATCTCTCTCTTCAACTTTCAATGTCACTTACACAAGCCAAATGAAATTCCATCTCTGGGATGATAAAGTTAAAGTAAAACTCTTAAAGTCAGTGACAGTATATGGCAATCATTTACATTAGAAGATTATCTTATCCAGATATTTCTTCTCCATATTCCTACAGCTAAGCTGTAGTGATTTCCTCAGGGTAACGCAATGAGACCATATTGGGAGTTCTCATATTTTCAGTTTAGTTTACTGTGATAATATTTCACTTATATACCACTTCTTCTAGTTTTTGTTCAAAGACTTATGTCTTGGCCATTTTTTTTTGTCTACCATTCAGGCATGTTACATTTTTTACTCTCTAATTAAAAGTGTATGAGTGCAGGGGGACATGGCACATCATGTATCAGGATACAAATGTGACCAAAATAGTTTAACAAAGGGCTAGGTACAGTTCAATTTCTGAAAAGACATACAAAGAATAGCAGCCTGCCAATTTAGAGCTCAGAGAGTAAGGAATTTGGCCATTTGCTTATTAACACCCTTACTGTCTTCTTACTCAACAATGAAGCAGAGAAACAGAATTTGATTCTCGTTCTGTTAATTTTAATTGGAGGTGACTCAGCTTTGCAGTCTTTGTTTCAAACATTTTGTGCTTCACTGGTATTCAAGCTGTGCATTTTTTACCCCCCAGTTCATGTCATTTTACGGACTTTTTTCGTGCAACAGAAGTTAACCCTAACCCTCCATTTTTGTTAGACATCTTATAGCTTTTTACTGAAAATCTGAGTTCTCTTTACTTTTCCAGACTCGGAGGCCAGCTTCAAAACCAAAAGATCTCACCATCTAATAGACTTCAATAAAGAAGCTCCTGTTCATCATTTTTTCTCTGTGTGTGCAAAGGTTTAATAAAAACATGTTCTTGTTTTGTGGAAACGTGTTGCATAGCCGGGATGTTGGCTCAGTGTTAGATGATGGTGTTTCACATTTTCAGAGTTCAATTCTGGTCTCTGTGTTCCCTCCTGGAGCTGTGCACTCTAAGTCAATAGGCAACACTAAATTGTTCTAGTGTGAAAGTGTTCTGCAACAGACTGTCAGACCAGCCAGCGGCCAAAGTACTATGATGAGTCCAGTGAAATTCCTACTTGCATGTCCATCCAACATTCAACATGTCTCTGTGCACCATGACAAATAAGAATCAATTAAAATACAAAAGTTAATTTTAACAAATAGAAGCACAAATCAGTTACCTGATGTACATCTTATTCCTGTTTCTATGCTAAGTTACCTGAAACCTTGTGGTGGAAAAACTACTTTTATTAGCATATACAGTATGGTGGCACTTGGTGCCACTGCTCTACTGTCAAACTCAAGCTCTCCTGCTCATGGAAAAGTCATCAGAGATACTGGGAGCTTTGGAGTCATCGGATGGAAAGATTCTCTCATCAGATTGGTCGGCTGAGGGCAGACTCTACTATAGAATGCCCAGGAGGGAGTAGGCGGCCGGTTGGCTGAAGTCTCTAGAACTGTGATTGTGTCTGACTTTGTCTTTGACTTTCTCTCATACAAATGACCATGAACCTCCCAGAGGTTTATTGTCTCCATGGATGCTGCTGACTGCTGTTTTTGTTTTCCTTTCTTCTGTTATCAACTGGCCATAGTTCAGCAATTATTTAATGGACAGATTTTATTGGTTTCCATGTATGCTTATCAGTTGTTACTTTGTTTTCTGTGTGTTTTAACAAATATACACCTTTTATTTGTGCTAATTATTATGTAGTAATATCTAAAATTTATTCTTGCATTTTACCTTAGAACGTGTGAAGAGTGTGACACAAAAATAAATTCAGTTGAAATGAATATTGCACATAACCATTGTGAAATGAACAGCCTCGACACACACAAAAAGGTTTGGGGCAGCCACCCATATATTGTCCCTGGCTGCAATGGGTTTTTTGTAAGCACTCCTGTGAAATGGTTTGAGTCCTGAACTAACTGTCGGGATGTTGGCGGCTTTAAAGGCCAAACCCAGAAGTGACGTCGTTCGTGGTGCAGGAACTAAAAGTGACGTCATTGATGGTGTGTCTGGTAGGTTTTCCCATATCTGGCCTGCAGAGATAACAGAAGTAGGATTAGTGCACCCTGCCACCCCCTGGCCTGGCAGGTAATTACCTTCACTTGGTCCACTCAGCTTCCTCCTACTCGCACATGTGTGACACCATTAGTTCCCATTAAAGTGAGTTTGCAAAATGGGCACTCTGTACCTTGAATCTGATGCTGTCAGGATTAGCTTTAGCACCCCCTAAAGACAATAATAGACTACGTAGACTGTGCCACTGGATGAATTGTCACACATACTCTCACCAATTCAGAGCTGCATGGCCACAGCCTGTCCTAGTAGTACTGGATGCTGCATGAGAAGCAATAATGGAGAAGGTGCCAGTCCTTTGCAGGGCACACACACTCGCTCACATTGTGACCAATTTAGAGTCACCAGTTAACTGAACCTACATGTCTATGAGACGTGGAAAGAAAAATTGAGCATGTGGAGGCAAAAGAAGAGGGAAACAGGAAGAACATGCAGACTTCATCAACTCAAAATGCCAAGTCAGTGGATTCAATCTCGGGACACTGCATCTGTGAAGCAGCAACACTAACCACCATACTACCCTGATAGAGTTTTTGTGCACTTAATTGACACATTTAGGTATAAATGTGGTAAACATGAAAAAAGGAACATACATTTTCATAGGCCACCATTTTTTAGTAACCCAGAAAACAAATTGGTGGGGAGTGAAAAAGTGGTAGGCATACTTTTTTATGGACTCATCGACACACTTTTACATTGTTGCACTTTTTTGGGAATCAGCAAGTTCACTTGTCTCATTTTTTCTGAACCTCATGGTATAGAGCTCGATTTTACAGTGAGTAATATGACAAACTCTGCCCATCCATTTATTGAACCCATGCATTCCACTTATAGATTTGCAGGGAGCTGAAACCAATGGGCACAAGAACCAGTCTCTGAGTAGATACTGATCAAATGGCACACTCAATTATGCTGAGTCAACATAGGTCTGTAAAGCCTTATGCTGCATTCACGTGCTATCATACTGTATATATGAAAGATTCAAGTTTCTGAGTTGGAAATTCCAAGTGAACACATCACAAGCTTGGAGCTGCAAGTCAGATAATTTGGAGAAAACAAAGGTACCTGAATTGTCCAAGCTGTGACGTAACTCCAACCTTTCATGTTAGTCAATTGTATAAAACATACAGTAAATATAACTTGCTCAGCCAGAAATGCCGTGTTTGCCTTTTAATTATGTTTGGGGGGAAGTGATACAAATTTAATGGTTTTTTTTTCTTTGCTTTTTATTTTCACGAAAAAAAATTTTTTTCACTTTTTTCCAAGTAACAAATCATTTCATTTATCTGAATAGTTGTAACTAAAAGCCACTGAAATAAAAAGATGGGGAAAAAAGGTCACAATGGTGACAGATAAAATTCTATCTATCTATGAACCAAAATCCCCAGCACTATGAGATATCTGTGCCACTATGCACTCTTAAATATGAAGGTGCCAGAGCGGTTCTTCAGAGTGAAACATTTTTGGTTCCCAAAAGACTCATCCATATGAAGGTTCCTGAAAGAACCTTTATTTATTTAGATCTGTAACAAATCCCACAAACAGCCATGAATAGATTATAACAGATTTGCAAAACACCAATAATTAATTATTTTAAAAGGACTCTCGCTGCATACAATGAAGGAGGCTGATTCTCGGGTTTCTTAATCTGTTAGTGTCCTGTTAAGTAGCCTACCACACATTAAAAATGTCAAATTTTTTTCTACATATTATCATCTATACAACTAGGTATTGCATGTCTACAATTTTGTTAATCAGTCGGCCAAGCTGAATTGTGCCGTGTTGATCGAGTTGCGTTTTTCTCACATTTACTCTACAGTTGTGCGCGTGACTTTGGCAATTTTTTTTTTCTCCAAGCCGAAAAAAGTGCATCAGGTGATATTGAACATTAAGTCAACAATGATCATGTTTTTCTCTAATAGACTTTTTAATAGAAAGTTTCCCCTTGAACACATTGGTAGTCAGTGACATTACACAGTTCAGCTCAAAAGTATCGGTAAAAAGCGACCAGAGCAGTGCCACATGTAAAGTTTCATTTTTGCACTGTGACAGATCTCCTGCACACAATGCTGTTCCATGGCAGCACACATGTTTGGGTTTTTTGGGAGTTTTTCCTTGTCTTCTTAGAGAGTCAAAGCTGGGGGGCTGTCAAGAGGCAGGGCCTGTTAAAGCCCGTTGCAGCACTTCTTGTGTGATTTTGGACTATACAAAAATAAATTGTATTGTACATGCATACACCACGTTGTCAGTCGAAAAGTTTTTGACCAAAAATGTTGTGGTTGCTGCTTTGCACAAACTGCATTGACTAGATCACACTCCCTGTGATTTGTTTTTGTTCCCGAAATTAAAACTGAGACTGAAGGAAGACGATTTGCTACCATGTTAGAAATACAGGAAAGTCTCAGGAGGCACTAGACACGGTAACAAAAGAGAGCTAAAGAAATGTTTCTTGGAATGGAAGAATCGCAGGGAAAATTGTATCGCATCTAAAGGGAGTGTTTTGACGGTGACTAAAAGTTGACTAAGTTGAATAATAAAGTTTTAACAATTCTGGGAATTCTCGACCACCCCCCAATGTACAGACATGGACAAACTTGTTGGTACTCCTCCACAAAAACCTACAATTGTCACTGAAATACCTTGAAACTGACAAAACGTTTTTGGCATACATCACTGTTTAGAATAGATACTTTATTAATCCCAAGGGGAAATTCATAATTTTTAATTGTTTATCAGTTTATTCCATATTCAAAAAAAAAAAATCAGACTGTATCAGAGTTTTGATTTCACAAAATTTTTCAAATAATAACACAACTGAATATGACTTGCTCAAAAGTGATGGGACATTTAAATTAATATTTTGCTGCACAACTTTAGAGTTTGCAATCACTGCAAACAAACGATTCCTAGCGTTCTCAATGAGACTTCTGCACCTGTCAACAGATAGTTTGGCCCACTCTTCCTGAGCAAACTTCTGCACGTGCATCAGGTTTGAATGGTACCTTCTCCAGACTGCATGTTTCAGTTCTTTCCATAGATGTTTGATAGCATTCAAATCAGGTCTCCTAGAAAGCCACTCCGTATCCTGTTAGAAGATGTATGACTTGCGACTGAGACAGATCTTTCTGTCTCTGGGCCGTGTGTTTCTCTCCTTAATGTCTTGGTAGTTTTGAGATTTCATTGTTACCTGCACAGACAAAAGGCACCACAGGCCAGATGCAGCAAAGCAGCCCCAAAACATTACTGAGCCTCCTTCAAGTTTCACAGTAGGTACAGTATAGTGTTCTTTTTTATTAAAAAGCTTCATTTTTTCATCTGTGGAAATAGAGCTGATGTGACTTGCCAAAAAGCTTCAGTTTTGTCTCATATGTCCAAAGGACAATGTCCCAGAAGCACTGTGTATCTTATCAGTATTCCATCCATCCATTATCCAACCTGCTATATCCTAACTACAGGGTCACGGGGGTCTGCTGGAGCCAATCCCAGCCAACACAGGGCGCAAGGCAGGAAACAAACCCCAGGCAGGGCACCAGCCTACCGCAGGGCACACACGGGACAATTTAGAATCGCCAATGCACCTAACCAGCATGTCTTTGGACTGTGGGAGGAAACTGGAGCACCCGGAGGAAACCCATGCAAACTTCACACAGGGAGGACCCGGGAAGCGAACCTGGGTCTCCTAACTGCGAGGCAGCAGCGCTACCCACTGCGCCACCATGCTGCCCCTCATCAGTATTCATTTTAGCAAATTCTAGTCTGACTTTTTTATGTAGGGTCCCCCTGGATCTTCTTCCATTGAGCCCACGGTCACTCAAAAAACAAATGATGGTGTGATCAGACACTGATGGATCTCGACCTTGGAGTTCAGCTTGTATCTATTTGGAAGTTGTCCTTTACTTTTTGTCTACCATTCTCACTGTAAGAGCCAATCTTAGAAAGTTAATGCTTTAAGTTAAATTCATAAGATTGGCTCTTACACTCACTATCCTTCTGTTCATTCTGGGGTTGATTTTTCTCTTGCGGCCACATCTAGGAACATTGACTACAGTCCCATGGATATTAAACTTCCTAATAATATTTGCAAGTGTTGTCACAGAAGCATCGGGCTTCTTGGAGATGGTCTTGTAGTGCTTTGTCTTCAGATTGCTTGTCTGTAGTTTTATTTCTGATCTCCTTAGACAACTCTCTCCTTTGCTCCCTCTAGTCCATGTTCACCAAACTTCAGGGTGGCTACCTTTCTCCATTTAAATAGGCTGAATGGCTGATTTAATGATTGGAGACTTGTGGGATTTAAAGATAACGGCTAGTCAAAAAAATCACCCTAATCAAATTATTTGTGATCTTTTTTAGGGGTACCAACAAATGTGTCTTGGCCATTTTAGAATATCTTTGTAGAATAAGCAGTACTTGATCTCTTTTCATACTTGCTTTGATTTACTTGATGACATATCAAAGGTGTAAAGGTGCACATGGGACAGCTGCTTTTCATTCAAATGCTTTTCAGGAGGCATACAGCACTTTTTCAATGAGGTCTAAAGGTACCAAGAAATTGGTCCACATCATTCTTGTTTATCATGGAGCTTGGAAGCGGCAATGTGTTGTATATTGGTTGGATATGTAAATAAGAATTAAACTGCACTTTGTATGACAATATGAGTACTTCAACTACTACTGTATACATCCATCCATCCATTATCCAACCCGCTAACTACAGGGTCGTGGGGGTCTGCTGGAGCCAATCCCAGCCAACACAGGGCGCAAGGCAGGAAATAAACCCCGGGCAGGGTGCCAGCCCACCACAGGGTGCGTACAGACACACATAGACACACACACGAAGCACACACTAGGGTCAATTTAGGATCGCCAATGCACCTAATCTGCATGTCTTTGGACTGTGGGAGGAAACCAGAGCACCTGGAGGAAACCCATGCAGACACGGGGAGAACATGCAAACTCCATGCAGGGAGGACCCGGGAAGTGAACTCAGGTCTCCTAACTGCGAGGCAGCAGTGCTACCACTGCGCCACCGTACCGTCCCTACTGTATACAGAAACCCTCAAATAGAACCCAAGCTACTAATGATGGTTAAATTAAAGTGCACAAGACTAGTGAAATGGGAGACATATGGTCGTTGCCTCAAGCACAGCTCAAGCTTCCTTGTGAGTGGGATCCATATTTTGGAAGACAGTGTGGTAATCCGCATTAATAATGCCAGCATGTTTGCTATAAATAGCAATTTTCAAAACAGTTAATTTTACACAGATTAATACAACTACAAAGTACAACATAAGAGGAACAAATTTCTAGGATGTACTGTACACACTTGTCAGTGAACAATAAAACCTATACATTACAGAGTATTACTAAAAAGTAAATATGATTTGTTTTTTTAAAGTTAAGGTTTTGAAACATGGATCTGAGATATATGTGGAGCAAACAAATTCCTGAACATACATAATGTAAGGCACTATATTACCTGAGTTTTTTGTAATTTTCTAATTTATTTGTCTTTAGAGCCGAGTCTTTGGAGCAGATCAGAATTATAGAAATGAAGTAAAGCAAGCAGCCAGAGCCAGCCTGCTAAAAGAACAAGAACAAGAACAAAAATATTTCCCTGACACAGTTGCCATGGAAACCAACCAAGCATTCAGTGGGACAACAGAGCTGGATGAACACCCAGATCCTGTAGATGCTGGAAGCCCAGGAGGTAATTGCATACTGGAGGAAAGCCAACAAGATCATTTCCACACTGAGCTGCACAAAGGAGAAAAGAAAAACTTGGATGTTAACAAAGATGCCCTGAACAAAGCTTCTGACACTGTGGTGCACACACCCGAAGGCCTTGAGCGTACAACTAAAGAACTGACAGAAGTGACCCTGGAAGAAGCGGCTTTTTATGCAGAGTTGGATTTAGATGAGGTTCAGGAAAATTATTCTATATCTTCTTCAGAGTCAGCTAGTATCTCCAGTGCTGAAAGCATTTATGAAACTCATCCTGCATCAGAAGCTCCACCATTAAATATTCAGGTTCCTGAAACCTGCCAACCTGTGGAAGACCGTGATTGTCTAATAACTGCGATCCACGTTGTGACTGAAGAATCCAAAATGAGATGTGACACTGAAGAGCAGCAACCATCAAATACATCCAAGAGGGATGCGTCAAAGACTAATTTATGTGAAGGTGTGCAAAGAGAAAAAATGGCTTTTCAAGTGGGAGTAACACCAAACATTACATTTCCATTGAAAAATGAAAATGTGTTAGACTCTCACAAGAACATAATTAAAGCTCATCAACATAAGGAAGGCTTCACTGAAAGTGATACCAAAAATGACCGGAGAGATGTAGGGCAAGCACATCACAACCCCCATGGTCCATTTCATGATAAAAATGAAAATGCCCTCCATGTTCTACAAGTGCAAAAGTCCCATCAAGATTTTCTAGTAGGGGAGCAAATCAATGCAAGAGAAGAATTTTCTAAAGTGTTGGATGATCACCACCCCACACTATCAAAAACGATGCGGAACCCTTGCAAGAAGATCCCCAAAGATTACTGTGTCATAGAAGAGTCCACAAATGCAAATGTTGACACTAAACATGTTGACTTTCAATTTGCACGAAAACAGTGGCTCTTGATGGAGCAGCTCACAAAATCCCAGAGTGGCAACCGTGCCAGTATTACACCCCAGAAAGGTCCAAACCCAAAAGCCTTTGCAGCAAAACACCAGGCTTGCAAATCACAAGTGGAGGAACTTAGAAGGGACTGCAAAACTGCGGCTATAGAGACATCCATTGAGCATGTAAGCTTAAACGACCAGCGCCATATCCACTTCAGTCCTTATTCAACAGATTGTTTGTGCTGCAGATCTCAAAATAATGAATCTGACTCATCCCCAGCTGACCTTACAAATCTACGGCTAAACTGTGTTCATAGCACTGGAAGATTATATAGCAGTTTGACATTCAGCAGAGGGGCAGTGTCGCCAACATCTTGCAGAGAAACTCCCATTAATAAAGAAATGCGTGAAGCCTTAGAGCAAGAAGAGATCTTGAGACATGAAAGGGCCATCTTGAAATCCACACCAATGAGTGACTATGCAGAATTTAAAGCAAAACATTCAAGTTTTCCTCAGGGATGTGGCAATGTAAGAGGAACCCATAAGATGGTCCCTCATCATCCAGTGATGCTTCCCAATACGGAAGAGGAGCTTACACTTAAAGCACGAGCTGTGATCAAGTGTGAACGAGTAAAGGTCCAGGAAACTGGGGAGATAAAGGAAACTGCCAGACTACAAAACCAAAACTGTAATTTGCAAGAGATCAGCACTGTGTCAGCAGAAAAGGCTGACACCATTCCAAAAACTCCTTTCTATCACGAGATCTCTGCAGATAATGTTATTATTTTGGAACAGGATACCTTTCTCAAATCTCCAAGGAACAGCATGAAGGACCTAATAGTTCCCCAAAAGTGTGAAAAACAAAGGGAGTGGCCTCCGGAGACAGCTAATGTTATCATCTTGGAAACATCTAATTTGATTATACGCAGCGCATCTGAGTTTTCTATCAACTCTTTATCCCAGGAAAGCTGCAGCAGTACCTTCCAGAGTAATCCATTCTTCAAACTCAAATCCAGAAGTTCGCTGTCTTTAGTTGACCAAGAGATTAAAATAGCCAAACAAAGAGAGGAGGAACTTCAGAGGCAACGGGCCAGTCTCTATGCTCAAGACACGTCATCATACAGCACCATTTTAGTGTCTCCTAACACACTGGATATCGTGTCTCTGGATAAAACGGGTAAGCACTTTGAAGGTTACTGCTCAATATCCTGATGTTCCAGGTACAGGCCCCAGGCCTCAATTGAGATAAGTCCTATTCATTTGGTTTCTGCGTTATGGCAGACTCAGTACTTCAATTGGTTTCTGCGTTACTGTCTGTTCACTAAATTGCATTTCATTGCAGATCAGTCACAGGACTGGGATTATTTATGGAGGATCTTTAATACAAAGGTGCTGCTTGCTTATGATGGTGGCACAAAATTTAGAGCAAGTTATGGGAACTTGTTATTTATTATAGGCAGTGATTCATTTACTAGGATTAAAAACCTGGGCTCAGGGCTGGTGCCATTGAAAAATATGCAGGGTTCTGAAATTTTGATGGAATGGAGATATTTCAGTTGAAATGGAGCTGTTGTAAGTACCCAAATTAATCTTCTTTTTAACATTCAGTTCCCATAAACAGTAAAGTAATAAAGAATACACACTACTAAAATTTTCTTATTCTTAACTAAATGATATTTTGTATTACTATTAATAATCTGTGCTCATACAAAACCTAATATGGTTGTATGTTTGACTTCCTCACACTTTCAACTTCCTTTATAGATTCATAGATATTTAAAACATTTATAAATGTTAATGCAAGGAATAGAACTATTGTAATCAAGAAGCTTAGGTCAAAAAATACAGACTCAAAAGAAAAATCAGGAGCAGTGCACTTTAGCTTAAAACATGAATGATGAAATGGTGATAAATTACTGTGAAAGATTGTTTGAAATCTATGAAGACTACTGCTTGCGTTTAAATACAAAATGGAGGTGGAGAAGGGTGTTTCTAGGATTTATAGACCTCAGGGTCTTGGCCCACTGTGATTTTAGCTTCTCTCCTTGTTTCAAGACAGCGGAGGAAAGTTGGGGCAGGGCTGGGAGTTTTGTGTGCATTTTGCCAATATATATCATTGAAGAGCAAGGGGTGTGCCCCCTTGGAGTTCCTCTTATATACAGTTTTTGGTGTAACATTAATCACGGGCTAAATTATTTGTGATTAACATAAAGGTTAGGGTCTTACTACTATTAATGTAATGTACTGTATGATCAGGGGCAGGGTGTAATATATCATGACCTTAAATTTCTGAAGCTCCCCTCCCAACGCCACTGAGTCAGAGTCAGTGTGAATTGGAAGGATGAGCGCTTTCATTGCTCTGATGTGTCCCTTTCAAAGAGAATTAAGACTTAGTGGTTATGTAGTTATTTGACAGCTGACAAAGTACATGGACAAATTTGTTGGTATAGAAGAACCCACATTTGCCACTGGAATAATTAGAAACTGACAAAGATAATAGGCACCTATTACTGAGTTTGCTTTAGGAGTTTTGATTCAACAGAAAATTTCAAATAATAACACAAATGAAAAATGGCATGGACAAAAGTGTTGGGGCCCTTAACCTCATATTTTGTTGCATAACCTTTAGATGCAATCACTGCAAACAAGTGATTCCTGGAGCTCTCCATAAGACTTTTGCACCTGTCAACAGGCAGTTTGGTTCACTCTTACGGAGCAAACTGTTGCAGCAGCGTCAGGTTTGAAGGGGACCTCCTTCAGACTGGATGTTTCAGTTCTTTCCATAGATGTTCAATAGGATTCAAATAAGTAATCATAGAAGGCCCCTTCAGAAAAGTTCAAGGTTTTGTTCTTAGCCATTTTGGATTCTTTTAACTGTGTGTTTTGGGTCTGTATCCTTTTGGAAAATTCATATCTTGTGACTGAGTCTGAACCTTCTTGCATTGGGCAGTACGTTTCTCTCCTTAATGTCTTGATAGTCTTGAGCTTTTATTGTTCCATGCACAGGCTCAAGGCACCATGTGCCAAATGCAGCAAAGCAGCCCCAAAACATAACTGAGTTTCCTCCAAGTTTTACAGTAGGTACTGTAAGGCATTCTTTTTATTATTATTATTATTATTACTACCAAGCTTCTTTTAACTTCACCTGTTTGTTGTTTGGTGCAAATCTTGTAATTGATATTTAACCCACTTCCTATTGTACAAATGACTTGAAATTTTGCACACTTACTCACTTCCGATGACAAAACATGAATCAATAATCAGTTTCACTAAGTCATTAATTAATCCATGTTAATTAAGAAATGAAATTTTCATATGAAGAATAGTTAAAGATTTCACCAATAGACGGCGCTAGTAACGGATAGAAATATTAAAGGAAGTGTTAAAATATTGATTACAAAATTATACTAAAACAAACCCAAGACTAAAAATACTTTTTAAAAAATACGCTTATATTAAGTTAAAAAGTGTACTAAAAAGTAAAAAATAAGCCCCTCATACATCGCTCGTAAAATAAAAGGTGGCCGCTTTTGCTAAGATTTTAAGAAGTGTTTTTCGAATGTTGATTGATGAAAAGCACCCACGCTTTTATTTTTTGAGTGATGTATGAGAGACTTATTTTTTACTTTTTAGTACACTTTTTAACTTAATATAAGCGTATTTTTTTATATATATAATATTTATTGAAAGCTTAATTTTTTTCATCTGTGGACATAGAGCTGATGTGACCTGGCAAAAAGTTCCAGTTTTGTCTCATCTGTCCAAAAGACATTCTCCCAGAAGCCTGTAAATATGCCTTTTAGTAAATTCCTTTTTTTATGTGGGGGCCTCATGGGTCTTCTTCAATTGAGCACACTGTCACTCAAAAAGGGATGGATGGTGCTAGCAGACACTGATGGACCTTGACCTTGGAGTTCAGCTTGTATCTCTTTGGAAGATGACGTTGGTCAGTCTAGACGTGGCCAAATGGGAGTGGATGGGATGGATGCTCCAGAAGCATACCAGAAGTGACATTACGGCCCATCCCAGGAGTTGTCCTATGTTCTGTGGGGAAGAGAGGAGAGGTGTTTAGTGCTCACTGTCATCCCTGCCCTGTATTATTACCTCAGTAGTACTGTTTAAGTGCTCCCCAAGGACCCATGTGCAACTGGGCATAAAAGACATTCAAATTAGTTGAGGGCTGCCTGTGAATAGCATTAACATAAATAATTTGTAAAGAATCCCTATTGCTTGAAACACTTTGCTAATGTTGCTAATTATTTACTTGGTTGGGATTCGTACTCAACAGAATTAATGGGTGAATTTCAGCTCATACATTAAACTTGCTGGCCACTCGTTAGATTTAGCTTTGGTTTTTGCATCACATAAACTGCTTCACACATACTGTAAATTGGCCTCCTGAGTTGCAGTTTGTTAGTTATGAATGGAACCCTGCATTGCAACCTAGTAATAAATAGCAGTGAAAGAGTAATAATAGTGAGTTCTGACAAGATGCTTGGTGGACTGGTGCAAGTGCAACAATCTGTCTCTTAATGTGGGCAAGACAAAATATATTATTGTTGACTTCAGGAACTGCACACTGAAGGCTCTGAAGTGGAACTGGTCAAGAGCACCAAATTCCTTGGTGTGCAACTGGCAGCAGACCTGATTTCGCCAATTAAAACCACCTCTATAGCCAAGAAGGAGCAGTAGTGTGTCCACTTTCTTCAGCATCTGAAGCAGGCCAACCTTCCTTCCCCCATTCTCACCACATTCTAGAGGGGCAACATTGAGAACATTCTGACCAGCTGCATCACTGTCTAGTTTGGGAACTGCAGTGTCTCCAACTGTAAGCTCCAATAACAGATAGTACACACAGCAGAAAAAATCATTTGAACTTCTTTGCCCTCCATTAAAGACATTTTTAAAAAGTGATGCATCTACAAAGCCTATAGCATTGTGGAAGGCCCAGTCTCACTGCTTCCACAGTCTCTTTGTCCTGCTTGCATCTGGTATGTAGCATTCAAACCAGTTCTACCAGGTTCTACAGCAGCTTCAACCACAGGTTTGTTATTTATTTATTTAAAATTATTACACTCTGTTCACTTACTTATTATTTATTTATCTATCTATTTATAGTGTAGTATAGTTTTTTACTAGTCCTGAACTTGTCCTATATTTATGTATATTTTGCACTGTGGTCCTAGGGAATTTTATTTCATGCCACTGTATGCTGCAATATGGTGTATGAATGCTATGACAATAAAACAACTTGACTGGCTGACTACTTGCAAGACTAGTTCTCCTAGATTGGACAGGGCTGCATTCCATGTACTCAGTATATTGGACCACCACCATTTAGATGGTGGTCCCCTCTGAAGACTTTTCATGCAAGATGTAGACTAAGTGGACTTTCTGGCTTAAACAGCAAGCATATACTGAGCTCCTAGATTGCAACAGCCACTGAAACTTTGTTCTGGGATTTGAGCTACTCACTGCAGCAAGTTCGTTAGACTTACGGTAATGGGTGTGGATGATTAAGTGTGTTTTATTAACCTTATGTTAAACATTTAAACCAATCTTATTGATTACTACAGTTTAATTTGTGCTACCAAACGTTTTTTGCCGTGCTTCATGGCAGTGCCTGATACGACTTACTTTGAGATAAGTTTTTAATTAAAGTAGCCACACAAAGGCAGTTTTTAAGCAACAAGTCAGACTAATTTACATCCAGAAGCAGACACTCTCAGTGAAAATCAGTCATGTTAAAAGTAACTTGGTCTGGATAAATTTCAAGTGAAAGAGTAGCAATGTTCATTGCAAACTGTGTAATGTTGTGGTGAAGTACAGAAGCAGCATTTCTATAATGCATTATCCACCCATCCATTTTCCTAAGCTGATCATCCAGGGCAGGGTCATGGAGTACAATGCATTACCACATATAAAATAAGTGAGCAGATCCAGGATCAGACAGCAGCATGTTGTGTTTGTGCTGAACAGGAAGTCCAAACAAAGGCTTCTCTTGTATAGCTTGAGTAATAGAGAATGGCAAAGATTTATTTTCGGCTGAGATGCAGCAGTAGTCTAGAAACTTGTCAAGGTCTAAAAAGAGTAGTCTGAGTACCAGCGAACAAAACAAAAACAGGTTTCAGATTTGCAATCCAAGATGAAGGGCTCTTAGTCAATATTTAATAAAATCCTAAAAAAAAAGTACTTTTATTTTTAGTAAATCCAGATCAAGCTATTAGCAGAGCCTTCTCTTTAGACTGCAGGAAAGTTCAGACATGCATTTGTTTTGTAGTGGTTGCTTGATGACTTTGTGTTATGTGACTTATGTACCATGTCACTAACAATTTGTGTTATTGCTATCAACAGTATGGTAAACATATTTGCAGTGCCTATGAAAAAAAGCAAATAAAAAGGTAATCCGTTAATGTCCCAAAAATACACTATATAAACAATAAAGTAAACTATAAAACATGACAAAAATACCAACAAGAAGAACAACACATTTCTAACATAGAAACTTACCTTTTAAGAAGCACTTGCAAGAAAAACTGTTCTGACCATCAATCAGTGGAAATAACAACGATTTCCAAAGGACAAAGACCACAAACCATCCGTATCCTATCACTATAAGGCTTTCAAGCCAGGCAAGGAACCATCTACCGTGGACAGGATGCCAGTCAACCCATGTCATCTATGACACTATTAATTAGGAAATGTGATCAAAATTCTGCTCCTACTTTATCTGTTTGGTTGCAGATCATGTGCTAGATTGACTCCCAAGTTATGCACCAGTCAGTAGACTTTGGATTGTAGTCCATTGACCAAACTGCATTGTGCAACTGCTGGCCACTCACCAAGGTAATAATCGTAAACTAAAACGAAAACGAAGACTGAAACTATTAATGAAAAAACATTTTCGTAAACTGAAATAAAATAAATAACAAAACTGAGATGAAAAACTAAAACGATACGGAACGATTACAGTAGCTTAAAAGACTAAGTGAAATAAAATAATAATTTCTAAAAAAAAAATCAGTTTTCGTGATCATGTCTGAAAGAACGCGGCAGAATCTATTTTTGCATTTTCATTAACTTCCAGTCCTGCCCTGTAGGTGGTGAAATTCAGTATATAAACTTTATCTGACCAGAGGGTATCAGCGATCAACATGTCCAGAAGAAAACGACACAGCGCTGTATGGGAGTTTTTCGAATATAATGCTGAAAGCAACAACAGTAAGTGCATAGTGTTGGAGCAGGGTGCGTTGTGTGCTGTACAGATTAAAGGTAAAAACCCAACAAACCTTAAAGTGCACCTAAATAGCTATCACAAATTAGCCTACGAGATATTTCTGGGTAAAGAAAAAGAAAGGCTGAAAAGCGAGTGCAATTTGAGTATACATGCAACCTCTAGTACACATCATACAAGACAGCAGACATTAATATCGTGTTTGCAGAGGACAGCAAATTGGGGAACAAACTCAGCTGAACACCAAAAACGCGAAGACGCCCAAGTAAACTTGTTTATTGAAACTGGCATGTCTACTAGGCTGTGTGACTTGCCTTCATTCAGAAAATTTGTTTCCTCTCTTGATCCCAAATTTAGCATGCCACATGCTGCACGAATAAATACGCTCATCGTACATAAAATGAATACAGCAACACAGCGTATCAAAGAAATGGTCCAACAAGCTCGGAAACTAACCCTTTGTATAGACGGATGGAGTAAAAAGGGTCTGATGGCTTCGTTTTTGGGAATTTCTGCATGCTTTTATCATTCACCAACAAACCAAGCACAGCATGCTTTGTTAAGTTTACGACGCATATGTCATCCGCATACGGGACAAGCTTTGGCAAACGCTATCGACAGTACTCTCGATGAGTGGGACATAACAGAAGACAAGGTTATGATTATAGTGACAGACAATGGAGCAAACATAGTAAAAGCTATAGATATACTACGGAAAGGGCGGAGGCAAGGAGAATATTCTGCACAGCAGTTCATCGAGCTGGATTCAACTGAATCTGAGTCGGACTCGGATATAGAGGAAGAAGAGATGAGCATCTCTGATCAAGGTAAGTTAAAAAATATTGGCTAAGTAGCTCAGTATATTCTGCTTGATACTTTTTGTTTCAGGCAGCAAGATTGTGGCATGTATGATAAATGGTCAGCAAACCATCCAACATGTATCCATTGTCTCTCTAGTCTGTTATATTTTGTAATAATATAACACATTAGCACATTTATACATCACATTACATTTTAATTAGTCTTGGTAAAATAGTTATAAATTATCATATTTAAAAATTATTTCTTTTGTAGTGTTATATTTATAGATTAAACTTAATAGATGATTCTGGAGGCTGTGTGTAAAATAAATAATAAAAACTATTATTTATTTCAAAATGATTCAATGCAGCTTTAAGTTTTTTACAAGACTGAAAAAAAACAAATATATAAAATTAAATATCATGTAATAAATAATATACATAAAATCTACATTGGAGAAAAGACAAAATTGAACCAAGAAAAAACATTTCCTAAAACACATTAAGCTGAACTGTGATTTATTTGATTACTTAACAGAATCAACAGACTTCTTTGAAGACGGAGACATATCCAGGTTTCGACGTATGCCTTGTATGGCACACACACTTCAGCTTGCATTGAAAGATGCCATGAAACAATCAGGAGCCAGTTCTGCTGTTAACAAAGCCAGGAACCTTATTCATTCTGTCAGGAAATCTTCGGTAGCAAATGAGCAAATGATTAAAAGGTGTGACTTTAGCCTGTTTTATAATACTAACTGACTTGACAACAGGCTTGTCTTTATCTAAAAATCTGAGTTACAATATATTTATATATATATATATATATATATATATATATATATATATATATATATATATATATATATATATATATATATATATATATATATATATATATATTTAGTAAGTAATCCCATAGACAAATTGTTCTGAAACTCAATCCTGGGAACGCCATGTGACTGCAGGTTTTCATTACAGCCATGTTTTGTTTTTAATTGAACTCCTAGCCTAATTGAGCAGTTATTGTCCAGATTTGGTGTCCATATACAAATTATAAAACTAAATTTGGAAAAATGTTATTAGACTGCATCAGGCATTGGTACATAGTATGGTACACAGTAACAATTTAATTTCTTTTTATCTTGGTTTTTAAGAATTTTATCATTGTCATAATTTTTCATTTCCAGTTTTTCTGGTTATGTATTCCATTATTTACTATTGTTGGAAAAGCTGTGGCAGGCAGACAGCTTTTAGCATTCAACATTGTTTGCCCCAGTGTCTGCTTATTATCATGGTACAATTAAGGGATTAAACTAGACAGAAAAAGAACAAATTAATTGGAAAATCACAAAGAATTGACCATTTGTACTATAGAAAAAGCCAATATTTCTAAATATTTTATTTAAAAAAAAAAATCACACTTTAAAGCTTTTCTGAATATGAGAAGAGAAAATGAGGCCAGCTTATTAAATGAGATCAGTTACAGAGGTAAGATGACTCTTTGACTGTGAAACTGAACAAAACAAAATCCTGCAACCACAGTGGTGATAGATAAATAGATAGATACTTTATTAATCCTAAGGGGAAATTCACACCAATAGTGGCTAATAATAATAATAATAATAGTGGCTTTGACCAAAATTATCATTTACTTATTCTATGATGCACTAGGAATAAGTGATTATTTTGTTTAAACTCCTTACCTTTTCATTACAATGACATTATTCTCTGTTTGTTTCTAAAGGTGTGGCCGAACACTGATTCGTGACGGCCCCACACGGTGGAACAGTACACTTGACATGCTAAAGCGACTTCTGGAAACTAAAGCTACACTTAATGAGGTTCTTGATGAACTCGGGATAGATACACTGTTGACCAGTGATTGGGCCAAGTTGGAAAACCAACTTAAAGTATTGGAGCCATTTGGCATGCACACAGATCAGCTTCAAACAGATAGCCAGTCTCTGTCAGAGGTGATACCTTCCCTGCTAAACCTGGAGGCACATCTCCAGTCAACTAGTGAAGAGAAAAATTTGGCACAAGCTCTTCTCAAGTGTTTGCGCCAACGTTTTACATGTCTGTTAGATCCCATTAGTGACTAATTTGATCCAGTCCCTGCAGCCGCATGTCTAATGGATCCAACTGTCTCTCTAACCCTACAGTCTCCTGAACTAATATCTTTGAAAAGAACAGCAGAGTTATTTGTATTGACCGAGGCAGCGAAACACAATCACACCATAGAAGCACAACAAGATGAGTCTACACAAACAGTAGCCGTTTCAGCAAACATTACAGTCCTTCAGAAATACAAGTACTTGGCTAATAAAATAAATAGCTTAAACCCTGAAAACCAGCCTAGGCCATCTGAAAGTGCTCCACTTGAAATGCAGAAATATCAGGAGGAGGTTAGGCAGGGGGATTTTACTGGAAATCCTCTTCAGTTCTGGCAAGCCAGGGTGGCTGTGTATCCTAAACTTAGCCCTGTGGCTTTGGACCTTGTGTGTGCCCCGGCCTCACAAGCATTTGTTGAACGCATATTTTCAGTTTGTGGACAGTTGTCATCTGGATTGCGAAACAGAATGACCATTTCTCTAGAGCACAGAGTTTTCTTGAAAATTAACAGAAACATGTATAATTGAATCAGTCAGGCTGTTTTGTATCACTGTTATGGTGGGGCTTTAGTAAATTGTGCAAAGGAGAAAGAAGCATTTGTTGTTTCAATTATACCATTTAAATTAGGATTACTATTTTGCATGCAAAACTGCAGTGTGTTCCACAGTCAGTTCAAATTCAGTATCTGGGTTTATTTTTGTTTGTTTTTTAACAGGACATACCTATAGGTTTTTACTGACAATAAATAAATGTTATTTCCAAAATTATTAAGTCTACAGTTCTCTCATTGTGGCACAAAAATTAACCTCCACAAAATTGCTTTAACCATACTATAATTACTAAAACTAAAACTGAAACTAATATATATAAAAATAAAATAAAAATGACTTTGTAAAATAAAAACTAAACTAAAACTAAAAATATGGCATGAAGGCTAACTAAAACTAAATTAAAACTAAAATTAAGACCTGAAGTAATATAAAAATAAAAACTAGCAAAAAAAGTCAAAACTATAATAACTCTGCCACTCACTGAATGTAACTTCTTAGTTCTTGACCATGTACTTCACACAAAAACTGGTCTCTTGTGCAGTGGATCACCTATACAGTACACAGGGCTTCTGGATTAGAGACCACTCATGAGTCTTCAGCCAGCCTACTTGATTGTGAGATGTCATTCCTTTATAGAAGAGGTGTTCAGCTCTGATGCTGGACGGCCACAGTGGCTTCAGATTGTCCTTCCTGCACTTTCGTAATCGGTGACCAGTTCCTGCTGTTAATTGACTTCATTTCCCGTCACTTGGAATTGCCTTGAAACTCAGTCATATGAATTGCTCCTTTATTCTTTATAAGGCAGCCAAATCAAAAGAAGATGTGAAGTGAGCCAACAGTTGACCAGGTCAGTAGGGCCTTAAACACCCACCAATTTCACTCCAGCCAGTTTCTTTTTATTTATTATTTTCAGATATCGTATGATTGATATAGGTTAGCCATTTGTGATGGCTCATTTTGTATCTCATTATTGTTTGGCTGCTAATTAAGGAATAAAGAAAAAATTAAGGGACCGGAGTCTGAAATAACATGTCAATTAAAACTAAGGCAAAAGAAATTAATTTGCTGCAAAAACCGGTGACTAATTAAGAAAAGGGCTAGAATGAAAACCTACAGCCACTACAGCCCTCCAGGATCGGAGTTGGAACCCCTGCCTTATAGGCTGCATTTCGGCTTCATGCCTCAATTATAGATGGAGCTCAGTCAACCTAAACTCCTGAATTACATTTACATTTACATCATTTAGCAGACGCTCTTATCCAGAGCAACTTACAACAGTGTTTGTTAGTTTTTTTCGCATACCCCTTGGGGTCAGAGCACAGGGTCAGCCATTGTACAGCGCCCCCTGGAGCAATTACAGGTTAAGGGCCTTGCTCAAGGGCCCAGCAGAGTAGGATCTCTTATGGCAGTGACGGGGATTCGAACCGGCAACCTTCGGGATACCAGCGCAGATCCTTAGCCTCAGAGCCACCACTCCGCCCCACTCCCACTACACAGCTGAACTAGTGACCACTCACTAGATTGACAGCCCATCTTTGTTGAATTTATTGTTTAAATATTCTTTTTGAGAATTACATTGGACAGTTTTAGCAATCAAGTAACCGATTATAATTGTAGTAGTATGATTATATTCATAGATAAAGTATCATATGGATCATTTTATATACAAAAATCATGACTTACTGCATATTTCATTCAATGGAAGTTTTGTGGATGTGATAAACCTGCTTATGCTAGCAGCGCAAGGTCAGTCAGTCAGTCATCTTCTAACCCGCTTTGTCCTGAGCAGGGTTGTAGGGGTCTGCTGGAGCCTATCCCAGATAGCACAGGGTGCAAAGTAGGAACACACCCTGGACAGGGTCCATCTCAGGGCACACACACCAAGCACACACTAGGGCCAATTTACTATCACCAATTCACCCAACCTGCATGTCTTTGGACTAGGGGAGGAAACTGGAGCACTGGGAGGAAACCCACGCAGATGCGGTGCTTATGTAAAAAAAAAAAAATAAAGAATAGACAAAGGAAATGCAAACAAAGAGGCAGTGTAAGTATGGTAGACCAAAGCATGAAGTGAGGCTTTGAGCTTTCCTTCCTCTTCTATCTCACTTCTTTTTCAAAGGCCATATCTATTTTAGCTCATGGCCATTACCAAAGAGAACACTGTACAAGGTCAGAACAATTTGCAGGACTTTTATATCTCAGCAACATAGCAGCTGTTTCGGTAAATTGAGACCTTTCAAAGAAAAGCATATCTGAATATTATTGTAGTTCAGTCGCATAGCAGACATAATGCAGGAGAATTCACTTGGTTTAGATTGGTTTACACTGAGGCTGTAAAAGCATTTTCCGACATGATGAATTTTAACATAGAAGTACTTGATCATCTAAGAAAAAGGAGCCCTTTTTGTGTTCTGTTCCTGTTCTCACAATCTGCCACAAAAGGAGCATGTTGGCAGATATTCAGTAATCCATCCACTTTCAAATCCACGTAATCCAGTCCAGTGATAGGGGGTTGGAAGTTGTTTCAGAAACTCTTGGTGCTCAGAGTGCTAGTCGTTCACAGGGCATACTGCTGCACATTTGGCTAGTTTAACATCACCAGCTAAAACAACATCCAAGTCTTTGGGATGTAAGAAGAAAAGCGTTCCCAGAAAAAAATAATCCAGGCAGTCTGGGGAAGTTAAAATTCAATACAGATTGTGATTGTGATGGAAACATGGGGCAGCCATGCACACAAATTTTCCGAGTACAGTAATCCCTCGCTATATCGCGCTTCACCTTTCGCGGCTTCACTCTATCGCGGATTTTATATGTAAGCATATTTAAATATATATCGCAGATTTTTTGCTGGTTCGCGGATTTCTGCGGACAATGGGTCTTTTAATTTCTGGTACATGCTTCCTCTGTTGGTTTGCCCAGTTGATTTCATACAAGGGACGCTATTGGCAGATGGCTGAGAAGCTACCCAACTTACTTTTCTCTCTCTCTCTCTTGCTCTGACATTCTCTGATCCTGACGTAGGGGGATTGAGCAGGGGGGCTGTTCACACACCTAGACGATACGGACGCTCGTCTAAAAATGCTGAAAGATTATCTTCATGTTGCTCCCTTCTGTGCAGCTGCTTCGTGAAGCGACATGCTGCACGGTGCTTCGCATACTTAAAAGCTTGAAGGGCACGTATTGATTTTTGATTGTTTGTTTTTCTCTGTCTCTCTCTTTCTCTGCTCCTGACGGAGGGGGTGTGAGCTGCCGCCTTCAACAGCTTTGTACCGCGGTGCTTCGCATACTTAAAAGCCAAACAGCCCTATTGATTTGTTTGCTTTTCTCTCTCTTTCTGACATTCTGTGCTCCTGACGCGCACTCCTTTGAAGAGGAAGATATGTTTCCATTCTTTTAATTGTGAGACGGAACTGTCATCTCTGTCTTGTCATGGAGCACAGTTTAAACTTTTGAAAAAGAGACAAATGTTTGTTTGCAGTGTTTGAATAACGTTCCTGTCTCTCTACAACTTCCTGTGTTTCTGCGCAAATCTGTGACCCAAGCATGACAATATAAAAATAACCATATAAACATATGGTTTCTACTTCGCGGATTTTCACCTTTCACGGGGGGTTCTGGAACGCAACCCCCACGATGGAGGAGGGATTACTGTATAATATTTAGTTGTAAAAAGTTGAGCATCACTTTATTGTAAGTTTATTATAGGGATGGAAATGAAGGTTCTTTTTCAGTTTTATAAATCTTTCAGACCTGAACAAAACAAAATTACTTGATAATAAGGAGTTAGACAGGGAATTTACACCACAACACTTCAGAATTAGCCCCTCTGAAGTCCAACCACAGTTCCCAAACAAATCATTTCAGATGCCGGCTGTGAAAATGTGAGCTGAACTGTAATGTGGGCAGAGAACATTTTGGGGCTTTTATAAAGGTGGTGTATCCATCCAAATCTTGGCATCTTCTACATTGTAGTTTAGCTGAAATTCTTGGTGTTCACTGTTAAGCAGTGACTCTTTATTACCGTATATACACATATAACACAAGTCGGGTCTTGAAACCCGAAAAATCGATCATAAAATCGGAAGTAGGCCTTTCACTTTACAACCTCCAAGTCTGGATTAAGACCCCCACAACCCCCAGAGTGATGAAGCTCAATACCCCACACTAAACTCACTCAGCACCAGCATATACTCACACATTACAGAAATGACATATGTCAATAATAAATCAGGTACAGGGATAGAAGTAGGAAAAAAAACTTCACGTCAACTGCACCTTGTTTTATTGTTCTTTAGTCTGTTACACTGAGTACCAGGATATGTATGTGGGAGTGAGGACTCGGGTTCAAGGCAGTGTTGGGGTAACAGACAAATTTCAGTTAGAGTAGGTCTGCACCAAGCATCTTCTTTAATTCCTTATCTCTTTGATTGGGTAATGGATGTGTTGAGTCATGGAATAAAAGACCAATCCCACTGATTCATGCTTTTTGCTGATGACATTGTGTTGTGTAGCACCAGAAAAGAGGATGTAGAGAGGAAGCTGGAAGAAAGGAGAAGGGCTTTGGAAGATAGATAGTTGACAATAAATTGGAAGAAAACAGAATATCTGAAGTTTAATGATGATTGGGATTCAGAAGTTATCCTGCAGGAAGAACTATCGAAAGGAGTAGATACATTTAAATATCTAGGATCAGTGGTAGTCCAAATTGGAAAAGAAGATGCAGGGATAACCCACAGACTTCAGTGTGGATGGAACAATTGGAAGAAGGTATCAAGAGTATTGTGTGATTGAAGAATTTGGTTTTTTTACCACATTGTTGCTCATGTCTAAGTTGGTGTGCAAGCTGCTGCTAAAGTAGTCAGAAGTGGTGATATTGGTCAGTCTCATTAGTTTCAACTACAGTATTTACAGCTTCTTCAAAGTGTTTGTTCAATTAATCATTTTAACTTTTTTAATATCAGTTATTATTTTCAGCATAACATCTTCTTTGGCTGCTATCACTTTAATTGTTTTTTTTTTCGCTGCACCACTGAGCTTTCATCATGAGTGACCATCCATGTGGACTTGTTCTTTTTTTGCGGCGCAGTAACAAATCAAGTGTACCATCTCATCAAAGTGACCTATGAGACACCTGCTGTGGACATGCCCTAACCATATCAACCAATCAGGACTCACATATTTCCTTAAAAGCTTTTTTCTTTACATCTGATTGGATACGTTTATCATTGTAAGGACTGAAGTGCGGTAGGGGTGTGATGTAGATCACAATGTGTGCTTGTACTGTTGGGGAAAATGTCAATTTTTCCTATTATTAGACATTTTTCTCCTTGCAGATACAAAGCCCCCCCTTGTAAGCAGGGCCCCAAGGTGTGCACAGCAAGGGAAAAGAAAAAGATGCCTGCCTGTTAAACTAGGACATTCTGACATCATTTGTACCGGCACATTTCAAAATAGAAATTAGATCATATACTGTGTAACACTGAACTTTGTTTTTTTGTTCTCTAATGACAGTTTACATATACAAAGCTTAATTTCTTATACTTAGAACTTTTAATATGTTTACCTAGCTTCGGAATTTATGTAATACTTAATTCTGAGGTGTTTCTGGAGTATACTATTTATCTAAAAATGATTGGTGAAAAAATATTGAAATGTGTTATGTAAATGAATCTAGCTGATAAAAAGAAGTGCTAAATATGATTTATTCAGTCTGCCAGGCTGCATCAACAGGCAGATGTGGAACTCCACCTCAAGGTGCAAATAAAGGACTCTCTCTCAAATATTGTTAAAAAGAACAAAATACATTACTCCCATATAACTGCTTGGTACATGTATATGTATGTATGTATGTATATATATATATATATATTGTCACACACATGCGTATGGGAAACAGCTGAAGGGCCTAAACACTTGTAATTCTACGCCAGGCCAGGGGGTGGCGAAGTGTACTGACTATCTCTCTCAGTCCCTTGCAGACCTTTCCCGGGAAATCCCGCCTCTTGCCGGCCCCAAGGATGACGTCACTTCCGGACACGAGGACGCCACTCCCAGTTCCTACAACGCTGACGTCATTTCCTTTCCAGGCCTTTAAAACTGCCATTTTGCCTCAGTACACGCAGTTCTTTTTTCTACTCTGAACTATACATATCGTGTACATAAAAAGAGCAATTTTGCAGCCGAGAATAATATACGGGTGGCTGCCCCAAACCTTTATGATGTCTCCGACTCATTCTTGTGACAATATAAATATATATATATATATATATATATATATATATATATATATATATAGTGGGTATAGAAAAGAAAAGAATCACCCCCTTTATATTTTGCTTTACAGCCTTAAATGAAAACGCACAAACCAATATTTTTTCCAGCTTTAGTTACTCAATGCAATCTATAACATCCAAGTGAAAGATAACACAGCTACAGTTCAGAAGAATTTTAAAAAATAAGAAATACTGAGATTAATAAAGGATCACCCCCCCAAACTCAATCAGGTGTAAGTAACCACCATTTCCATTGCAGACCATGGGGTTACTGGCTTGCACCTGTGATCAGTTGTAATCAGTGTGATTAGTGAAGCTGTTCCTGGAGCATTCCCTTGCTTAGTAGTGCAACTGACAGCAAACAACTGACTGTGGGATAGAGTTGTGGGCAGACATAAGGTAGGAGATGGAGACAAAAAACTCTCAAAGGCTTTATCAATCCCAAGGAGCACAGTAAACGCCATAATAAAGAAGTGGCGAGTGTTTGGGACTACTAGGACCCTCCCTGAATCCGGCAGTCCCTCCAAACTGGATGAAAGAGCAAGGAGGAAACTGGTAAGAGAGGCTACCAAGAGGCCAACGGCCACTTTGAAGAAGTTACAGGATTTTATGGCAAAGAGTGGTCATTGTGTGCATGTGACAACAATTTCACAAGCGCTCCACTATTGTGGCTCGTTCGGGAGTGTCGCAAGGAAAAGGCCACTTCTCAAGAAAGAAGTTTGAGCTTTGCCAGAATGTACCTTGAAGATTCTGATGCCAAGTGGAAAAAGGTCTTATGGTCAGATGAGACCAAAATTGAACTATTTGGCCTTAATACCAAATGGTATACCTGGAGGAAATCCAATGCAGCTCACCATCCACAACACACCACACCTACAGTAAACACCTGTTGTGGGGGTGTTTCTCTCCCACAGGGCCTGGGGCTCTCATTAGGGTAGAAGGAAAAATGGAAGGGGCAAAATACTGTCAAATTCTTGAGGAAAACCTGCTACTCTATGCCAGAAAGTTGAAGATGGGCAGAATGTTCACCTTTCAACACAACAACGACCCGAAGCACACAGCAAAATTGACCACACAGTGGCTGAAGGAGAAAAAAAGTGAATGTCTTCGTGTTGCCCAGTCAGTGCCCAGACCTAAATCCCATTAAAAATCTGTGGAAAGATTGAAGATAGCAGTCCACCAACGCTCACCATCCAATTTGATGTCTAGTTTTTGATATTTTATAATTTTCCTGAATTGTAGCTGTGATATCTTTCACTTGGATTTTACAGGTTGCATTGAGTAAGTAAAGTTGGGAAGAAATATTGTTGTGTGTGTTTTCATTTAAGGCTGTAAAGAAATAAATGGAAATATTTCGAATGAGGTGGTATATATACCAAAGTTATTACTCTAATTTCTATATTGTTCCCAAAACACAGAACTTGGGGAAATAAGAGTTCACTTAGTTAGTCCAGGAGTCCAATTAAAAACAGAAGCTGGTTGGAACAAAAACCTGCAGCCACAGTGGGTTCCCAGGACCGAGTTTGGGAAGCACTGCTGTAGGCTCTTCCTTTTTTTTTTTACTGTGTTTTCCACAACAGCACCCAAATCACCGTGATGTCAGATCCAGCTATGAAAACCTCCATTTGCACTATTATTTTTATTTAGACTAGGGGGCTATGCCCCCTAATCGCTTTGCTCACCTCGCTTCACGCTAGCCACTTCGCATCTCTGCTGCTCGAGTTGTAAAAGGGGGGGGGGGGTGGGGGGGCTGAACACATGCTAAAAAACGGATCAGCTGCTGGCTAGCTGCTACCGAGCTGTGTGATCTGCATGTCATGCTGCATGTCGATCATTTAAAACCCTGTACAGCAGCTGTCCTTTTGTCTCACTTCCTTGTCTCGTGGGACATTAAAATGTCTCAGAGAAATTGTTTGTAAGTAAGGCGTGATGTGCAAGAAGTCTCGTGGGACTTGAAAGTGTCTCTCCGAGAAGACCACGTCTCAACCCCAAATTTTTTTATATAATAGATAGATATTCCTGCGGTGGGTTGGCACCCTGCCCGGGATTGGTTCCTGCCTTGTGCCCTGTGTTAGCTGGGATTGGCTCTAGCAGACCCCCGTGACCCTGTGTTCGGATTCAGCGGGTTGGAAAATGGATGGATGGATGGATAGATAGATATGTTATGTGGCTGGTGCGTCTTACATAAGGTGCTGCTAAGTTGCAGATGTGCTACGGAAAAGTAAAGTGGCTACATGCTTAGGGTCTGTTATAAAGCTTGCGCAGATGCAAAAAAGAGGCTCAAAATGTGCGTACGCAATTTCATACGCAAACGTCGGGAAACGTGATGGTGGAACGTGTGTATTGACGGAAAATTTGACTCATGCTTACCCAACATTTCAGAGAAACTGCGAAATGATGATGTCTTTGATGTTCTTCGTCTTCTCTTGGCTGCTCCCATTAAGGGTCGCCACAGCAGATCATCTTTTTCCATATCCTCCTGTCCTCCACACCCACCACCTTCATATCTTTTCTGACCACATCCATAAACCTCCTCTTAGGCCTTCCTCTTACCTGACAGCTCCATCCTTAACATCCTTCTAATATACTCAGCATCTCTCCTCTGCACATGTCCAAACCAAACCAACGCAATCTCGCCTCTCTGACTTTTCTCCAAACCGTCCAACCTGAGGTGACCCTCTAATGTGCTTATTTCTAACGACATCCTTGATCAAGTAGGGAAATTAACTCTCGCATGCATAATAAGTCATACCACTGAGATATTATTATAAAGTGCATTCTTGGGACAAGCGTATCGCACCTCAAAAGTGATGCATATGATAGGACTATTTTAGGTCCCTTTTAATAGCACCAATACTGTGTATTTTCTACTGTTGAACTTTTCTTGTCACTTTAGACTACCTGTCGTCACTTCTCAGACAACTGACCGAACGGTAGGGAATATTCCACCAAGCTTCATTTCGTTGTACCCGCTGTGCTGGAAGCCATTATTGGACAGAGGAGGCACTACATCCAGTTTTCCTATGGCGTGTGAGCACATGAGAAAAGCACTATATAAATGTAATGAATAATAATTATTTTTGTTAATAGCAATTTGCACCACTGTCCAGTTAACGTAATCAGAGAGCTTTAATGCGAGAAAGAGGTAAAACTATCAGCAGTGACATTCTATTAACATACAAGTCACCAGTGATGCCAAAATAAGACTGGCAATTGTCACGACTGTCCTGCATAATGAGATATAAAATGGCATTTCCAATTACAGATGTTTTTCTCAGAGCAAAATCACAGACCATAGAGATGTTTTCCTCCTCCAGTTACATGCACACTCTGCCGGTGACCATATCGATCCGCTTCGTCTCCAGACATCGGACTGTTTTTCTTTTATGACAGGCATAGTGTGGCTTGAGCTCATGGCATTTACAGCAGCAATAATATGTTGTCATTTAATGTATTTGCTCGTTTCTGACAACAAATCAAAGTTCTTTACATTTTACAGATGAGAACTTCTGTCTCGCACTACAGCATGCGAAGAGGCAGTTTCCGCTGGGGGATTATCGTAATTGCATATGCATGAGGTTGATTAGCATGGTTCATATATGGTTGTCCTAGGCCGGAACTTGTTTGAGGCGCGTTGTGGTTTAGAAAGGGTGAATACTCAAAGACGTGCGTGTGACAGGTTTTAGAAATTCGATTATTTTCCTGATTTTGGCGTATGCGCATTTTCACACTGAAGTCGCTCAAAGTTTTATAAATGAAGCCATTGACGTCTCATGCAGGGGCGATGCTTGACCTGCACCCAGTGTTGCTGGGTGTGATTCCCTCTCTTTGTTGATGACAATTTACGCTTTTACTTTGAATTGTACTTATGTTTGCTTTATAAGGTGTCTTGCAATTGAGTGCTCAATGAAGGGCACATTATAACAGGGGTTCCCAAACTTTTGAGCTCACGACCCCCAAAATAACCGTGCCAGTGACTCGTGACCCCCACTATCCTCGGAAGTGGTTAAAATACACAAATGTTGCGCGCAACGATGCACATGCGCCAATAGGCCTATCCAAACATGAGAATGACAACACGAAAGAACACAATGGTCTAACAACCATATAATTTTTTTTAATAGTAATTTACTCATTTGTTTAATTTCAACAAAATACCTTATCCAAACAAGAGCATGACAACAAAAAAGAACATAACGCTCTAACAACCATATAACTTTTTTCATCCAGCTCAGAAAACATATCAATCCTTCCTATTTCAACTCGCTCAGTCCAGCGCTCAAGTTTTCTCTTGAATGCGTGGATTTTATCATTTAGCGAAATTATGTGTGTGTTCTCACCTTGAAATGACATATTAAGTCCATTCAGTTTTTCAAATATGCAAGCCAAATGCGCTAGCCTTGTTAACCAGTCAGGATCAGTGAGGTGATCAGCGAGCTGGGACCCATGCTCCATCAGAAATAAGCGCACTTCGTCCCACAGCTCAAACAGGCGGCAGAGCACATTCCCTCGCGAAAGCCACCTGACTTCTGTATGGAAAAGCAAGCACTCATGCTCCGACCCCAGTTCGTTACAGAGAGTGGCAAACAGTCTGATATTGAGTGGATGCGCTTTTATATTGTTGACCATTTTTATCGAAGTCTCAAGAACACGTTTAAGTTCTGGGTCAAGTGTTTTGCTCGCAAGAGCTTCTCTGTGTATAACACAATGCGTGAATTTTACGTGAGGCGCCACTTGTAAGACTCTTGCTTTAAGACCTTTCTTTTTCCCCAGCATCGCTCCAGCACCGTCTGTACACACACCGACGCACTCGCTCCAAGACAGTCTGATGGCTTTTTAATTTGCATGTTTTTTTTAATGTAACTATTAACTACTAGTTTTTATCTTTTGTTAGTTATGGATAAAATGTTATTTCTAAAAAATTAAATTAATTTCTAAAATGTTTTAAAAAAGTATTTGATTTCTTGGAAATCATCTCGCGACCCCCACCCAATGTCTCACGACCCCCCAGAGGGTCGCGACCCCCACTTTGGGAACCACTGCATTATAAAACAAGAGCTAATTGACTGACCTTTTATTGGAAACAGTGGGCTCACAAAATTAAGGAATTCAGCTATTCGGAAGTAACTGTTGCGTCTTCTGTTTTCAGAAATTCCAATAAGATGTAAATCATCTCCTTCTTCTCCAATGAAATCTGCTTATAAGACAGTGGAGCAGTCAAAGGTAAGATAAATAAAGTATGCACGCCCCTTTGGTTCTTTCCTGTTAAGATGTATTGTAATCGGAATCTGTACGTCTTTTATTGTTTACGTGTTTAATTTTTATTTGTTTCATTGTTTACATTGCATGCCTTGTTGTCAGTTTGTGTTTCTGATAACTGCACCTGTAAGGGATTTCTTGAACTGGGCTACTGACAGTTCTGTTCAGTCCCGCAAGTAAGCTTTAAAAGCGGCCGTTCTGAAGAAGAATGAGGCAAGTCGATCGGCAGCAGTAGCAGTTTGGTGAGAGACGTTCCTGTCATTATCTGTCATCCTGGTAGCTTCATTCAGGTCTTATAAATCATCAGTATTTCAGAAAAGGAAAAGGAAGAAGAAAACGGACTAAGGAAGTTCAGGATATTTTTTAGGTGTATTTGTTACTTAGATGTCAGCCTCTCCTATTTTCTGCATTTAATTATTTCACTTGGGACAGTTCAAACTTTCATTGGGACTTGCTTTGCTATTCATATCACTGTTCCAATTGTCTAGGGTCTTAACTGTGTTGCAAATTATTTTATAGTTTAGGATTGTGTATGTTTGGAAGGGTGCAGTGCAGTGACAGGCATTGTAAATATTATTGTATGTTTGTTTTGTGCCTCATGCATGTATACACATTATGGCCAACCATCACACACCTATCCGCTTGTTGGACATCCCATTCCAAAACCATGGGCATTAATATGGAGTTGCCCCCCAAATCCCCATAAGCCATAAAGGCCTCCAGTTTACTTTAAACAAAATTTTGAAGTGTGTCTGTGGGAATTAGTGCCCATTCAAATAAATGAGTATTTGTAAAGCCAAGTACTGATTTTGGACAAAAATATCAGCTCAAAACTGGCATTCCAGTTTCTCCCAGAGGTGCTTAATAGTGTTGAGATCAGTGTTCTGTGCAGGCCACTCGAGTTCCTCCATGTGTTTACGCACTCCACTTAGTGGACAGGGACACAATCATGCTAGAACAGAAAATGGTTTTCCCCAAACTGCTGTCACAAAGTTGGAAGTGCACCACATTATTGTTCAAAATGTCGTTGTATGCTGTAGCAGTAACAGTACCCTTCACTGAAACCGTTAATAACTGCCTCAAACCATCACCCCTCCTCCACCAAATTTTACAGTAGACACTATGCAGTCCAGAAGGTAAGGTTTTCCTTGTGTCCGCCAAACCCAGATTAGTCCATCAGACTACCAGATAATGAAGAGTTGTTCATCATTCAAGAGCACATGTGCTCCAGAGTCCATTGGTGGCCTGCCTTACACCACTCTAGCCAAAGCTTGGCATTGTAAATAGCAATTTTAGGCTTGTGTGCTGCTGCTCTGCCATGGAAGCCCATTTCACAAAGCTCTGAATGCACAATTCTTTTTCTGATGTTGATTCCAGAGGCGGCCTGGAAGTCTCTTGTGAGTGACAGAACAGAGGATAGACAATTTTTTTGCGCAATGTGCTTCAGCACTTTGCGGCTCAGCTCTCTGAGCTGTTTTGCCGTTTTTGTTCCTAGACACTTCACAACAATAGCACTTAGATTTCACCAGGGCAGACCTAGCAGAACAGATGTTTCAAGTGCTGATTTGTGATTAAGGTGGCATTCCATGATAGTGCCATGCTTAAAGTCATTAGGGTTTTTAGTATAACCCATTCTACTGGGACTGCATGGCTATATGCTTGAATTTTATGCCCCTTTAAACAATATGTGTGGCTAGATCACTTGGACTCGATTATTTGGAGGGGTGTCCACATACTTTTGGCCATACAGTATCTATCTATCTATCTATCTATCTATCTATCTATCTATCTATCTATCTATCTATCTATCTATCTATCTATCTACCTACCTACCTACTAGGGGACTTTGTGTCTCTGCCACTCGCATATGTGGATTACACTTTCACCAAACAATTTTAATTCTTGCAGATACGCCTCTTCATTGGGAAGAAACACTACTTTTCCCTGATGGCAACACGAATTAGATGATCTACAAGTCACCGACTTAAAGTTTAAATCTGAATAATATATTCAATCTCTTTTTGCTGTTCCATTATTTTACCGAGTAATAATTTCCGTTTGTTTGCGCTAATGCGATCTTTACTATCATTTTTTTGAGACTTTTGAATTTTAGTACTTTCATAATCTCTAACCTGCTCTGCATGTGTATCGTGCCAACGTTTTAGAACCTCTTTACGATATTCTACTTTGTCATCTACTCTTTGTTTTTTATTTCCAGCCCCAGGCGTGGTTAAATCTCTTGGTACAAAGTCTCGTCTTGCAGGACTTGAAAGTATATATATAGTGTGTATATATATATATATAATGGGGTGCCAAACAGGAAAATACAATGATTTTCTGAATATATAAAGTCAGTGTTTGGAATATATAACGTCAAAGCCTCATTATATAAAGTCAGCGTTGGAATACATAAAGTCATTCCTGAATATATATAGTCAAAGCATGATTATGTAAGGGGCGGCACGGTGGTGCAGTGGGTAGCGCTGCTGCCTCACAGTTGGGAGACCTGGGTTCGCTTCCCGGGTCCTCCCTGCGTGGAGTTTGCATGTTCTCCCCGTGTTTGCGTGGGTTTCCTCCCACAGTCCAAAGACATGCTGGTTAGGTGGATTGGCGATTCTAAATTGGCCCTAGTGTGTGCTTGGTGTGGGTGTGTTTGTGTGTGTGGCCTGCGGTAGATTGGCACCTTGCCCGGGATTGGTTCCTGCCTTGTGCCCTGTGTTGGCTGGGATTGGCTCCAGCGGGTTTCAGCGGGCTGGAAAATGGATGGATGGATGATTATGTAAAGTCAGCGTCAGAATACTGTATAACAAAGTAATTGTCGGAATATATAAAGTCATTCCCAAATATATAAAGGAAAAACTTAAATATATAGAGTCAGTGTCAGAATATATAAAGTTATTCCTGATAATATACAACATCAAAGCCTGATTATATAAAGTAATTCCTGAATATATAAAGTCAGCGTCGGAATATAGAAAATCATTCTTGAATATATAAAGTTAGGACAATTCACAAATAAAATGATCTAGTTCCAATAAATATTCTGTAATTACTATGCTTGTCATTTTACTCATACTAATGAAAGGGAAACTTCGACAGAAGCCACTCAGAATCGATCGGGCTTGTGAGGTTCGTCCAAAAAGCGCCCATACAAAAAGAATAAATATAGTGTTCAAAATGCTGGGGACATATATCATTTTGATACATTAACTGAACAGTGTTTTATATATATATATATATATATATATATATATTTTTTTTTTTTTTTTGAATAAGTTTTTAACTTATTTCATTATGTTGTATTAGGAACTCATTGAGTTTGCTAAAAATGTGCCTGAGTTGTTTCAATCAATAACTTTATATATAATCTGACTTTAAATTTATATATTCAGGAATGAGTTTATATACTCCCACGCTGACTTAATATAATCAGGAATGACTTTATATATTCTGACACTGACTTTATATATTCAGAAAATCATTGTACTTGCCTGTTTGGCACCCCATAATATATATATATATATATATATATATAATGACTTTTTATACTCTATATATTTATACTCTCTCTCTCGCTCTAATATATATATATATTTATATATATATTAGTATATAGTGTGTGTGTATATAATCACATTAACTCCTTAGCCAGGGGCGGGCAAAGTCAGTCCTGAAGAGCCGCAGTGGCTGCAGGTTTTTGTTCCAACCTAATTGCTTAATTAGAAAACTATCCTTGCCAATAATTTAATTTCATGGCTTGCTCGTGCTTTAACTCTGTCCTGTCGGGTCATTCTCATATCCTAGATTTTTTTTTCTTTTTAAGGATATCATCCAAATGATCTGAAGTCAAAAACAAATGAGTAATTCTCAGTCCTTCACTTTTATCTCTGCACTTTCCTTCCAAGTATTTAATTAAACCCAATAGTGCACAATAAATACACACAGGTGTAAATGGAAACAAGTTAAATGGAGAAATGCTGGTTTCTTTTGTCATTTGCATCTTATTGCTAATAAGGAGCAATTAAAAACTAAGAATACAGCTGTTCAAGACTAAAATTAGCCATAAGGGTTCAAAATCTTAAAGAGAGAGACAACTAAAATGAAGCAGAAGTGTTACTTGAGTAACAAGTGCTTCTTAATTAAGCAATTGTGTTGGAGCAAAAACCTGCAGCCACTGCACTGCCCACCCCTGTCCTTAACTATGTGTGGACCAAAGTAGAGGGAGTGGGCAGTGGGACCCTAATGCAAAAAGTGCTTAACTTACAGAGTCAAGTACATAATGTGGGGTGGGATGTAGTAGTTTGTTACAATGTTTAATTTAAAATTACATTTTTTTTTGGGTACAGGTTCTGGATATGTCACAGTGGAGTTCAGCAGCATCTCGCTGGGAGCCTGGGATGTTTTCTAACCACAGAAACAAATGTCTAAATGCAGAATGCCATGGAACAAAATAGAATTTGTTGAGAAAAATGCAGCTTTTAAGAAAAGAGTGAGATTATTAATTTGCTTTAAAATTTTCCTTTGTGTAGGAGGTTCTAAAGTGTAAGGTTTAATTTTAGTTAACTTTTTTAACCTCCATAGTGTTGTTTTTTTTTTTCTCAAAAAAATGTAAAAAGTGTTGCATTTTTTTTGGCTTGAAAAATTATTTTTTACTAAATCTCATCTTTCTCCTGTAAAACATGCAAAACACTAATAGTATAATAATGATATAAATAATGATATGAAATGAATAATAATGATGATGCTAATACTGTATATACGGTCAAAATGTCTTTTGTGTGGTATATTTTTGAACGGGGGAAATGCTTAGGTGTACAGTCATTTATTTACCCAACACTGTTCAGGATGATGGTTTGTCTCAACAATTCTTTGATTCACATCATCAAGAAATAACTTCAAATAAGTAAGTGGAGCTTGGCTATCAACGTTCACTTTTATTCTGGCTGCCTCACAAAATCAAAATGACTTGGTGCCGGTTTATTTGAAGCAGGGTCAACAGAAACTCAAACGTGAGCGTCACTTTCATTATGAGGCTAACAGAACACGCGTCTCCACCGTTGGCTCGGGTAGCGCTTGGGCCCGACGCTTACGTAAGACACGCCTATCCTGTTTCCTGAGTAACACTTGGGACTAACACTGTTTGCACTTTTACAGCCTGAGTAATCCTCAGGTCTAACGCTTATGCGAGATGCACCTATACAGTTGCACGTATGACACTCGGGACTAACACTTTTAACACTGTTTTCAAAAGCCTGTGTGATGCTCAGGACTAATGCTAAGGAGGTTAAAGTGGTGAGACTTTATTCAGTCACTGGAAAAGTACTTTACAAAATAGAATTTTAGTGCCACTTAATGTATACATTTTAATCCTTAAAGAATTTTTGGTGGATTTTGTTAAGTTTATTAGAACCTGATCATTTTAAAAAAGCTCTAGCATAACCTAGAAGTAATGTTTGGTTTATTTTGTATATTTACTCTCTTTTCATTTATTCTTCAAACATGTTGCATGCAGTAGAAAAGTACAACGAATTGGATTGCCTTGGACTTTATGTTAAAGCCTGATTTTGTTTCTTGTTATTTTATTTGAATGCTCTTTGAAACATTGAAGACGTCCTCTTGTTTGGATTTCCCTTATGCTTGCAATTAACTGTTTAACATAATTTCTTTTTCATAGTGTGCATGACTAAAAGTTTGTAAGGCACTTGGAAATAAAAATGGGCCACAATCTTAAGTTGTTTACTACAATAATTGCTTTAGCAATGCTGAGAGTTTTCACAAAGGAGACAAATTCCACTAACCACTTTCACATAAAGCGCTGGGATGATGGAGAAATTATCTGGAGTTTATCTTTGCAAAAATATGCCAATGGAAGACCCGTCCAGTGGGATGCCAGTCCATTGTAAATTCAGAGAATACAGCTGACCCAACTGTGTGTTATTAGACTGTTAGATACTGGAACCCTGACTGGAAACTCCTTGCCCTCATGTCAACATCAGTTTTCTCAAGGTTGTCCATATCCTTAAAACGTACAAGTTAGGTTAAATGTCAACTTTAGGCTGGCACTTTATGTGTGAGTTTGCCCTCTGATAGACTGGTCAGCCACTTGCCTGGTGCCCAATCCTGCTCTCCATTAAAATCCTGTATTACAATATACAGGTTTGGGGGAAATAAAAAAAAAGTGTGAAAAACCTTGCATAGACACATTCCCAGGGACGGACTTCAAAGTTTCCATTCCATCCATTCAAACACTTTCTAGACCACCTTATCCAGAGCAGTGTTGTGGTAAAGCTGGAGCCTATCCCAGCATGCACTGGAAACAAAGGCAAGAATAACTCTTGGATGGGCCGTCAGCCCACTGTAAATGAAAAGACACAACTCACCTCAGCTGCATATCTTTGGATTGTTGGAGGAAGCAAGAGCATCCAGAGAGTCATGTGGACATGGGAAGAACAAAGTGCACACGGGGAGCACTCGGGACTTGAATCCTAATATCTTTGTTGTGAAGCAGCAGTGCTATCACTGTGCCACTGAAAGTTTCTTAGTTTTACAGCCCACTTAAAATGTGCATCTTAGGTATGTGAGAGGAAACCATAGTAGCCCGAGAAAAAACCTGTGTGATTCTGGGCAAAACAGCGAGACCCTCCCCAGACAGCGACACGTCTCTGAAGGTGCATGACTATTGTCAGTGTGTACCTTTAGTGCCTCAAGATCATTTTCCATCTCTTTGTGGTTACCAAAAGAAGAAAAAAGAATTGGGGAGAGGAATGAAACACTGTAGGCCAAGTTCCATAGTAGCACCCGATACACATACCAATGGGGGTAAAAAAAAATCAATAATCAATAAACCAAAGACTGAGCAAAATAATTTATTCCAACAATGAAGATAATAGATTCTCACTTATTTTAATCAAGTTTGTTTTTAAACGTGGAAACGAAAGATAGGGAACTTGATGATGCCTATTAAAAAATACACATAAATCAGTCAAAACTCATTTTGGATGGGAACCTCCTAATATTAAAGGAAGTGGTTGTATAAATGTATTGCTCCCATAGATCCCATAGCATCAAATGTAATGTTTATATACACAGTAGCAAACAGACTTCACTGTGATCACCGGGAGTACAAAAAATATATAGGGGAGGATGTGACATATACTATGTACTGCAGGTGCAGTTTTTAAAGTAAACATAAAATTGTCAATTTTCTGCAACTATCATATTTAATTTTTTTTTAATAAAGCTACACATTTTATTGCTCTGCACTAAAGCATAGGTGTTTAACTCTCAGCCAGTCCCTGCCAAATCAGTACATAGTGAACCCCAATAATGCACAAAAAGGCATTTCCTGAATATCAGGGTATCAGTCCAATATTTTGAGCAATTTGATAACTATACCAATAAAAAGTACTGTATATTCTAAAAAAAAATAATTTGTACAATAAAAATATTGATCCAAGTTTCAAGTTCATAAAAATATTGTGAAATGTTATGCTTCTATAAAAAGCAACATTAGTACAACAGATAAAGCTACAACAGCCCTGAGGTTTCCTGAATACAAGTAATTTATATAATCCACAGCTTCTTTAAAAAGCAAGAAATTTCAAAGATAGAAAATACTTTCTAATAAAAATTTAAAAAACTAGATCTGGGGATTAAAACATACAGTACTGCTATGTCTATAGCAGAATGACCTGTCACTTTGAGGGTGAACACAAAATGTTCTTTATAAGTGAACAGTGCAGTAATTTTCCATCAAATGAGGCAATTCTTAAAATGGATACTTGGACTTTTTTCACCCAGGTTTCTTCCTCAGTCTTCTTTTAGATATTATAGACTGCAACCAGTAGTGCAAATAAACAAGCAGCATTTCCAATTACATACACAGCTAAAACCACCTTTTTAAAACAATGTCCCTGAAAGAAAAAAAAAAAGAAATAGATGTTACTTGGTAATCAAGTCCTTTCATATTAACCTAGGTGGCTATAAGCTTTTTTTTTTAACAGTATTGTCCATATCAGAGACAATAGGTAGAGGGCAAGAAGATTTTCATATTTGGATTTATGGAATGGTTACTAGAAACTGAAGCATCACCCACTTTTCAGACTTGCATTTTTCTAGTACACAATTGCAGACTGCTGGACATAAATGGAAAAGGCATGTCAGTACGTGAGACACACTAGCTCACTATAGGGCACACTGACGCACCCCCACACATCCATAGTTACTTGTATCTGTCTAATTTATAGCCAACATCAAGCTAATCTCTAAATTTTTGTGGTAAGGGAGAAACACAAGTACTTGTAAAAACATCTACAGTATATGGACATGGGTAGAAAATGCAGAAATACTGTCTTGAGTTAAGAGATTATTTCAGGTCCTAGAGTTGTGTAGCCTTCTTGGGACTTTAGGTGCCCAGCATCTTATGATGTAAACTGCACCTTCTTTCACCATTCAAGCTTGTATATTTATTGGTCTCAGCATAGATGTAACTGGGCAATTTTATTCCAAGACAAAAGGATAAATGTAACTGCTTTATATTTCTTTTCAGATTTTAAAATTCAAAGGGACCTGAATGAATATCTTTCATGTTACATCAAGACAGTTCTTCTTCCGGCCGCTCCCATTTAGGGGTCGCCACAGCGGATCATCTGTCTCCATCTATCCCTGTCTTTTACATCATTTTCTGCCACACAAACTGCCTGCATGTCCTCCCTCACCTCATCCATAAACTGAGGACATTTCCTTTTCCTGTTTTCACCAATGTGTATATGCTCAGTGTAGACAAACGACTACTTCATATGCATTTTCAACTATTTTAGTGTGTGTGTGTGTGCGTGTGTGTATATATAGATACTTTCGTAAATGAAGTGAAAATGCTAGCTTGGATGGAGATTAGTAGTGTTAACACTTGAACCAAATGTTTATCATTTAAAATAATCTGTAACTTGTGAAACCATCAGCCTAAACAATTATAAAATGGGAAATTTCAACAGAGGATAAAAAGTGTTATTGCACATTGGCACTCACTTCACCACCACTCTATTTTAGATGTAACTGTGTAATATGTTAGTGTATTTTGAAGATGTTTCTTACCTGGGTTTCATCATGAGATGACTGTATGATTTTCACATTGTCTTCTGAAATGCTCTTAGCTGAAATAGTGAAAAACAAAGTTTTATGCTAAATATATTTTGCCTGGATCCTCATTTTAATTTTTATGAGCAATAATAAGTGAATGAAATCTTAAGGAGGTATTGTATGTGTTCATAAAAGTAAAAAAAAAACCAAAAAAAAAAACCAATACAACACTTCTTTACATTTTTTGTTAATTATAATAATTTGGAAAGACGGCCACTAAAATGACAGTACAAACTGTAAGAAATGGAGTTTTTATTAAAATAATGCAAGGAATTGGGGGGAAAAAAAAACAAACAAAAAAAAAAACCCAATCCAGGAGATGGATAATATAGAACCCTCCCACCCTACAGTAGGTAGTTGCACAGTAAAGAAATAAATAAAATGTTATAAATAACATTAATAATATAAATAAATAAACATACCATTCCTAAGAATTAAAAAATTATGCAGCTCCAGGACAACTTCAGTTAAAATGTGCCAAACTACAAATCCAGCAAGGGCAATTGTGTCCCAAGGATCTGGTAAATCAAGGGCCTGCAGATCTGTCCCTAAAAACATTGCAGCAACTGCAAACAAAAATAAATATTGTTTATATATAATGTACATATGTATTTAATATAGAGCACACATATAAAATCTACAAGGGATAGCACCCAAAGTGGAAGTGAGGCCATGAAGTACAGCGCTGGTCTTTATTGTTTGAATGTACCACAATTGTTTTGTGTAAGCTTCGAAAAAAAAAAAAAACGTAACTGTGTCTTCGTATAATTGATGGTGACATCTTTCTCATGAGGGCTACTACCATGATGTAGTGCAAACAAACGGTGTGAACTGGCTTGCATTTACTATAGGCAGACCAGAAGTGGTTATGTACAGCTCTGTGCTTATTCAGATGTCTTGTATTTCTGATATATATCATATACAGTCATATGAAAAGTTTGGGAACCCCTCTTAATTCTTTAGATTTTTGTTTCTCATTGGCTAAGCTTTCAAAGTAGCAACTTCCTTTTAATATATGACTTGCCTTATGGAAACAGTAGTATTTCAGCAGTGGCATTAAGTTTATTGGATTAACAGAAAATATGCAATATGCATCATAACAAAATTAAACAGGTGTGTAAATTTGGGCACCCCAACAGAGATATTACATCAATACTTATATTTGCAAAAGGAGGCTCAAGTAACAACCTCTAGACTCCTCCTATAGCCTTTGATGAGTGTCTGGATTCTGGATGAATTTATTTTTGACCATTCTTCCATACAAAATCTCTCCAGTTCAGTTAAGTTTGATGGCTGCCGAGCATGGACAGCCTGCTGCAAATCATCTCTTAGATTTTCGATGATATTCAAGTCAGGGGACTGTGACGGCCATTCCAGAACATTGTACTTCTCCCTCTGCATGAATGCCTTTGTAGATTTTCGAACTGTGTTTTGGGTCATTGTCTTGTTAGAATATCCAACCCCTGCGTAATTTCAACAATGTGACTGATGCTTGAACATTATCCTGAAGAATTTGTTGATATTGGGTTGAATTCATCCGACCCTCGACTTTAACAAGGGCCCCAGTCCCTGAACTAGCCACACAGCCACTCCGCATGATGAGCCTCCACCAAATTTGACAGTAGGTAGCAAGGGTTTTTCTTGGAATGCGGTATTGTTCTTCTGCCATGCAAAGTGCTTTTTGTTATGACCAAATAACTCTGTCTCATCAGTCCAAAGCACTTTGTTCCAAAATGAATCTGGCTTGTCTAAATGAGCATTTGCACACAACAAGCGACTCTGTTTGTGGCGTGAGTACAGAAAGGGCTTCTTTCTCATCACCCTGCCATACAGATGTTCTTTGTGCAAATTGCGCTGAATTGTAGAACGATGTACAGATACACCATCTGCAGCAAGATGTTCTTGCAGGTCTTTGGAGGTGATCTGTGGGTTGTCTGTAACCATTCTCACAATTCTGCGCATATGCCGCTCCTGTATTTTTCTTGGCCTGCCAGACCTGGCTTTAACAGCAACTGTCCCTGTGGCCTTCCATTTCCTGATTACATTCCTTACAGTTGAAACTGACAGTTTAAACCTCTGAGATAGCTTTTTGTAGCCTTCCCCTAAACCATGATACTGAACAATCTTTGTTTTCAGATCTTTTGAGAGTTGCTTTGAGGATCCCATGCTGTCACTCTTCAGAGGAGAGTCAAAGGGAAGCACAACTTGCAACTGACCACCTTAATACCTTTTCTCATGATTGGTCACACCTGTCTCTGAAGTTGAAGGCTTAACAAGCTAATCCAACCAATTTGGTGTTGCAAGTAATCAGTATTGAGCAGTGACATGCATTCAAATCAGCAAAATTACAAGGGGACCCAAATTTTTGCACAGCCAGTTTTTCACATTTGATTTAATTTCACACAACTAAATACTGCTTCACTAAAAATCTTTGTTTGGAAAACAGCCCAGTACTCAGACGTTCCTAGGAAATGAAAGACATACCACTGTTATCTTTATTTGTTGAAAGTAGAGTAAATTATTATGCAGGCTGAGAGGGGTTCCCAAACTTTTTCATATGACTGTAATATCAGTAAGAAATGGCACAAGGACCCAGCAGTCCTTAGCAGATGACAGAGCTAAAGTGGTTAAAATGGGTTAGGACTTACCAGCTATTATTCTAGCAGCAGTGCCTGTGCCCCAGTGAGCCCAGTTAAATATAAATCTCCTGAAAAGGAATAAATAATACGTTTAATGTGAAATGTTCATTTTTATATCAGAATTAACTTTTTAGATTTAGATTTATTTAGATTTTTTAGGGATAATAATGGTTGTATTATTTCTAATTAAACTCATAAGGGAACACAGAAACACAACCATTGCAATTACTGATACTTGGTACAGATCAGTATAGATCAAACAAGTTGATTAACCTTAAAGCATTATTAAGCATAAAACTGAGTGAGCATTTAATTTCACCCATTCATGAATAATGAAATACCAAAACTATTGTCAAAATCAGCAGCTTTCCATCCACCCCCTTTGCTAATTATTCCATTCAAGAACATACAGGTAGAAGGGATTCAACTTAGGCACTCACATTCACTTGCAGCCACATCCATTGCATTGAAATTAAAGTTGGCATTCAACTTAGATACTTGTCTTTAGACTGTGACAGTAAACCTGTGTAACCTCCACATGAAATGCACCCTGATCACAAATAGAACCAGGGTATAAGGGCTGGGAGGCGACAAAGCAATTGACCAATTAATAAAGTTGAAACATAAAATATCAAATAACACATTTATCTCCAGCTTCCTCTTGGTGTAATTATTTGTTAATATTTTTCCAGTTTTATTTGGGGTGGATGTGTTTGACCAACCTTCGCCAAACAGCTCATTTTCTGTCCTATCCAGCCAGATCCTTTTTCTTCATGTTTTCCTTCACTCTATCCTTTCACTTCAGTTTTGACCCCCCCCCCCCCCCCCCCAGTTTCTCTTTCCCAGTACTTCCATTACCATCACTCTTTTGCCCACATATTCATTACTGTACCACTCATGACTTGTCTATACAGTACAACTTCAACCTACTTTCCTGTACTTTCTTACACATCTATCCTTTTGTTGTACCTTTTATTTTTATTTTCTCATTTCTTATTCTGTCCTTCAATGTAACTCCATCCATCCATCCATTTCAACATTTTCATTTCTGCCACATTCAAGTTCTTCTCCAGCACTCCCTGAGAGACCTTCTAGTAGCAATCCAAACTTTTGTTAGATGAGGTGTTGGTGAGGCCAGCAGTGGACTCTTACCCTGTGGTCTGTTTGTGTATACCAATACCCAGTATAGTGTTGGTTAAACTGCGCTGAAAAAAAATTGCCGTCCTTTGGATGAGATGCAAAACTCTCTATGGTCATAAAAGATCCCAGGCCATCTTTTCTAAAGAGTAGGGTGTTTCACAATGTCCTGACTAAATTGCATGTCATGGTCTATGCATTATGGCCCTGTAATCATCCCCTTGTCTCTAATTGGCTCGCTCTCCGACACCTTCACCACCTAACATCTAATGTGTGAGGAGTGTACTTGCACAAAATGGCTGCTGCCACATCATCTAGGTGAATGCTGCACATTGCTGGTGGCTCCCCCCTCTCTAAGTAAAGTGCTTTGAGTGTCTTAAAAAGTACAACATAAATGCAATGTCTTCTTACATCTAAATGTAAGCAACATATAATTGTATTGTTATATGTAAAACTTGTTAAAAAAAAAAACTAACAAATGTCAACCCAAACCTAATTAATCTGGAATGCCACACTAGATTGTAAAATAACTATTTATAAAATTTAGTAGGCATGATGGTGATACTGTTATTGCTGCTGCCTCTTGGCTTGAGATTACTGGACCCAGTCACTTTATTACTAGAGTATGTGCATTCTTCTCCCTACATTTGAGATTCCCCTGATTTCCTTCCATATATTAAAGACATGCAATTCAGGGTGGCCGATGACTCCAAACTTTCCCAAGATGAGCGAATGTGAGTACAACATGCAATGGACTGGCTCTCCAGGCAGGGAAGGTTCCTACTTTGCACCTAGTGTGGGTACACATTACATTCCTGTCCTGGCTATTCTAAGCTAGAAGGAGAGGGAGAATACAAATTCATATCTCAAATACATAGAAAAAGAAAACAGGAGCTGCATTACATTCTGTTTTTCCAGGTTTTGTTATAACTGACAAGTGAGAATATAGAAGATAATGACACAGAGAACAAAGACAGTGTTAATGGGTAAAGGTGGCATGGTGACCATTGTCTTCACTTCACTAAGCTTGGGTATTAAGATAGCTTGCAAGATAGGGTCTCTTCTATGTGGAGTTGGCATATTTCACCTTTTTGCATTTTGGTTTCTCTCACAGTCTAAAAACAGTGGTTTAGTTTAGGAGGTGGATTTAAATTGGCCTTGGATGACTTAGTGAAGGTGTCTTGCAATGGACTGGCATACCATACAGGATTGGCTCGCTACGGTGTAACCTTTTACTTCCTACAACAATAGAAGTAGTTACTTACAGGAGGGGATACATGGATGTCTGAAAATGCAAAAATAAAAAAATAAAACATTTTTTGTTCTCACCTTTGAGTATTGGGAGGTGGTCTAAGGATGGCCATAATAATTTGGAGAACAGCAAGACTCATTACAGTGCAACCAAGGTAAGGATGAACCCCCGCACGCTAAACATAATACAAATAGGTGAAAAAATGACAGGTCAAAGACTGCCTCTCAATTGCATCAATTTACAGAGAATAATTTTCCATTTATTGCACAGTAAATTACAATTGCAAAAATCTAACTCATATGTGATGTGTTCAACAGAGTATTTTTGAAACTGAGAGGCTCAAATCCATCATTACAAAATGAAGTCTTGTTAATATGGTGCCACTTATAGTAACCTCTGTCACTTTAACACTTTGAATTAGATAAAGAGCAGAACTATGCAGCACCACCTAGAGTGGGCCATGATAACACCAGACTTTCATTTTAACTGGCTTCTTCATGACAGTCTAATTCCATGTTTGTTTCTTATACAAGAACAAAAGAAGTCTGACAAATGACAGTCAGTCCATGAAGCACATTTAGGTTAGATAACGACGAAGTTGTCCCAATATCTCATTGGGATACTTATAAAACGTTGTCATTGCTTCCACATCAACCACATGACTGTGTAGGTTGTTCCAGATTCCCATATCTCTTTGTGTGAAGAAGAGCTTCCTAGCTTCACTCTTAAATGTGCTTCCCGTTAATATGCACTGCAGTCCTTGAGTATGTGATTTGCTGTTTAGTGAAAAGAATTTGTAGAAGTTTAAAGACTTGGAGCAAGACTATGCACAACCTTCTATATTCAAGGTAATACAAAAGTTTCAGTGCATGAGCCTGTCAGAGTAGGACCTGCTGTTTTGTTCTGTGACACATTGGCTGCTTTTATCTGCAGAGTTTCTATCACTGTTTAGTCTTTCAGGCAGTGTGGAGACCAGAACTGCACATAATACTATAGAAATGGCCCCACTAATGCATTATACAGTTTAAGTGCAACATCCTTTGATTTATATTCAACTGTTTTTTTTGGTTTTTTTTTACAATATAACCTATCCTTTTTATTTGCCTTTTAATTACTTCTGCACATTGCCTAGAAAATTAGAGTATTTAATGAACATATACCCCTAAATCCTTTTCAGAGGTTGGTTCCTGCCAGATTTTGTGCTGTATTTAAAATTGGAATTCTTTTCAATATATGTAGAACTTTACAATGCCCTGCATTAAGCTCAGTTTTTGACGTTTGTCCAGATCTTTTCAAATTATTTGTGCTGCTGGCTGAGTATTTGTTATCCCACTGACTTTTGTATATCATTTGTGTACTTCACTATATTTAAACCTGTGTAATGAATACTAAAATCAGAAGAGCAACAGCCCAAGTAAAGACCCCAGTGGGACTCCAATACATACTCTCCCTCTTATCCTCTTATTTGTGCTCTTTGCCTCCTGCCAATTAACTAATTTGAAATCCAGTTTTATAAATTACCTATGATGCCAGTAGGTGCAAGTTTAAGAATTAATATTTGGTGTGGGATCCTTGGCCTCTGCTTTAGCTAATTATACAGATTTAATTGCCAACATCTTATTTACTAATACAGGTGCTGGTCATAAAATTAGAATATCATGACAAAGTTGATTTATTTCAGTAATTTCATTCAAAAAGTGAAACTTGTATATTAGATTCATTCATTACACACAGACTGATGTATTTCAAATGTTTATTTCTTTTAATTTTGAGGATTATAACTGACAACTAATGAAAGTCCCAAATTCAGTATCTCGGAAAATTAGAATATTGTGAAAAGTCAATATTGAAGACACCTGGTGCCACACTCTAATCAGCTAATTAACTCAAAACACCTGCAAAAGCCTTTAAATGGTCTCTCAGTCTAGTTCTGTAGGCTACACAATCATGGGGAAGACTGCTGACTTGACAGTTGTCCAAAAGACGACCATTGACACCTTGCACAAGGACGGCAAGACACAAAAGGTCATTGCTAAAGAGGCTGGCTGTTCACAGAGCTCTGTGTCCAAGCACATTAATAGAGAGGCGAAGGGAAGGACAAGATGTGTTAGAAAAAAAGTGTACAAGCAATAGGGATAACCGCACCCTGGAGAGGATTGTGAAACAAAACCCATTCAAAAATGTGGGGGAGATTCACAAAGAGTGGACTGCAGCTGGAGTCAGTGCTTCAAGAACCACCACGCACAGACGTATGCAAGATATGGGTTTCAGCTGTCGCATTCCTTGTGTCAAGCCACTCTTGAAAAAGAGACAGCGTCAGAAGAGTCTCGCCTGGACTGCTGCTGAGTGGTCCAAAGTTATGTTCTCTGATGAAAGTAAATTTTGCATTTCCTTTGGAAATCAAGGTCCCAGAGTCTGGAGGAAGAGAGGAGAGGCACAGAATCCACGTTGCTTGAGGTCCAGTGTAAAGTTTCCACAGTCAGTGATGGTTTGGGGTGCCATGTCATCTGCTGGTGTTGGTCCATTGTGTTTTCTGAGGTCCAAGGTCAACGCAGCCGTCTACCAGGAAGTTTTAGAGCACTTCATGCTTCCTGCTGCTGACGAACTTTATGGAGATGCAGATTTTATTTTCCAACAGGACCTGGCACCTGCACACAGTGCCAAAGCTACCAGTACCTAGTTTAAGGACCATGGTATCCCTGTTCTTGATTGGCCAGCAAACTCGCCTGACCTTAACCCCACAGAAAATCTATGGGGTATTGTGAAGAGGAAGATGCAATACACCAGACCCAACAATTCAGAAGAGCTGAAGGCCACTATCAGAGCAACATGGGCTCTCATAACACCTGAGCAGTGCCACAGACTGATCGACTCCATGCCACACCGCATTTCTGCAGTAATCCAGACCAAAGGAGCCCCAACTAAATATTGAGTGCTGTACATGCTCATACTTTTCATGTTCATACCTTTCAGAAGGCCAACATTTCTAAAAATCCTTTTTTGCATTGGTCTTAATTGATATTCTAATTTTCTAAGATACTGAATTTGGGACTTTCATTAGTTGTCAGTTATAATCATCAACATTAAAAGAAATAAACATTTGAAATACATCAGTCTGTGTGTAATGAATGAATCTAATATACAAGTTTCACTTTTTGAATGGAATTACTGAAGTAAATCAACTTTGTCATGATATTCTAATTTTATGACCAGCACCAGTATGTGCAGCTTTGTCACTTATAGTTATACATTTACCAACCACCCAGCTTATTCAATAATGGCTTACATTTTATTCCTTTTTACAAAATTAATCCAGCTAATTTGCGATGAGCAAATACAGGTGTAACATATCTGGCAGGTGCACAAGCTCTGCAGAATTAACCCTTTCTTTAAGACATAAAAACAGAAAACAAGGACACAGACTTTAAAATAAACTCAAGTGAACAAAGCAATTTGGATTTCACCGATGATGCTTACATTTTGACTCTCTTTGTGAAACAGATCGTAAATATGCAGTACAGTTGTGATACCCTGACCCATAAATGTGCCATAGCTCTGCCTTTAGATGGCTGAGATGGAGAAAACAACAAACATGTGCAAAAGCCAAAACAATTCCTTTGGATGTCCCGAGTTTGAGATCAGAAACTGGGAAATAAACTTCAATGATTTCAATGTGTAACACACATTTCTAGACACTGGCTTAACAATTGTAGTAACTATAGCATCTTTCAGCTACGTATGTTGAGCAGCCTTAATATGGTCTGCAATGCCGCACATAAAGGTACTGCCAAGAAACAGCACAGACAATTATCAGAAGTCAGAGTCAGAATAATGTATACTGAAGATATTTTATTTTTTGATAAAAACTACTACACACATTATTGATTTGAAAGGTGTACTGTCCTTTGTACTTTAAATTGGATAAATTTTCCACCTCAACATACATTTATTTCAGTTCTATTCTGCTGTACATAGTCATATCATTGTCAGAAGATATAACAGACACTACCGAACTGCAGTGTTCAAAATTATGAAAGGAATTAGCGTAGTGGATCAAGGCCGTGAAAATGAGTTCAACAAGAACACAGGGGTACTGTTGAAAACTTGTTTAAGGGTAAATTTCACACAAAGGAAGTTTGGAAGTTAGGAAGTTTTTTTTCACACAGAGAACCAAAGAAACGTGGAACAAGTAGTGTGATACATCGTAGGACTTTAGCAGCCTTCAAAGCTAGATTTGACTCAGTTTTGCAGGAATTAGGTGGACAGGATTGTTGGGCTGAATGGCCTATTCACATTTTTTTCTAATGTTCTATTAAATAATGTCATAGCTGCTAAAGTCTCAGAAGTGGAGTATCATCAATTTAAAAAAAGGCAAATCACATTAAAAACAATGTTGAATTAACTACAAAAAAAAAATGCAATATTATATTAAAAACGTCCCCACTAAAGTAGAATAACAAAACCATTGACATTTGCTTACTTTGCTCCAACCGCCTCTGTACAAAAAGGGAAGTACAAATGCAACAGCAGTGAGAAGTACTGTGGAAAGCATTAATATGCGATGAACCTGTCAGAGATACAGAAAATATCAGGCAAGGTAGAAACTGTCTTTTCAAAAGTCCCAATTTAAAGCAATTTAGCATGGCACAGATTAATCACGGAAGAACCAGAGAAATGACAGAAATTGCTACGGGTAAAAATAATAATAATAATAAATTTAGAACCAGAAAATAACCTTTTAATTAATCACATATTGACAAATGGTCAAATGAAGAATGACTGATGATGAATGATTGGTGGCTTGACATGTTCGATATATCACAACAATTGGTTAGTTCCATAGGAGCTACCAATCTGCTTATTCCTCCTGGTCCTGAACATGGAGTATTTTTAGAAAAACTCAACTGTAATGCTGTTTATTTAAAAGGCGTAGAAAGCAACATTAAAACTGAATATATCAAATGAGAAATTATTATACACTGCAAGGTTCCAGAACATTTTATTTTAAACTAAAGCCGAGTACTAAATGCTAGATAAAACAGCAGCAATTCATCTTCTGAACCTGCTATTTCCAGTAAAATTGCCTTATAATAATAGTTGAATCTCTCACCTGAAACCAGACCTTCTCTCCAAGTATTCTACTCTCAGGCCAAACTGGTTTGAAGAAACGTGCAATGATAACCCCGATACTGACTGTTGTTATCCAGGCAATTAGCATGAAAGCACCTTGAGGTTAAAGAAATCAAGTAAACAGTGTCTTAGTGATAGATTAACAGGTATGATTTGAAAATAATCTTATTTTCTGAGAATAAAAGAGACAACACTAGTAAAATAATAATAATAATTCATTACATTTATATAATGTTCAGTCTTGTAACATGTTGTAAAGGAGCTGATGAGTTTCAACAAAAGTATGTATTATACCCAATAAAAATAAATATTAAAACCACCATTTTAAACTAACATTTAAATCAAATATTATATCTCACTCCTTTTAAATAAACATTTAAACTCTCACATTTCATTCCAATCCAACATTTTTCAATTAATTTTAATATATGCACCAGGAGTTCCAAAATCAGTACTGGAATATTGCATAGACAGTGGGTTTCCATTACAACCAATCCCACCGAAGGTAACTGCAAGGTTGCACCCTGTTTAACTACTTTTTGGATATCTGCACTCAATCTGCGAATACAGATTTATTTAATTCATTATGCAATTTTCCAAACACTCTTCTTCCAGCACAGGGGTCATGTAGGACCATAAAGTACCCAACAGCATTGGTAGCAAAGTGGAACCATCAGCAAACACGTTAACTTAAAATGTTGCATTATTATCACTTAAACCTAATTGTTATCTCAATGTTTAATGATGACCAATTGTTTTAAATATCTTAACAGAGAAATAACTTAACATATGGATGAAGGAGTAAAAGTAGGTGGTGAAATTGTGAAGGCACCGAGTTTTACATGCTAAAAGGGCTCGTCGAACAGATGAAATGCATGGTAGTGTAGGAAGACTGTGGGATGATAATAAATACCAAGAAAGCAAAATCAGTGAACATATTTAAGGAAGTGAGGTACAATGAACAGTTGTGACAAAAAAATCTGTCTAAACTGGTAACATCTTAATGGAAGATGTGTAATGCAACTGAAAATTTCAAGGAAAAATGTAGTGGGAAAACAAAATTGTATGAGTATGTTCTGAGAAGTTAAATGGTAAAATAAATTACCAAAAAAAAAACAGGGGGAAGAAGAAAATAACGAAAACCAGAAGTGATGATGCCTGAAGGTCTGGAGACCTCCAGGGAGAGATTTGCAGCAGATTATGATGAAAAAAAGTAAGTACGTAGCCATGAAAAAGCAAAAATTTGAGTGACCTTATCATTTACTATATAAATCCACTTTTTTTTCCCCTTTACAGTGTTTTTTAAGAAGGTGCAGTTAATATGAGAGTTATGAGAAAACACAGTTTGACACTCTAGCATCCGAACTGTCCTTCCTACTAGGCCAATTAAGTATGGACAATTAACCTAACACACATATATTGGAAATGTGGGGGAAAATGGAGTACATGGAGGTGCAAGGAGAGCACGCAAGCACCATATAGACTGTGACTGGGCTGGAAACTGAATCCAGGACTTTGGAGGGTTGAGGTAATGACCTCCTGCCCAGCACCCAACCCATTTCTGTACAATGCATGCCCTCCTTTTATAAATAATCACAGCAGAAAGACATTACTTAGAGAGCAGAATGAATGGCAGAAATTATAAATTATCAGAGAAGAAAGACGGCACATACAAGAACTTATTCAGTCCATCGGGTTTTAAGAATCAAGTTTAATGAACCAAAAAACCTCAACTTGTTGCCTAATAGAATTTCAGGGAGACTGGAAAGTCCACTATGCAAGGGCTGCAAAACTAAGAAAGCAAATTGGGAGTGTAAAGAAACATCCAGTACAAGATTGGTTGCAGTGAAAAACCTGTCAACATTCCAGCTCTCCAGAACAGACATTGGGAGCTCCCAGTATTCAATCAGTTAGTCATTATTTTATTTAGCTCATTCTCGAAAATTCACAAGATACTATACAAAAAAAGATAATTGGATACAATGCAATACAAGTATAGTACAGTAATATGCACTTAATTCACCATGAAGTTTAATGAGGAGTGGAGAGCGAGAGCCACTTAGCTTCTCTGGAGGGCCAATGATGAACTTCTTCTCAGATGAAATCAGTGGTTGACGTTGGTGCCTGTGAACCGAACCTAAAAAAATTATCAGAAAAGTATTTGGTAAGCTCATGTCCAGTGATCCTATATATTCATACCTCATTTTGGTCATAATTTTTTCTCTTCAGATTTTAACTTTGACCGAGATAATATATATATATTTAATCGTCAGGATTAACTCTTACCATAACATTATTAAAGATTCATGAAGTTAACTCAAATTATCCTAACAGTCTAAGTGCTTGAAACCTTAGTTTCTATTAAAACCCACTCAACAACAGGGGATGGGTCCGCAGTACTACCTTTTCATTTAAAAATGTCAATTTTAAACAAAATGATCTCTGTCAACACTAGCATTTTAATATTGTTTATGAAAGCTTCTCCATCCACACTTAAACAACCGAAAACACATATGATGTAGATGTTCGCCTACACTGGGCATGCACACATGGACAGAAAATTCCTTGAAGGTACAATAATGTCACGGGCCAGGGGATTTATTAAAAATGATAGCGCTCAGTAAATTATTCACCTTTTTTGCATATATACAGTGTTTAAAATGTACAAAACACAATTAAGATGCATAAACGTAAGAAACACAACACAGTGGTGTGAAAAACTATTTGCCCCCTTCCTGATTTCTTATTCTTTTGCATGTTTGTCACACAAAATGTTTCTGATCATCAAACACATTTAACCATTAGTCAAATATAACACAAGTAAACACAAAATGCAGTTTGTAAATGGTGGTTTTTATTATTTAGGGAGAAAAAAAAATCCAAACCTACATGGCCCTGTGTGAAAAAGTAATTGCCCCTGAACCTAATAACTGGTTGGGCCACCCTTAGCAGCAATAACTGCAATCAAGAGTTTGCGATAACTTGCAATGAGTCTTTTACAGCGCTCTGGAGGAATTTTGGCCCACTCATCTTTGCAAAATTGTTGTAATTCAGCTTTATTTGAGGGTTTTCTAGCATGAACTGCCTTTTTAAGGTCATGCCATAGCATCTCAATTGGATTCAGGTCAGGACTTTGACTAGGCCACTCCAAAGTCTTCATTTTGTTTTTCTTCAGCCATTCAGAGGTGGATTTGCTGGTGTGTTTTGGGTCATTGTCCTGTTGCAGCACCCAAGATCGCTTCAGCTTGAGTTGACGAACAGATGGCCGGACATTCTCCTTCAGGATTTTTTGGTAGACAGTAGAATTCATGGTTCCATCTATCACAGCAAGCCTTCCAGGTCCTGAAGCAGCAAAACAACCCCAGACCATCACACTACCACCACCATATTTTACTGTTGGTATGATGTTCTTTTTCTGAAATGCTGTGTTCCTTTTACGCCAGATGTAACGGGACATTTGCCTTCCAAAAAGTTCAACTTTTGTCTCATCAGTCCACAAGGTATTTTCCCAAAAGTCTTGGCAATCATTGATGTTTCTTAGCAAAATTGAGACGAGCCCTAATGTTCTTTTTGCTTAACAGTGGTTTGCGTCTTGGAAATCTGCCATGCAGGCCATTTTTGCCCAGTCTCTTTCTTATGGTGGAGTCGTGAACACTGACCTTAATTGAGGCAAGTGAGGCCTGCAGTTCTTTAGACGTTGTCCTGGGGTCTTTTGTGACCTCTCGGATGAGTCGTCTCTGCGCTCTTGGGGTAATTTTGGTCGGCCGGCCACTCCTGGGAAGGTTCACCACTGTTCCATGTTTTTGCCATTTGTGGATAATGGCTCTCACTGTGGTTCGCTGGAGTCCCAAAGCTTTAGAAATGGCTTTATAACCTTTACCAGACTGATAGATCTCAATTACTTCTGTTCTCATTTGTTCCTGAATTTCTTTGGATCTTGGCATGATGTCTAGCTTTTGAGGTGCTTTTGGTCTACTTCTCTGTGTCAGGCAGCTCCTATTTAAGTGATTTCTTGATTGAAACAGGTGTGGCAGTAATCAGGCCTGGGGGTGGCTACGGAAATTGAACTCAGGTGTGATACACCACAGTTAGGTTATTTTTTAACAAGGGGGCAATTACTTTTTCACACAGGGCCATGTAGGTTTGGATTTTTTTTCTCCCTAAATAATAAAAACCACCATTTAAAAACTGCATTTTGTGTTTACTTGTGTTATATTTGACTAATGGTTAAATGTGTTTGATGATCAGAAACATGTTTGTGTGACAAACATGCAAAAGAATAAGAAATCAGGAAGGGGGCAAATAGTTTTTCACACCACTGTAAGTACCATGAAAAGCAACTCTTCTCTGTCCGCTATATGGGAATGTTTTTTTTTTTTTTTTCCCTTATGAAAGGTGATCAGTCAGTGAATAAGACATTGTAATGAGCAGGATAAAATCAGTGAAGGGCTAGGCAATAGGTAAGAACAAATCAGAGTATGATTAGAATCTGGGTTTTTAAAAGTCTACGTTTTTACCCTTCCACATTTCAATGCTGAGATGGCATTTTCAGACATATACATATCTGGAAAGGGGTTTTTTAAAGTCTTTGATTTTGGGGGTTAAAAATGATGGGGTAGTGTGGATGAAAGAAGAAAAAGGGGACTGATCTCTGTCATGTTTAAACAAAATTTAATGCAAAAGGAGAGATATCAGAATTTAATTATGTGTATTAGTAGAGTACACAAAATGCAGGTTTTTTAAATACACTGTAGTAGATTATAGTATAATATAGTTAAAAATGGAGCTCTGGTAGTTATCATGTACTTAAAAGAATGCTTTTAGTGTCTGAAATAGCCTTCAGAACTATTAGAGTCCCACTCAAGTGATGCAAAAACTGTACTGACTGATGGTCTATTTTAGTTGTTGGTTGTGGAGGGTCTATGAATAATTATACTTTACTCTTTTTTTTATAACATACATTTTTTTAATAATTGAAAATCTATGTTGAAGTACCCCTATGTGCATAAGCAGATAAAGTGACAGCAACTTCCTGGCCTCATGACTCTGCTGGTGTTTCAACGAATTGTACTGTTGATCGGTTTTGCCATCAGGAGTGGCTATCAGGTATATAAAACAGGAAAATATATCAATTAAAAAACCTCTGTCAAGGCAAATCTGAAAGAGTAAATTAATCAGTAATTGAGTTCTTTTAAAAGATAATTTAGAAAATTTACCAACACTTTTTGTTTTTTTTTTAAAAAAGGGGAGTTTTGAAATTTCAAAAATGTGTACAGCATGCTCGATTTGAGGTAGCTCAATGAAAACTGAACTTTCCAACAAGTTTACTTGATGAACAAGTACAGGCAGTCCCCGGGTTACGTACGAGATAGGGACTGTAGGTTTCTTCTTAAGTTGAATTTGTATGTAAGTCAGAACAGGTACATTATTTTAATAAACGCTATTGTTGACCGACTGTAACCAAGTGCTCTGCCAATGAATGATGGAGTTTCACCTCTCTCTGACCTTTTTATTATTTTGACTATTTCCCATGGTGACGGTTTTTCTCTTCTTTACTGTATCATCAGCACTTGCATCAGATTTGTGTTTCAGAGACATTGTTGAAGGGTGAAGACAAAAGGTTAAGATGAGCTCTTGAGCACTGCACTGTACACGCTATCACAGCAGGAAGGCCCCCCTCGTCAGCACATCTGGTATACTGACTAGAGACAACTTCCTGCTATGTATGTAACAGTACAAGCAGGCTTGCTATTGAAAATGAATGGGGGGTGGCGAGGGGAAGTTCACCATTTGCCCACCCCACACAGTCACCTCCACTTGCATACAGTATGCTGCCTGCAGCGTCTGCCCACCGAGAACAAACAGGGTGCGGCCAAAGGCAGGTAGTGAATCGCCCATCACCACCCCCATTCAACAGGCAGTCACCCGAGGCACACTACAATGCCGCCCTCTGCCGCCCCATTCACCCTCAGTGGCCTCCGTTCAGCCACAACCGGTTTACCGCTGCAGCATCACCAGCCGCCCACTGAGAACAAATGGGGCAGCCGTTCAAGGGACACTGCAAGGCTGTGTGGTGGACGGACAGCGAAACACCCCCCTTTGCCCCATCCAGCTTCTGTCCAGTCAGGAGCATTAGCTGCGGTGGCGTGGTGGGCGTGCAGCGAACCGCCCTTTTTAAGCCTCCATCCTGCATAGGAGCGGTAGCTGTGGCCCCGGCGATTATGGTCCCCAGTTCACCACTTGCCACACACCCAGTCGCCCACTGAGAATGAAAGGGGTGCAGCTCCCACCGCCCCCCTCCAGCCACCGCTTGCAGCGTCCCCAGGCTGGAGATGACGGAGCGGCAGTTACTGAGGAACCTGTGTCACGTCCCTGAAACAGATGAAGGAGCAGCTGCGGCCCCGTTCGCAAGTCGTATGTCCGTAACTTGGGGACTACCTGTATATTCAATTTTAACAAAACTGGTCCACTGGAAACCAAATTGTTTGATAGTGTCAAATGGATGGACAGACAGTCAAACAAACAGATATACTGACAACAATGTGTGTTTGCATTTTATTTGTACACATCTAAAATGGACATACCAAGTATCATGAAATTAACATTATTGTTCTTAACCTGGTAATTTGAAGTGTTTAATATTCATCAACCAATGGAAATTTGTTTTGAGGAGTCATCCCAGAGCAGGGATAAAGTTGGTGGAGAAACCAATTAACCATGTTCAAAAGTGGTAGTAGAGGAGAGTTGCATTTCTTTTAACAAAAATAAAAACAAACTATTCACATTCTAAAACTTCTTACCATGTTCAGCTTGTCCATCGGCAAAAAATAAGAAATAACTTCTATCCAAGGGGAACCTGTCATTGTCAAATATAATTTTAATGTCCCGTTTAAAGGTACACTGAATGATGCCATCCGAGTATCTCCATGATTTATCTGTCAGGTGATCCTATTAATAAAGGTGACAACAATTAGCATTTCAATGTCACATTATAGTTATCTGACAGTCCATGAAGCATATAAATTGTGTTTATTAACTATAATCTTTTTATAATCGTGTACCCTGACTACAGTGTGTGTATATTGTTGCATTATGGTCAAACTACTACCCATTCTGCATTATAAAATCTAATACTTGAAAACATTTTTTAAATTAATGCAATTAATTTTTAGCTCTTCTTTGCTGCAGGAACTCATCTTTGAGTTCAGCATGGGGAAAATTTGACTAATAGATGTAATGGCCAAAATGGTCTGAAAAACTTGTTTGATGTTTTCTTTTTAGAAAAGAGGAAAGGTAGGAAAGCCAGGATGTGTCATTTATGTTCTCCCCAATGCTCTGTCCACACCAGCACTCAGGCTACTATGCCTCAAGTAACCCAATTCAGCAGGATAAATTGTATACGTATGGGGTTCTCAAAGTCGGTCCTAGGGGCCCACTGTGGCTTCAGGTTTTTGCTTCAATCATTTTCATAATCAGTAACAACTGCTAACACTGATCTCAATTAATTAGCTGTTTTTTTCTCTTCTCTTATCCTACATTAAGAAAGCACAGAGGCATGATTTTTACATTTATTATAAGACATTTTTGCTATAGAATTAAAACGATGAACTCCCTTGTGTTGCTTTCATTATATTTTACCCTTTCTCTGTGCAGTTTGCTTCCTTCATTGTATCTTAAAAATGGCAATTAAAAACGAGCACAGCAGACACCCAGGCAAACAACACAGAATCGTGAAAGGCTGCAACTACTTTAGCGTTAGACCCGCTAATTAGAAAACAATGGATTAATTAAACAATTAGAATACCTGGAAAAACAGAATGAACATTAAGATGAAAATATTGTTAAAAAGAAAAAAAAAATACATTATTCCTAAATAATTGCTTAGTACATTTTAGTATATATATATATATATATATATATATATATATATATATATATATATATATATATATATATATATATATATATATATATTTATTTTACCAAACTTCGTTTTCTAATTTCTATATTGTTCCTAAAAAGAAAGAATCTAGGCAATAACTGTACACTTAACTAGCCCAGGATTCCAATTAAAAACAGAAGCTGGTTGAAACAAAAACCTGCAGCCACAGGGGGTCCCCAGGACCAACGTTTAGAACCCCTGGTATACGTAATTATCTTTATTAAAGGGGGAGCCAAATCTCAGCCAGGGAATCCACACTCCATTGAGCCATTTAAGAAACAGCATTGTTAATGTTCTAAGAATTCAGTTAATTTCACATACATTCAAATGTTTATCAAAATTTTTTCATGTGTTGAAACAAGAAAATGTCTCTGAGCTCAGCAGTGAAACAACAGTGTGGTTACATTATACTAGCACTCAGATGTATAATTACACTCTTCCACAAAATCTTATTTGCTTCATGTTTTCTCTTTTACATAGTCATGATGACTACTGAAAAAATAGGAAAAATTATGCAAGGTGTTTCAGTGGTTACTGCTGCTGTGTCACCACTTTAGAGTTCCGAGTTTGAATCCCTGCTTACATGAGATCTTAAAGTTGAAACATTCTCACCATGGTGGGGGTTTGTAGGTTTTCCCTACAAAGACATGCATCGTTGACAAGTGATTCTAAAATGGCCCAGTGTGAGTGAGTTTAGGTGTGTGCATGGGCCTGCTCCACAACTGACTGAAGTCCTATCCAAACTGGTTCCCAATTGCACCTCATGCAGACAGGACAGGTACTGGATTGGCAGGTTAGTAAACTGATGAATGGACTGCCCAACACTATACTCCCAACACTAATGCAGGTGAAGACACACATTTATATGTGTGACACAATATCAGCTACACATACATTCACACATATACAGTCTGAGTATGGGAAAATTGAGTTTTTATAAGTGATATGACACTGTCTGCATATCCCACTAGTCAAAATTACTGATTCACTTTACTTCAACAGTGTCAAGCAGGCAAGTTGTACCACTATTTATATATATATATTTTTTTTTAACTTCATTGCACAACTGGCTTTTTATCAACAAAAAAGGATCACTTTATTGCTTAATCTCAGCAAACCCTAACAATAATCCTTTGTAACTAATTCAGTTAATTTTAATATAGCCCTCTTCTCAAAACACAGAGCCTGTGCACAAAACCAGAATGTATCACCTACATTGATAGGCAGTAAGCAGTCCTAGGTGGGTAGCCATTCTAATGCAAGGTTCTATACAGATTACTTTTTACAAAGTAACTGCCAGAATGTTTCCTTGTGCAAAAAGGGTGGCTGTGTGTTCCTGATCTATTTATTAGCTGTTTTTAAGAAAGTAGTTTGAAATGGACAGGCTGACATTTCTGACTGCCTGCTGTTCTTGGGGTCCTTAAAGGTGAGGTTCACTGGTTTACAGAGGTTCTGCTTCTGATTGGCTTAAAAAAAAAAAACATTGAGGTTATTATTTTTCAGGCAATAACAGCCAATCACAGTCTGCTGCTACTTATACTGCCAGCTTTTATTTCTATTGAAAATATTTTGTTCTTATCTACAACATCAGTACAGATCAATACTGTATATAATACACAGAACAGTGAACCGAGTCAAAATGTTTACAGGACACAACATACAAATTCAGCTTGAAGCTGAGCTTGGGAAGCAACAACTGTTACAGCTTAGAGGTTTCACCATTTTTACATTCTCCATGCAGTATTAAAAAATATGTTTTGATATCCCTACAACAGTTTTTAAACATTCTGAATAAATGTATTTCTGTGTTTCTCTGTGGTTATGTTTTGGTGCATCAATGGTAAACATTTTGTGGACACTAACGCGAAAAAATGGATTAGTCTTAAAAGCCAATTAGGTTTTGGGGGAATGCCAATTATTCAGCCTCAAACTCTTAAAAGTTAAAATTTTTAAAGCCATTACCAACAGTAGCAAAACCAATGTTCAGAAGTTAACAATGTGGCCTGCGCATTTAGGAAAAGAAAGGAGGAGAGATTGGGAGCTTGCATTGATACAGCACCATGCCACATCCACTACACGATGAAGCACCTCAAGATCCCAAATTAGGACCAGAGCACAGCCATGCAAAAGGTGACACCTCAGCACCACACTAGTTTGACTTTGAAAAAAAGACCTTTTTGAATTTTGAGCTCAGTCCAAAGCTTGAACGTTGAGCTTTTATAATTCAGAATTTTCAAATGAAGTAATTATATTGTATCTTGCATAAATGTTGGTAAATTCATAGCTTATACCGTACTCGCATCTATTCCATTTTAGTTCACAAGCATTTTTCCCCTGAAGAGTTTTATTTAAAAGTATTTTACTGGAAATACAGGTGTTTTAGACATTGTGAGCATACAACTGGATTACTTTAAATGTAAACTATGTGACAGAAGTAATTTTAGATATTTTCATGGATGTTTTCATATTGTTTGCTGTTGTGCAGCATTGATAGAACAAGCAGCTATTGTGAACATAGATTTGTTATCTTCGTTCTGAATGAAAACATGAGATTTAAAATTTCTGTAGGCCACCAGTACAAATTATAACATGTAAGTGACATAAAAATGTGTCATTCTTGGGTGGAGAATTCCTTTCAATTTATTTTGCCCCTGCTGAAATCTGACTACTGCTCGACATTACCTCTGTAATGCATAGCTCAGAGCTGGGCAAACACATAACTGAAATACAACCCTAATTCCAAAAAAGTTGGGACACTGTAAAATATACATAAAAACAGAATGCAATGATTTGCAAATCTCATAAACCCATATTTTTTTCACAAGAGAACATAGAAAACATGCTGCTTGTTCACTAGTATGCGTCCCTGTTTTGGATTTTTATTCTGTACTTGTGCACTTCAGAACTAGCAACTTGTAACCTACCTGTGAAGCCATTATAGGATGAGTACGGCCTGCAATTGATGCCGCACTAATGTCAATATAGTCCTCATCCCGGATGCATATATAAGCATCATCATTCCCCTAAACCAGAGAAATGAACGTACAAATTTTAAAGTTAATTGAAAACATTTCTGATATTCTACAAATGCACTACTGCAATAAAATGACTACATTAGCAATTTCAGTGAAAAATCCGAAGGAAGATCAAACATTTAGAATTGCTTTTATGTACTGGGGAATGTAACTACACTTTGATTAAGAAAGATT